>NW_008340872.1:1186523-1195991 GCF_000622305.1 Nannospalax galili | reverse complement strand
ATTGTTCTTTTGCTCTGCTAAATGCTTTGCCCATTTGATGATCATGAAAGAAAGGTAAACGTTGTACAGAGTTTAGAGAAAAATTTTAAATATATATTTTGGTGGTGATACTACTAAGTTAAAGTAATCACAAATACATATACCACTGCCCAACTTCCCCTCTGAGAAAGCCCTGGGGATTGGGGTCACTTTTAAAGTCTCTGAGTGACCAGAACATTAGCTCATTTCAGAGAGTACCAGATGAAACACTATGTACGAATTCCAATAAGCATGGTCTCTGAAGATGACTTCTCAATGCTGTGAATTCTTTATGGAGATTTTAGCCAGGATGACAGCACTTGTAAGTAATCTTGCCCCCAAGCAGTTCATTTTCAAGAATACACTTACATCACTAATTGTTCTCACTCAAAGAGCTATTGAATGCTCTGAGATCCTCCAGCCCTCCCCACCCCTTCCCTCCCCTGCCTTTCAAAATCCATCTTGTCTCCTCATAAGAAGGCTGAGAATCAGGGCAGCAATAGCCATCAGAGGCAGCCCTCCCCTCCCTTGTCCAAAAGGGACAGAGAGTCAGCCAGGAAGGGGCTAGCAGCAGCAAATGGTCCCCTCTTAATGAGAAACAAAACAGACAGAGACTTCATGGTACATGTCTAAAGAGTAAACAGAGCATTTTGTAAAAGGGTGAGTAACCATGTGGGGCAGATGTAACTAAAGAGCAGCAAGCAAGGGCAGTTAAGCAGACTTATGAATCACTAGGTTAAAAAAAATACATTCTAAATGGAAAAAAAATTGAATTCTCTAAGCAGACACCTAGTAATTAAAAAGAAATCAACCCTAAACCCAAACTAAAATTACTCCAAGAAGGACAGCTGCTGAGCTTGGAGTGTATTATGTGTTCCTACACAACTTTGAAGTAAAAAATTCCCAAATGATTGGTTTTTTAGGCACCTCAATTCTGGCCAAAAAGATAGGCAACTCGAGGTAGGTAAGTAATGTGCGTCAGGAGAATGAGCCCTGCACTGAAACCACTTCAAAGAACACTTTAAGTAGTTAATATTACAGACTTAATTTTTTTTAAGCTTCTTCATAACATTTAGAGGGGAAATTAATAAATTGAGTGGTAGGCTGAGACCAATAATTTTTCAAGAATTTTCTTATATGGAAAGAGTGGAGTTAAAGTTGTCTCTGTGGAGATCATGGAGAGGCATCACATTGGGTAAAACTGATTGTCAATTCCCTCTCTGCTGCCTGAAGGCCTGTGTCAGCAAGTCATCTGTCCTCACTGGCTCAGACCTCTGTTCTCTGGAACCAAGGAGCTGTAAGCATGCTGTGTTCTGACCCGAAGACTGTGAACATTCTAGAAGAGGGAGGAGGGTGAACTCACTGTGAAAAGGACAACTGCCCTCTGGTATATGCATGGCTATCAACTCACATAATCCTGTTAGCCGTAACTTGCCAGAGATTTCACCTTTCCAGAACCGGACAAGAAATGTTTGTTGATGGCTCATTCTGCAAAGTGCTTGCTGTACACAAGGAACTGAGCTTGATCCCCAGAACCCACTTTTTAAAAGCTGGGTGTGGTGGTACCAATTTGTAATCCCAGCACAAGGAGAGATGGAGACAGGCAGATCTGTAGGGCCCACTGGCCATCCATCCACACCCACTCACTGGCCATCCAACCTCACCCATTGACCATCCAACCTTACCCACTGGCCGTCCATCCTCACCATCCTCACCCACTGGCCGTCCATCCTCATCCACTGGCCATCCAACTTCACCTACTGGGCAATCTCTAGGCCAATGAGAGACCCTGTCTCAAGAAAAGAAAAAAGAAAAGAAAAGAAAAGAAAAGAAAAGAAAAGAAAAAAGAAAAGAAAAGAGAAACCCATGGATGACACCTGAGGAACAATAGCTATGCTTGTCCTCCAGCTTCCATGTGCATGCACACATATGCATGCCCATCTGCATACATGCAAACATACATGGGGTACAGTTAAGCATGTTCAATGATTTGAATATGAACTGTACTGCACAGGTTTCTGTGTTGAATGCTTGGTCCCAGATGATAGTGCTGCTTTGGAAACATAGGGAGATGTGTCCTAGCTGGCAGACTGGGTCACTGGGGATGTCTTTGAAAGTTATACTTAGTCCCTGGACCCTTCCTCTTTCTTTGCTTCCTGGTCATCATGAGATGAGCAGACACTTCCATGTGCACCTGCTGCATGACACCCTGCCTTACCATGGACCCAAGTCAACACAGTCAAAGAAAATGGACTGAACCTTCTGATACTGTGAGCCAAAATAGATCCTTCCTCTTTCAGCATTGCATATGTTAATCATCATGTTCACACAATGAGGAAAACAGCTAGGACAGCGTCACACACACATACATAAATACACATATACATCTGCATACACACATACATACATGCACATGCATACATATGTGCATACACATACAGAAATATACACATATACACATGTATACATACACACAGATACACATATATACACACTCACAAACTCACAAACACACCTCACACATATACATCTATGTGCACATACACTCTTACATGCACATTATCACACACATACACATATTTACATACAAATTCACACATATACACATATGCATACATATATATGCATGCACAAACATGTATATACATACACAAGTTATACATACACACAACATACATAAACATACACACACAAATATACACACATTCACATACACATACACACTTGCATTTACAGACATATTCACACATACACACACATTTACATGCACAAGCACACATCCACACATATACAGTCATACAAATACATACATTCACATATACACTCACATAACATACACCTACAGTCACACACATGCACACACACATTCACATACACACTCACACATGTATTTAGACACATTCACATGTATACATACATACTCACACATTCACATACACAAGTGTTTAGACACACATTCACATGTACACATACACTCACACATTCACACACACACACACACACACACACACACACACACACCTTTCTCTGTGCCAAGTTCTGAAACTCCAACAGGTAGTCCCTGTCCCACAGGTCTTATCAGTCCACTGGGAGCCAGGACACAAAGCCCTGGGGATGAACATCACTCAGGGACAGCCTGGCTCAGCTCAGGCACAACCATAAAGATAAGAACCACACACTTCAGGAACTCCAGAGAGAACAGGCTGGGACCATGTAGGCAGCAGAAAACAATTTGGGGGGAGGGAGGGCTACTTATTTTTTTAAAAGCTTCATTTGGAAATAATTTCATAGTTACTGAAGACTGTTATCTCTTCACCAAATTTCTCCATTATTATTTTATCATTTGCTTTCTCAATGTCTGTCTCATGAGTCACCCCAGAGTAAGCTGCAGACAAGATGCTTTGTTCCTAAGCACCCATCACATATTTCCTAAGAAGGACGCTCCCTTACATAAGCCGGATGCTGTTATCAAAATCAGAAACAAGCCTTGATATGACCTGATCATCTAGCCTTGAAGATGACTTCTCAACCGTCCTCTGGACACGTTTTCTGATTCTGTGGGTAGCAGTACTGGTCTTCAAAGAAATGAAGACCTTCCTCCCTACAGGTGCTAGGAAGTTCCCAGGAGAGGGGAACCCCACTTAAATTCTAGTGGGAGAGTCTCTCATGAGATGCCAGTGGACTCTAGAACAGCACCTGCCTCACTCCACAGCCCCACTCCCTTCTCAGAGCTCCTGCTGACAAGAGTTTAAAGAGTTAAGCATCTGCCAGAGGAGTCTCATCTAGCAGTTTTTCCCATCCCCTGCTCCCGTGCCAGCTTCCCCCGCCCCCCTGTCTGCCCTGTGTCTGACACTGAAGCCACATCAGACACTGGAGAAGAGGCAGACACTCACCCTGTCAACAGCTCCTTTGCTGCCTGACTCCCAGCATAGTGCTCACAGGGGGTCATGAGCAGACAGGATGTTTCTAACTCTCAGATGACTTAATCCCTTCATCTGGTCAGCCAGGTGATGGGAATTAGGCAGGGGCACTGCTGAGGATCTGCCTGGTCCTGATGTGGCAATCACTGTACCTTTCCACATGGGGGTCTGGCTATTCCAAGTTTCAAAATACCAGGCTGCCAAAATCTTCAGTAGTTAATCTGGGATTTTCATATTAAAAAAACTTTCTGAGCCCTTCTCTGCAGATGCTGAAATCATTTCAACATGCTCTCCCCTAACAGTTCACTGTTACAAAGAACATCACTCCCAGCCGGTTCCCATGCTTAGTAACAGACATTTCAGGACGTGGCTCCTTGGATAGCCTGTTACCCAAGTACACCCATGTGACTTTTGTAATGACGCTTCTGGTCCTTCCAGAAATATGAAAGGATGAACAATCTAATGACCAGTTCCTGGAATAAATCACATGTGCTTTTCCAGAACTTTCTCACAGCCTAATACAGATTTCTTCCATTAACAAAAGACATAGCATTTAACATTTTCTTGGGCTAAAAAAAGTTATAAAGAGTCCTCAAAATTGAAAGAAAAAGTGTAAAGAGGACATTTTGATGATAGTTGCATATCCAGTGGAAGGTGAGAAGTTAAGACTAGCCGGTGTGGTCCAGCACTCCCCAATTTCCACATTCCCCAGGAGTTTCTAAAATGCAAACCCCACCCAGACCCACCGAATTAGAACTTGGAGTTGAAGAAGATAGTTGGCTGACTTGCACACAAGTCAAAGTTTGGGAACCCATGTTATTAACTGGTGTGCATCTATCTGATCAAGCATGGTAATGCTAGAAGTTATCAGAGTGATTCAAAACAAAACAGAGCTCACAGAAGAGATAGGTCTACAGTACAAAGAAGGCAAGCATTTACCGAAAGAGCAAATAGCTCACATTCCACCACATTTTTCCAGAATAGAGTTACCAGACTAAGCAAGTAAAAACACAGTGCATTCACTCACATTTAAATCTGAGATTAACAGTGGATCACATCTTGCTATATCCCAAACAAAATGTGGACATGCCTGTACTAAAAAATGTTTATAGTTAATCACAAATTCAAATTTAACTTAGAATCTTGTATTTATTTGTTAAACCTTTTACATGGACTCTAGATTTTAAAAGATTGTCTGACTTTTTCAAATGGCTCCTTATAACAACCAGGCAGTAGACAGTGGTATACCAGGAGAAGGACATGATGGTGTATACCGGCACATTCAGAAATTCCTAAAAGGGTTTTATTTATATAACACTCAAAATTTTAAAGAAACAACCACCTAAAATAATCCTAATAAATATATGTGTGTGTGCATGAATGTGTGCATGCTAGTGATCAAACCCAGAGCCTTGCCTTCCACATACTAGTCAATCACTCTACCACTGAGCTATATCACTAGCCTGTGATTTTCTTAAAGAACAAACTCCTAGTTCTAATAGTGACTTTTGAATTATTCATGAGACTGGAAGATTACAACAATCCAGCCTGCTCTCTAGTATCTGACAGAATCACTTCCTCATTAGGTAATAATATAGCCACCAAAACCAAGACCATCTCAAGAGCTGAGCTGGCATCTTGTCCTTACCTGGCATGGTTTATCATTTGGTTTCTGGTTCATAGCTATGGGTTCCACCTCTGGAACAACACAGTTTATGGTTCTTCAAGTCCTAAATCATACAAGAAGATAAACCATCACTTATACCTGTCTGCCTGTTCCTATCCTGCTGCTTCTCAGAGCCAGGTCTACATTGTGTTGTCTTGAAATTGCTCTTCAGCTTTTTTATAATTAACTCTTCACATTAACTATAAATTAATGGAGAAAAAGAAATCTTGAACTAAGAAAGC
Source organism: Nannospalax galili (assembly GCF_000622305.1). Taxonomy (NCBI): domain Eukaryota; kingdom Metazoa; phylum Chordata; class Mammalia; order Rodentia; family Spalacidae; genus Nannospalax; species Nannospalax galili. The sequence continues at coordinate 1,190,145 of NW_008340872.1, read as the reverse complement.
CTGTTGAACAAAGACCACTTGCTTTTGATTCCATTTCCTGAAAAATAATTTCAGAGTCAAATACGCTTCTTCTGAGTGAGGGTTTTCATAAGACAAAGGAACTTCTCTAAAAGAACCAGCACCTTTTCTTTATTTAGTTTTACGCACTTATTTTTCTCCCTGTCTTTACTCATTCCTCCCTCCTTCCCTCTCTCCCTCCCACCCTTTCTTTTCTTTCTACTTGAAATTCATATTATTTATTATCTGTGCCTGAGACCAAAGGTAACATATTTTGTTACCCTACTTGTTGATCAGGAGTGTTCCTACTTCCTGGAGCAGGAAAGCAGTTCACAGTTAGAAGAAACCTTTTACTACCAAGAGGAGGGAAACTTTCCAGTTGCCAATAGTGAAGGATGTAAGGCCATACCTCTAAATGTCCATCTTTTGATATTTTAAAGTGCTTAGTTATTGGATAATCTTCACAATGAAAAATGATTAATAAAATAGGACATCATATATATTTAAAAAGCAAAGTTACTCGAAGGACAGTATGAAAACAAAAGCTTAAGGCCAATGATTTCACTGCAAGGGACACAGATGCTATGTGGCAAAGGTAGATCATAGAAGTCAAAAACAGACACTGTTCATAGAAAAGGAAAAACTCAGGTATAGCTAAAAGGACAGTGAAAGAAAGTGGGGAAAGTACACAAAAGTATGTCGAGGGGCTAAAGAGAGGCACAGGGGTTAAGAGCATTTGCTTCCCTTCCAGAGGACCTGAGTTCGGTCCCCAGCACCCATGTCAGGCAGCTTACAACTGCCTATAACTCCAGCTCCAAGGGATCTGATGCCCTCTTCTGGCCTCTGAGGGTACCTGCACTCACATGTGCATACACACACACACACACACACACACACACACACACACACACTATTCTTTAAAGTATGTTAAACCACAATAATTCTTACTTTATTTTTGTATTAAGTTGAAAAATGAAAATGGCATCAATTGACTATGGTCTTCAGAACCAAATAGAATACTTCATAGAAAAAAAAAATCTCGGAAGATACAACTTTTAGTTACCTCCCACACAACAGCCTAAACTGACTGGAATAAGTGAGCTGCTGATTCTCTTCTCTGTCACAACAGAAGAAAACAGGATGTATCAGAGAATGAAATGCTTACCATACACACATCCAAAATCTATTCTTTTCTTTCCCCCAGCTGGTATTCACATCATGTTTAAGAAGCCTCTCTTTTAAGTCTCCCAAGGTCTCTGAAACACAAAATTTGGCAGGCAGGGGTGATTACTAAGGACTATGAGTGGGAAAGTCATGTACTTAATTTGTTCCCAAAGTTTTGAAAGAAAGAAAGATGATGGTGACAACATATTCGCACTGACTCATTCAGGGGACATGTCCAGAACCAAGAGCAGAGCTGCCGTGTTGGTGACAACAGTTGCACTAGCATCTCAGAGCTACATGTTAGGAGCCTATGCAACCTCTGATTGCCTGATGCACAGCACAGCTCTTAAGACGGTGCCTTAGAAGATTATTTTAAAGATGGGAAGATGCATGGGTTTTAAAACCTACAAAGAGTCTTAGTTTGACCAATGGTACCATCAAAAGCATTTAAGTTTTTCAGAGAAAGAGTGTTTTCTATAACCTAAGAGGACACGTCTGTTTTGAACACTAGATGAGGAGACAGAACTCACAATATATACCTCAAAATGCTTCCCCATTGGCCCAAAGGTTATTTTGTACTAAAGGTTAATTTATAATAAAAAGATGCAAGAAATGCTCTCTAGGCTGGACAGATAGGTCAGAGGTTAAGAGCTCTTGCTGCTCTTCCAGAGGAGTTTAGATTCCAGCATTCACATTGGGACAGCTTACAACACTTGTAACTCTGCTCAAGGAGATCTGATGCCCTCTTCTGGCCTTTGCAGGCACATATACTGACAGGCACATAACACACACACACACACACACACACACACACAAATTTAAAAATTAAATCTTAAAAGTAAGGAAATATTGGGGCTAGAGAGATGGCTCAGTGGTTAAGAGCACTGGCTGGTTCAAATCCCAACACCCTCATGACAGCTAACAACCATTCATAACTCCAGTTTTCCAGGGGATCCAACATCCTCTTCTGACCTCCATGGGCACTGTGTGACTTGGATGCACTTACATACATGCAGGCAATGCACATACACATAAAAATTTTTAAATAATAAAAATTCTAAAAAAATAAATGCTCAAGGTTGAAGAGATGGCTCAGTGGCTAAATACACTTACTGCTCTTCCAGACGACCCAAGTTCTGTTCCTAGCATCCACACTGGGAAGCACACAACTACCTATAACTCTAGCTTCAGGGGATCCAACATCATCTCTGGCCTCCACAGGTACTGCACTCAGTGTGTACAGACTCACACATGCACATATAAAAATGTAAAAAGAAATGCTCTGTCCCTCCTTTTTCTGCCTAAAGGCAGGAAATCAATTTATTTGATGAAAGTGGCAGAAATTTCGCAACCCCCACTGTACCAAGATGAGAAGAACAGCCTTGATCCACGGAGACAAAACCCCGTCATGAGACGTCTTCATAAACCAGCCCACTGAGATGACTGTTCGGGTTCTCCTTAGCTTCCTACATGCAGATCCTAGCCACTTTCCCCAGATTTAATGCTTTCTATTTCAATGCTACATAAAGCTCAGACCCTACTTTGTACTTACACTTCTTGTCTGTGAAACCTTTGTGCAGATAAAGATACTGACATGAATAAAATAACTATGCCTTTTCTCCTGATTAATTTCTATGTCAGAGCCCCCAAGAGAGTAGAGAAAAAGTTGGATCCTTTTCTTTCCTTTCGAATGTCACACAGTTGTTAAAATATGCCCAACTTAGTCGAATCTGCTTCAAGATTTACTAAGACAAGTCTCCTTCTGAGCCTTGGAACCCTTCTCCCTTGCTAGCCTAGATACAGTTATGACATACCTGACAATGTGTCAAGATCAACCAAGAAGAAAAAGTTAAACAACCACCCACGAGTATTGCATTCCCAGAAACCAGGGGCGCGTCTTGTAATTTCTGCACCTCTGACTAGATGTGAGCCTTGGCTTCCCCAGCAGTCACAGATAAGTTGACGCAACGGGATGCTGGGTAGGTCTCTTAGCCTCAGATCTCCCGCCCCCTCTTGTTCCATATAATTTCCCTAATAGAAGACAACAGCTTTTCATTTCACAACTATTGATAGCAATCACAAAACAAATACCTGTGAGAAAGGTTACACTAACAATCCCACACTTGGTTTTAAGTGGTTAATAGGATACTTGTCCCAGAAGAAGATGTTGATGAGACTGAGGAGCATCTGGAAGATGGGGCAGGACTAGGAAAATACCTAAAACAGGGTCTGGCCATAATGAAGATGAATTTCACCTACTTCTGAGTCTGGCAAAATGTCAACCACCTTGAGGCTTCCATCCATCAACCCAAAGAAGCAGCTCAGCACATCACTTTCCAAACATTGTTCACATGGCAGCTAACAACCGGCTGTAACTCCAGTCCCAGGGGATCCCACAGCCTCTTCTGACCTCCGTGGGCATTGCACAACATGGGTGCACTTATCTACATGCAGGTAATAC
>NW_008340872.1:1127254-1186294 GCF_000622305.1 Nannospalax galili | reverse complement strand
AAATTTTTAAAAAATAATAAAGCTATTAGTTTACTTGTTGCCTTCAAAGAGCTTTTTTTTAAGTTGGAAAACGATATAAAGAAAACTATATAATTACATAAATTAGAAACATGAACATTATCTAGCAATTTGCACTCCACCAGGCACCAGCTATGACAGAATTCATAACAACATCAAAATACAATAATATTTAATTATATGATCATTCAAAGCTTCCTTTTTAATAAAGATATATAAAAGTTGACTGCCGTTGCTGTGCCTCAATCTGAAAGCAGGCAAGGACTCTACGCAGCACCTGGAGCCATGGTCCTTACTTTATTTGATTTCTAGTTACATGTGTATGTGTATATGTTGAGTGTTGTTGAGTGTGTCATGTGAGTACAGGTACCCACGGAGACCAGATTCTGTAGGTCCAGAGGGCATCAGATCCTGTAGAGCTAGGGTTATAGCCGATTGTGAGCCATCCAGAGTATGCGCCGGGAATAGAACCTGGGTCCCTATGGGAGGTCTGCGTGCTCTCAAGCACTGCACCATCTCTCCAGCCCTGGGCCACATTTGTTAAGAATATTTATCTACAAGTTACTTATCCCCCTTTTATCCTACTGTGATTTGTTTGCTATAAACACTCTTACATCTTGTTTCTCACGTTTTGGAGTCTTCGGTTTGCATCCCTGTGATGATTCTTAACAAATCTCCTTCCCCTGGTGTTTTCTGTAACCTCACAGGTAGATGCGGATGCCGGCTTAGACTTAGATTAGGAGGTCTGGGGGAATCACATAGCCGGAGCCATGCTGCAGCTTCCCCACAGTTACACCAGGTGGGGCAAAATGTCCCCTTGTCTTCTTGTGATACTGACATTAGCCCCTCGGCTTAGGTGATGTCAGCTTCACCCATCCATTATGAAGTTTCCCTTCACATTTTTGCCTAATACTCTGAGCAGTCAATGATCACTGCTTAGATCCATTATTCCCATGCGTGGCTACTAACTGGTGATATAACTGATTCTTTCTTTGTTTATTAATTCTTCTAAAAAAGAAAAGTTTACCTCCCCGAGTATTTGCCTAGCCTGAGGCACTGCTCTGTCTGGAAAGGGAGACTTGATAGTTTGTTTATTTTCCTTTGATGATTGTTTTTCAGAATAATGACTTGGATTCCCAGCATCCTACAAAGGGATGGCTATTCTAATATTGCTTTGAACTCATGGATCCTAACATATTCCATTCACTTCAATGCACTGCAGATGTTGCACATTCTGTATTCAGGGCTGGATGTTGTTGCTTCACCTTGGCCAGTAGGAGTCTATGCATGTTAGCTCCTGTGTTCTCTGAGTATTTTGCCACAGCCTAATGAAGTAAGTACTTACTTCTATGGCAAGATGCTACAGGCTTGAACACTTCCTGCTCCATCCTGGACTCTGCTACTATCTCCCCAAAATATTTGGTTCCTTTTAATAGGAAGCATATGTGTAGCATTGGGTCAATCATGAGGTCTAGGCCTTGGTAGAGGACATAGCCAGAATATATATCTTCAGTTCAAATTTAGGATTATGTTTTTATTTAAATTCTTTAATTTTCTGTTTGAGTCTCTTTGTCTCATATAAAAACCTTTGTTGATTTCTTTAAAAATATTTTAATTTTATTTTAATTATGTGTGTCTCTCTGTGTGTGGCTATGTGCACATGTGAATGCAGTGCCCATGGAAGCCAGCAGGGGTATCATATTCCATGGATCTGGAGATGTAGGCAGTTGTGATCTGTCTGACATGGAACGCAGGTGCTCTGGAATAACAGCTAGTGCTCTTAACCACTGAGTTATCTTTCCAGCCCTGAAAAACCTTTGTTTATTATGCAAACAAGATTATGATATGTTTTACCTTGCTTTATGTAAAAAAAGACCCATTATAGTTTAAATTTGAAATATTGTCCCTAGGCCCATGGTTTCAGCACTGTTCCCCAGCAGGCAGTGCTGTCTGGGGAAGCTGGGGAACCTTCTGGAGCTGGGCCTGACTGGGGAACCAATAGAGGTGGGCCTTCGAAGGTTCTACTCTGCTTCTGGCTCCTGCCTCCTGTTGGTCTGTCACATACTCCAGCTGCCATGAACAGAGCCATTCCACCATGCCTGCCTTGCCATGACGAACTGAAACTACAAGCCAAAATAAATTTCTCCTTCCTTCAGTTGTTACCGACATGCATGTCAGTCGTAGTGACACAAAAGTAACTACTACAATACCCAAATCAAAAGATTCCTGACAGCATCATCACTGAAGCAATTTTGGATTGATTTGATGCCTTTTTGTGCTTGGGGGAGATCCCACTGCAGATAATACAGCCAAATAAATTGTGTTTTAAACCACTTCATTTGCTTTCCATTGGTTAGTAGGGAAATGATTTATTTAATTTTTCTTTTGAAAGAAGAAACTGTATTATTTGTTTTATTTTATAAATTTTTAAAATATTTATGTTTCCAAAACAAAATGCATGCTTTTAAAACTTATTTTCAGTTTTCTCTATCTTGTTATAATTAACAATTGCTATTTTGCTTATAATCATTTTATCATATTTTTTATGTCACTCCTAAAGATTCATTTTATTTTCAACTGTGTGTGTGTGTGTGTGTGTGTGTGTGTGTGTGTGTGTGTTTGGTTTGTATATATGGGTGCTGGCTTCCTCAGGGGCCAGAGGCATCATATTCCCTAGAGCTGGAGTTATAGGAGGTTGTGAGCCACTCATTGTGGGTACTGGGAATTGAACTTGGGTTCTCTGTAAGAGCATCAAGCACTCTCATCTGTTCAGCCATCTCTCCAGCCCCCTCATCATATTATGTTTGATGAGTTCAATACATAGCTGCTTTTCTTAGCTAAAAGGTAGGATACTACGCACTCTGGTCTTCACTGTGCTTTCTGCACATGTGTGCCTTTTATTTTTAATTTTATAGTTTTATGTGTATATATTCATATCGCATTTATGTGGGAGCAAATAGGGGTATGCATGCAAATGTGTGAATATGTGTGCATGCATATGTGTGTGTATAGTTCCGAGGCTGACCTTGGGAGTCTTTTACAATCACTTTCATTGAGGCAGTGTCTCCTGGTGGAACCCAGACCCTACCTATATATGGCTAGTCATATCTGGTTTCTGCCTTTGAGCACTAGAATCAAGGGTTAACCACTACACCCATATGGCATTTAAACAGGTGCTGGAGATCCCGCTCCAGTCCTCCCTTCAGTGGCAAGCACTTTGCCCACTGAGCCATCTCTCCAGCTCCTGAACTTGATACATTCTACACATTATCTTCTTTCTCTTTTGCAGGCACAGAGTACTTCACTGTGCAGCTGTATTTTTTCAATTTTTTCAACCTTTCCCCTACTGAGGAGCATTTGTTTTATTACAAGCCTTTTGCTCATGAAATTTGTGCCACAATGAATAGACTTTTTCATTTATTTTTTCATATTTTACCTTTGTCATTGGGATAAATACCTAGAAGTAGAATTATTTAATTAGAAGTTAAATAGAGATTTAATATTGCTGAAATCTGTCCATGAGGCCATACTGTTACACATCTCCACCAGCATCTGTAAGAAGACATGTTTTCTCACAGCCTGTACAACAGAGAGCACTGGTTTCACAACCAATGAAAACAGGAAAAACTTCAGCTAGAGTCAGAAAGAAGCGATTGGTACTTGAAATAGGATTAACAACAGTTAAAGCTGCTCAGAGGTGCATCTCAGATGTTTAGAGCTAAGAGCTCAACATGGACAGCAATACAGCCATAGACCTGGAGGGAAAGAGAGAGATAAAGCTGACCCTGGTTAGCTTAGTGAGCATCAGAACCAACCACTGCAAGTTATCCTTGGCCCTCATTTTCTATAACTGCAACTCTCAATAGACAAATAGTATTCCCTGTTTCATGGAAAAGAAACCCACAGGGCAGCAACAGTTTGTTGTTAGATGACCATCAAGCTGATTCTTGAACTCAGTAGACGTTCTTCCTTGATGCTGCCATGAAAGTCAAGAGAGTCGAAGCGGAGAGACCAATTGGCGTAAGGAGTTGGAAAACGGATCCTTATCTCGGCCCTGCTATGAGCTACATGCAACTTACCGAAAATTGCTTGCCTCTCTGGGTTTCGGTTCCCTCAGATGCAAAGTCAAAGGATTAGGCCTCTTATCTAACCTGGCTGGCAGCCTCCTTCCAGGTCTCTAATCTGTGTACAAGAGGCTGAAGGAATGCTGCTCCTGAGCCATGAGGCAAGGGTGGGAAAAGCTGGGGAAAGCCCCATGTCCCTATTAGGCTAAACCCAAAGCAGAACCCAAGCCACTCCTAAGAGAGGTGTTGTCCAAAAAGGCATTTGTGTTCCTAAGACCTTGTACCAAGGTTGGGCACAAGGGTAGAGTCTTCTTCACGTCCTAACTCTATTGTGTGTGTGGCATGTTGTGCACAATGTATATTCGTCACCATTTACACTTGTTTTGCAGATGAAGGAGCAGGACCTCAGAGGGATGAAGTGGCTTATCCTAAGTCATAAGGCAGCTGGGACTCTAGTCTTGTTATTGCTGTGTACCTGTGGGCTTTACGTTACTGCAGAAAGTAGTAGAGAGAATCATCTATCCCACTTATCCTGTAGAAGCCAGAGGCTATATAATGAACTTTATTAGCTAAACCTTCTAAAAATAACAGAACTTTCTGGGCAAGATGGAAAACCTCTACTTAGAATTCCCCCAGGAAAGTAACCAAATGGCTCTACCTGAAAAATAACTAAAATAGTCATAATCATAATCATAAATAATAATAAAAACGGCAATCCTGCCAACCTATTCTCAAAAATAAAAACTCGTTCATTTGTTATTGAGTTTTGGGTTAAAAAAACAATAGTGCTTAAAAGTGATTAATAATTAATATGGCAAGAATGATGTTGGGAGATTTATGTATGACACTGAATTTTCATCCGACCCTGTAAAGAAGCTTAATCTCTCATTTGACAAACGAAGTCACTGAGGTCAAAGAGATGAACTAAATCTGAGTTTTCATATCTGACAGTGGTAGGATCACAATTTTCCTATGATAGTTCAATATTCCAAAGTCCACTGTTGGTTCATCCAGCTGAAGTTAAGCCAATGCTGTAGGATCAAAGAAAGCCTGAAGTCAGTAAGAGAGGCATGATAAATATGGCCCTGGTTCTCAGTGTCCAGCTGTGCCACAGCACGACCCATGAAGACTTGGGACCAGTGTATTCTTCAACAAACTTGTGTCATTCTCAAAGACCTTTTTAGTGTATTTTTTGTTCCTCAGGAAAAGTCTACATCCATAGCAAGGCCAACATGCCTAACTGACTTCACCCTGTGTACCCAACCCATTCTGTCCCACTCCCCCTCACTCCATCTCTCCTGATTTCCCACCTCCATGCGTTCCTTCAAAGTACCCTTCCAACCCAACTTAGGATGTTTGGGATACTGCTGATTCTGCCGCGGGCTCATTCCTTCTTGCCCCTCACCGCACGCCTGGGTAACCACCCATCTGTTATTCAGTGGCTGCCAGTTATTCAGTGGCTGCCAGTTCAGCCACTTCCTCAGAAAAGTGAGACCTGGCTATCAAGCCAAGGCAGGTAGGTCTGCTGTTGGGTACACTGGTAATATCTCCTTTTCTTTTGATAAATAGTAGTTGTTATGCTTCATGGGATTTCTTTATTTGTCATGCTTTCTATTGCAAAGTCCATCTTTTCTGAAACGGCTACACTGATGACAAGCATGGCTGCCTGTCTTGATGGGGAGACATTTATCCACAGTCAAATGCACCATGACCGATGGAGGAGAAGCTCCAGACTCTGATTCCTACACTCTGTTCACGGCCTTTCCAGGTTTCATGGCCTGAGGTGAGACCTGAGCTTTTTTAAGAGTCTGGGGAATGGACACTTCATCTACCACAGGCAGAAAATGGCAGAAAAATAACTCGCCATTAGTACCAAACAAGCATGAACTCTATAAACCTACAGCAGCTGTCCCCCAGGTGATTAGTTCCTCCAAGGAGCAGAGCTTGCCACAGAGGAGGGACTACTGAGTGGCTGCTGGGAGCCATCTGGGGACAGACACCTGAGCCAGGAGGACCAAGGGTGGGTGGTGGTGGGTGTGGAGAGAGAGATGGCCCCGGAGCCTCAACCAGCATGGACGCAAGAGGGGGCATTTACCAACCTGGGACAAGACTACGGGCCCAAGATGTGTGGGCGAAAGTTAATGGAGACTATGGCCGGGTCCATGGGAGCATCTGGTGGCCGGCTCTGAGCCAGGGTGCAAGAGTGCTTATCTCTGTGTAAGTTCCCCAATTTAACCCCCTCCCTCCCCAAGGGCATGAACCATAATAAACTCACATAAAAATATATTATATGGTTTGTCTGATCGCACAAGAGATCCCGAGAGAACTCTGGTGACAGCAGCTAAGAGAATATGAGATGTCACAGAGATCAAACCACTAGTCTGCCTTGCAACTTTAGTTGCCACAAGTTTGTCAAGTACATTTCCTCTCTCTCATTTTGTATTGATTTAATCAGATATGCATGTGGCTGAAATTTAATATCAAATAGGTCATGTCACCTATTAGAAGGTTCTGAGGTTATAGGACAAATTCATCTCAAGCAAACAAGATGACTCACTGGGTAAAGGCACATGCCACCAAGCCTGATAGCTTAAGTTTGATCCCTGGGACCCACGTGGTAGGAGAGAGCCAACTCCCACATGAGTGCACACAAACATGCACATACACAATAAATAAGTAAAATGTAAAAAAAAATTCTCTCTTTTTTATAATGGTAAAATTTAACATAGTAACACAATTAAACGTGTAATTCATTGGTATTAAACCCATTCACATTGCTGAGAAACGTCCACTACAATTACCGGGCTCCAGAGCCTTCCTGATTCTGACCTGAAACTCAGTCCTCATTAAATGCTCTCTGCTCTGTCCTCACCCCAGGCCTTGACATACCATTCAACTTTCTGGCTCTAGTTTTTAAGACAGGGTCTCATTATATATCTATGTGGTCCAGGCTTGCACTGACCTTGCAGCCCTCCTGCTGGGATTACAGATGTGCATCTCCACACTTGGCCTCAGTCATATAAGTCTGCCTATCATAGCTCCTGCATATCAGTAGGATCACATATTACTTGGGCTCTTGTGGCTGGCACACTTCATGTGGCATAATGTCTTCCAAGTTTCCTTCATATTGAAGCGTGTTAGAATTTTACCCCTTTACAAACTAGACTGATATTCTACTGTATGGCTATACCTCATTGCAATTTTATATAAGGACATTTAATGGCATTCATGAAAGTGATTGAATAATAAGCCAGCAAGGGAATGGATGATGGGGGAACAGAATGGAGACGGGAAAGGTCCTAAGAGACAGGAATGTTTTAAAAGGCTCTCATTCAAATCCCTGTCTCTCAAGAGCAAATGGACAGCCCTCCCTAGAGAAGCAAGCTTCTGCAGAGCTGTCTCTTTGCTTATTGCCTTAGAGAAACAGAAGTCATACCCAGAGCCGGGAGAAAGGCTGTTGGCAGTATTGTCTTTGCACGAGGCAAAGTCCCCATCTGTATGTGCTGCATTTTATTCTTGCTTCTATAACTTGCTTGATAAAAGTTTAAATTAGTCCACCTTTCAAGCCCTTTCATTCAGTATTCCACTTAGCTTGTCTTTCTAAGTGCAGAACTGTGACAAGAGCTTTGAACATACTGTTTAGCCTGATTTCCACAGTGACTTTTCAAGGGTGGTAATGCTATCCTCCTCCATGTCGCTGGCTAGGGTAGTGGAGGACAGAGAAGCTGGAAAGCAACCCAGCAGGCCTGGGGAGACTCCAAACCCAGGTGGAAGATGCTACAGATCACTAGAAATCCTAACTGTGACCGTGCTTAGCGCTACACTGCTGACATGCAGACACACTCGTGCAGTGATAAACAGACGGCATGTTCCTTGTATTACAACAGAACTTAGATTCTCAGAAACAATTATTCATAGGGGACAGTTTCCTACAGATAAAGATATCAGCTAGCTGCAGAATTCAAAAGCTATCAGGAAAATGTTTCCTTTCTTTAAACTCATTTTTAATTAAATTTTTATTACATTTATTTATTACTGTATGGGTGTAGATGTCATATGTGCCATGGTGTGCATATGGAGGTTAAAGGATAACTTGGGAGGCTTTGTTCTCTCCCTCTATCATGTGGGTCACAGGGATCAAACTCACATCTTCATGCATGAAGTGGTAAGTGCCTTTACTCACTGAGTCATTTTCTGGACCAAATTTTTTCACTATTGTCCAATTAAGCAAAAATTTAGTGTTCTATAGTCTAAAGGGATGGATGTTTTATTGAAAGAAAAAACAACAGAGTCGATCATGTCTCTCTCACGGCATCTGATTTTTAGCCTACCCACTTCCAGCTCCCTTCCATCATGCTGGTACTAATGGACAAGACCTTGTCATAGAGGAAGGAAGAGAGATACACTTCCTATTATGCAGAGAAGAAGCCTCCACCCAAGCCAGACATGGATACCTGGCAATATTGTTCCTTTAGAACTCCCTGGAGGGCTGGTGGAGCTCGGATTGCAGTGGGTTTAGAGTATGATCCAAGATTTTCCACTTCTACAAAGTTCTGGGGTGATGCTGATCGCCGATGAAAGGATCGGACTAGAGAATCACTTGCCCTCAATGTCAGCACATGACGCTTCCAACTCATGACTGTGGCAGAAAGGACTCGTCCCCATTTCTAACCAGCATACCTGCACCGATAGGCACACAGTATACCTGCAGCACATACATGCACTTCCTGTACACCCATCTCATATACATACACACACATACATGCACATATACACATACATAGTCACACATGTACTCACATACATATGTACAAATACACACACAGCTCTGCACACACAGATGCATGCACCACAATTTGCACAAGTTGGAGCACCTATCTGTAACCTATATGTGATGGTTAGTATTTTCAATTTGATGGGATCTAGAATCACCTAGGAGACAAGACTCTGAGTGTCTGTAAGAGACTATAGGTTCAGTTAGCCTCTGGGCATGTCTGTGAAAGAATTTCTAAATTGAATTACTTGGGGTGGTGAGAATGGCCCCATAGGCTTCAAGTATTTGAATACTTAGCCCCAGTTGGTAGCACTGTTTGGGGGAAGATGGTGAACTCCTCGGAGGTGCGGTCTTGCTGGATGGCATCACTGGGGGTGGACTTTGAGAGTTCAAAGCCTCATCCCATTTCCAGTATCTCTCTATGCTTCCTGCGCCTGCTTGAAGATATGTGCACTCAGCATTTGCTCCAGTCACCCCCTGCTGCCATGCCTCCCCACCATGACGGACTCTCGTCCCTCTGGGACTGTAAGCCCAATAAACTCTTCCTTCTGTAAGTTGCCTTGGTCATGGTGTTTTATCACAGCCACAGCAAAGTAATTAATACAAATAGAAAGACTCGATATCCTAGATTCCTTCTGTTACTGTGATAAAATACCCTGGAAAAAAGCAACTGAACAGGGAAAGGGTTTCTCTTAAGCTCACAATTCCAGATTGCAATCCATCATAGCAGGGAGGTCAAGGTGGCAGAAACTTGAAGCAGCCAGTCACAGCTTCAGTCAAGAGCAGAGAGAGATGAAGGCGTGCGTGCTCCATCTTCCCACAGCAACTAATGCCATCAAGACAGTCCTCCACAGACATGAGCACAGGCCAACCTGAGCTAGACAATTCCTCACTGAGACTCCTCCCAGCTGATTCTACATTGTGTCAAGTTGACAATTAAAAATAACCGTCACACCCACCCTTACTGTGGGCTGTGCCACGCTGTGGGCTAAGGTCTAAACTGAATAAAAAGGCGGAAGCAAACTGAACCCTGACTTGCATCTCTGTTTCCGGACTATGAGTGCAGTGGGACCAGCTGCTTCAAGCTCCTGCCACTGTGACTTTCACACAACCATGGACTGTACCCTGGAACTGTCAGCCAAAATAAACTCTTATTTCCTTAATGTTTTAATCTTTTTTAAAATTGTATGTGATGAGTGTTATGCTTTCATGTATGTAAGTGCACCCATGTCGTGCAGCAACTGCCGAAGCCCAAAGAGGGTGCTGGATTCTCTGGAACTAGATTTATGGATGGTTGTTAGCCACTATGTGGGTGCTGGAAAGTGAACCGGGGTCCTCTGCAATAGCAGCCAGTGCTCGTAGCTGTGGAGCCATCTCTCTGGCCCTTTTACTAAACCTTAAGGTATCTGTATTAGTTGCTTTTCTGTTGCTGTGATAAAACACCATGACCAAGGCAACTTATAGAAGGAAGAGTTTATTGGGTTTATGGCACCAGAGGGTTAGAGTCCATCATGGCAGGGAGGCAGAGGTGGCCATCTTCAAGCAGGCACAGGGTTCAGAGAGCAAAAGTGGAAGTGGGCAGGGCTAAGGCCCACCCCCAGTGACGAGCTTCCACTAGCAGGGCCGCACCCCCTAAACCTCCCAAAATAGAGCCACCAACTCTGGACAAAGTGCTCAAGTACTTGGAGCCTATGGGGGCCATTCTCATTTAAACTACCAGAGTGTTTTATCTCAGCAACAAGGAAAGTATCTAACATACCACATAATATCCATCTATCTTACATGCAGACAAGGATTCACATACTCACCCCATGCAAGTACTGTACACCAACACCACACTCTCTCCATACATGTGCATAAACATACCATCTGTGCATCATAGGTGCTGCTCTGCTCCACAGCACATATGCTACATGCCGCACATCACACCCACTCTTCTGTAGATCCCAAGCCCCCCTCTCCCACCACCTTGCTCTGAGTCACCTCTTCTACCCTCTCGTTGAACAGTTCTCCCAGCGTCCACCGAAGAGGCCCCCATCTAGTGGGCATCTCCATTTTCTTCCCGCTCCTGTGTCCTAGCTGCTCTTCATGAACCAACCTCTTTCTGAATTCTACTTTAAATATAAATGCAGCAAGCGATCTCTTTCTGAGAATGCCTTTGACTAGGCGTTGGGAGAGGAAGGGTGTGAGGAAGATAACTTTGACTTCCATTCATCATCTGTTCACTCATGCAGGAAAAAGCCAGGTGCCAGTGAGCACTGGACACAAGACTAGCATGTGCCCTGCTGCTTCACATTTAGAAACCTATGGTGTTGACCTGCCTGAGGACTGAAGTTATATCTAGAGCCAACCTTAATGACAGTGAGAGAGTTCCCAGACCCAAGAGAAGCCAGTGTGAACAGAAGGCATCCAAGAGACTGCTCAGCACCCTTTAAATGACACAGAGGGAATAGCAGTCTCCTTCCTGTCCTAAGGTAATTGCCAGCCTCTGCTACAACTTTACAATTCCCAGTGCTTAAGGAAACCATCCGAACTATCCAAATTAGCCAATGAGAATGCAAGTTCCCATAGCAACACCAATGCCAGTTACAACAAGGTAGGAACAAAAGTCTTTTAGTGAGGATGTACCAAACT
This sequence comes from Nannospalax galili, assembly GCF_000622305.1. NCBI lineage: Eukaryota > Metazoa > Chordata > Mammalia > Rodentia > Spalacidae > Nannospalax > Nannospalax galili. The sequence goes on along the minus strand of NW_008340872.1, from coordinate 1,174,804 downwards.
AGGTGTCAGACATTTTAGCTGCTCAGATATTGTCACACCACTTTCTGGAGGCTGTAATAGAGCCTCCTAATTGCTAGTCTAAGGTCCTGCAGATGGTCAGTGGGGGGTTCTGCCATGATTACTGATATCAGGGGGCTTCTTCCCAGGCAGTGCCAGGACAAGAAGTCCCTCCTCTTCATGCAGCCAGAGCTCCCAGCCTGCAGGATCTGAGGACAACAGTCAACCACTCACAGGCATGCTTCACCTCTGTCCTGGCCTGCTCTACGTCTAGTATCAGTCGCATGGGGAGGATGGAGACGAAGGGTATAAAGGCAGACATTCGAGATGAGCAGGTGAAATGACACGGTTATTTCTCTTTCTTCATTCCATAACTTTCAGAAAATGGACTGGGGACAGAGAGGGCTTCAGCCACACAAGCCCTGACTTGCATTTCCAAATTGTGACAGACGCCTACCTTAAAAGATCCATGCATCTGTGTGGCGGCAGCGTAGTGGGCTGGGAGGTAGTAGGGCTTGATTTCATTGCAGGTGACTCAGCTATGTCCCGACATTTGTCCTCAAGCTATATTTGAGGGCAACAGGGGTAAATAGTCCCTTGGCCTGAAGATACTCCCACGGTCACCTCCCCGCCTGCCCTGTCTGCTGACCTCGGAGGAAAGCCAGCCCTGTAGTTAACATCTGTGGTCCCATCAGCCAGGCTGGAGTAAAAGGTACTTAATGCACGCAGCTCGTTTTGCAAGGTTAGAAAGAATCGATAGGAGATGTGTTTAATGCGGTATCGCTATCAGGTCTCATCCTGCTTTTAAAACTGAAATACCCATGGTGGTATATAATCTTAGTCTCACTGTAAAGAGAATGGGTTGAGCATGGTCTCGAATAGACATCACACCCCAAGTAGATGGCAAAAACCCTGCAGAGAGCCTTCTAGAATTTCATTGTCGCTATTTTTTCCTCCTTCTCTCTCCCTCCCTTTTTGAAACAGTCTCTCTATGCAGTCCAGGCCTGCCTTGAATCTTGAACGCACTATGTAGGTCAGGGTGGGTTTGAACTTGCAACATCTCCCTGCTCTGATGCCACCCCCACAAGTGCTGGAATTACAGGGGTGCACCAGCATACCTGGCTCATTTTTTTCCCTTTCAAATGTTTATCTCTATCCCTGTCTCCTCTCTTAATTTCCTTTTTCTTTCCCCCAGATCCTCCCTTCCTTCTTCCCTTTAACTTCACAGCTCCCATGGAAGACAGCTCAAACTTCCACAATCCACTAAAGAACCAGGTACAATAATCCACTGAAAAATTAAAGTTCAGAAACACATCACAAGAAAGAGCAGGCTGGAACAACTGGCCCAGAGCAAAGGTTCCATGCAGTTATTTTGAAAGAGAAACCTCTTTGGGCAGAGCAAAATGAAACACAGCACACCTTTATGTTGTTAAACAAGAAGAAGGTAAAACTCCTCAGGGAGTTTCAGACAAAATGTCATGGGATAATTATAAATAGGAAGGTCGCTGTGTGTCTGTGAGCCAAGGAGGGCTGGTCAGTTTCACAACATACATTGGGAAAACTGGTCCATGACAAAGTCAAGAGTCAGGAGAGATGGAGAGAGTGACGGCAAGCCTTGGTTAACCACTCCCTGTCAGCCTCAGCTCAGATGTGTAGACAGACAATCAGTTCTGAAAGAACTGACCAGAGGTCTCGGCATTTGGACTTAAATGTGGCTGTGCAGTATCCTCTGGCACTTTTACTGTGGGTGACTCTTCAGATGAGTGGTTCCCTTGCTTGGGTTGGATCCCTACTGTTCCCTGTTGTGGTAGCTAACCTGAGAATTAAGGAACACTATCCATTTCCCAGAGTTTCCATAATAATTCCTACAAACCAGGTGACTTAACAAAAATGTACTGACTCACGGCTCTGGGATCCTAGAAATACCAAACCAAGGATCTGGTGGGTTTGGTTCTTCTTGAAGGCTGGTGGGGAGGGGGTTGGTTGGTCTGTTTTCTGCTTTTTCCACCCCTGTAGGTCTATCTCTGTGACCAAATTTCCCCTTTTCTCTAGCACACTGGTCAAATGGGATTAGGACCCACCCTCATGGCCTCATCTTATCTGGCTCATTTGCAAGCACCCTGTTTCCAAAAACAGTCACATTCATGGGTCCTGAGAGTTAGGACTTCAACTTCTTTCCAGGGGACACCATTCAATCCATAGCAACAGACATCTATTTTCACACCCACGTGTTCATCACTCAAGTGGTATCCTATGTAGAGCTGTAAATTCACACTGTCAGTTTAGAAATGCACACTAAACTCTAGTAATAGCGGTCTTACTTTCTCTTCTTGTTGCTGTGATACAATACCCTGAAAGGGCAATGTAAGACAGGAAGGGTATATTCTGGCCCATAGTTCAAAGACACAGACCATCGTGATGGGGAAACCAAGGCAACAGGAGCCTGAAGCAGCTGCCACACTGCCTCAGCTGACTTTCTCCACCTATGTAGTCCAGGACCTCACAGGGTATGGTACCACACAGTGGACACAATCATGATAAGTCCCCAGTGAACCCCCTCAGTGAACACAATCATGGTAAGTCCCCAGAAGCCCGAGTCAGAGATGACTACAGATTCTGTCAAGTTGATGACACTAACATTAACCATCAGGATACTTTAAGCACTTTTAAGTTGAGGGGATTATTTGCAAAAAAGAACTCAACCGGTCCACATTTCTGATATTTGGCCACCTGGAAAACCTGTCTTTCCAAGAGTAAAGATTTAAAATGGAGGTTCTTACCATGAAATGAGGTTGTCCCTCCATTGGAGAGGAATCTTTACTAGCCTAAACCCTCGCAATAGGAAAATAATGATTCATCTTTTGTGTAAGGGATAAAATGTTTCGTTATCACATTAAACAGGCAGGCTACACACTAAGTGTGAACATGCAACAACCTGACATAAAACCTGTTACGACTGATCAGGCTGTCATTCCTCCTCCAGTTGTGTAAAATTAACAGAAGATTCTTTCTCTCATCTTCCTCCACACGTGTGTAACGTTAGAAGTGCAACACAGTTTTAAAGTACCTCTGTCTCACTGTGCTTAAACCCGAATTCTTCATTTCAGTACAGTTGCAAAAATGTGTTGAACATGTAAATACCAAATAAGACTAGAGACCCTTTAACTGCAGGACCTGTAAGCAAAGGGAGATTTCCCTCCAAGGATCAGCATTTGGCAACTCTAGATCTCCACCTAAAAAGATGAGTTTCTAAAATGTACTGACTAATGATTAGAGCTTCCTTGACTTGATTAACTTAATTTGAGGGTCTACTGGAAGCCAGAGGTGACTGTACTGATTATCATTATTTAAACACAAAGAGCTGAGGGACCGGGGAGACAGCTCAGTTGGTAATGGCTTTTCAAGCATGAAGACCTGGGTTTCATTCCTAGAACCCATGTGCAAATGCTGGACATGGTGAAGCATTTATAATTCATGTACCCCAGAAGGTGAACTCCAGGCTAGTGAGATACTCCATCTCAAAAAACAAGGTAGACAGCACCTGAACAATATCATCTGAGGTTGTCCTCTGGCCTCCACATGCAAGTGCACACATATGTGTGCACACTTGTTCACACACTCATACATGATAAATAAATATATTTTTTTAATGAGGAGTCAGGCATTATGGCTCATACCTGTGATCCCAGCATGTGGGAGGCTGAGGAGGAGGATTGCTTCAAGTTTGAAGCAAGTCTCAGCTTCATAGTGAGTGCCAGTCCAGTTTGGGCTTCAGTGAGACCCTGTCTCATAAAAATAAAACAGAGATTTAAAAAATGAGAAATATGCACAGTTTCCAATTTATTAATCTCGTAGTCCCATGAAAGAATGTCTTAGAGCTGAAGACCAAGAACTTTTTGTAATGGAAGGTTGGAAACTAAAGAACCACCATTAAATTCTAAAGGAAGGAGTATTCACGGAGGGAAATGTATGCCTATAAAGGTAAGATTGCTTTCCTTCATTTGGCCTTATCATGAATTCCTGTTGTTTTGCATAAATGGCATAGAATTTAACATTCATTTATTTATAAACAGAGAACTTAACATCCTTTGAAATATGAAGATAATCTTGATCCCTCTGTAGCCCTTGGTGGCCACAGCAATAAAGTGAGTGCGATAGTCTTTAGTTCCTTGTTATACACACAGCAGAAATCATGAAGTCTCTATGAACATTTTCCATACAGTACGGTTTATGTAGCACAACTATTATGAAAACTTTGGGGAAATTCTCAGGAAATTCTCAAATAGTCCTCATAAACCCAAAGATCTGGTTCATTCACAGCCAGCAGCACCTCGCCGCCTGGTGTCAAGACACCTGAGGAATGGCCGCAGTGCGGCTGCTTCCCCTCCTCCCTCCAGCCTTACCTCACTCCCATCCACCCATGTGGCCCTTCAATTCAGAACCACCCAATGCTGTGACTCAGAACTTTTCAGGTTCACTCTTGAGCCTTCTCTTGCTTATTCACTGATTCCTCTCTGGGGCCCTAGTTTCCAGTCACAGATTTCTACCCATGTTCTGTCCCCCAGAGTGCTCCTATTCATGGGGCATGCACTGTGAGAGGAAAGCCACAAAGCCGAGCACTCAAGCACATTGACTTAGGCTCCCCAAGGACCCTGGTTAGAAACCAGAGATGAGTTATGTGGCTGATAAAGACCTGCACTTGGGAACATTGGTTTCACCATGTACATGGAGGAGAAACCACTACCACCATCACAGTAAGGCAGGGAGAACTCAAGTGTCTAGTGACCCTGGTCCAGGGTATGAAAATGCTATTAACAGTGTACCACAAGTTAAGAGTAGTATTCATCGCTGTCAAAATGTTGTCAGCTAAGTATGTGTTGTTAGCTACATGTTTAAAGATATAATTTATTTATATGTTTTCAAGCAGACATTGAAGATGTTTACTCTGTTCTCATTTAACAGAAGTAGATGCCATATAACTGCCTACCAACAGGATTAACCCCAACTCTCAAACTCCTAACTTATCTATGCATCAAGAAATGGAATCCCACTGAAATGGGCCAATAGTCCATGGAAAACAGATGACGCAGAGACCTAAAAGTTCAGTGCCTTGCCACAGTCAGGGGAAGATCACCCCCTCCAAGGCTCAAGGACTTTTGAGGAAGAGGTTGGTGGAATGTATGAGCTGGAGGAAGGAGTGGAGTGTTAACTGGAAGTGTCCTCCGACCACTATGCCAGCAAGCTCTAGTCACACTTCCTTCTCAACTCATCAAGGAGCTGAGGGGGGAATCAGTTACCTCTCCTACCCAATCAGTCGACCTTAGCTGCATGTAGGGGAGGGGCTAAGGATATATAAGCTGAGACACTGTGAGGCACCTCTCTTGCCATTTTGTGCAACTGTTGGGAAGTCACAGGATCTATATTTGAATGTGGACTTTCCAGCGCAGCTGTAAATGGGGGGGGCACCTACACTCCTGTAAATGAACCCCCACCCTATGCGTTGTTAGCAAGCCCAATTAACTTACTAGGATTTAAAAAAAAAAAAAAGTTTCTGTCTCAAGTCCTAAGACTCAGAGAATTGATGTTGACTTTATCAAGTAAGATCTGTTGAAATTCTAAACTCAGCAAGAGTGAATTGCTTCATTCTCTGTTCCAGTGGGCTCTTGGTTGAACTGTGGGAGCCCTTCCCATGTCCTGTGGTTTGAATATGAATTGTCTCACACAGGATCATGTGATGAAGGTCTGGTTTCCAGCTGCTGGTGCCATTTTGGGAGGTTCTGCGGCTGAAAGAAGTGAGTCCTGGGGAATCATCCTTTGGGCTGGAGCTTTTATCTTACTCTGGCTCCTTCCTGCCTCCTCTGCTTTCTGGCTGCCACACGGGGAGCAGCTTTGCTCCCCAACACCTCTCTACCACAATGCTCTGTCTCACTCCAGGCTCAGAAACAATGGAACCAGCCAACCATGGACTGAACCCTCTGAAACCGTGAGCCAAAGTCTATTCCTCCTTTCAAGTTGTTTTCTTAGGTATTTATCACAGCAACAGCAACGAATGACCCACAACATGTTTAAAATCTTGGGAATGTCTTCTGGGAACACAGGTTTCACACTCAAGGTTTTGACATGTAAACAGTGTGGATGAAAATCATGCTCAAAATAGCATAGTTTGATATTTTTTTCCAGAATCATTTTCTTCCAAAGGTTCTTTATAAAACTTTTAAGTTTTAAGATAGCTTTTATTTTTTCAAATTCTAGTTGAGTAAATATTCTTACACTATTCTGAAAAAAAACAGGCTGTTCCTCCATACTCACACAACACCCTGGGCACTGAGTATGGAGGGAAACTGTCACAGTGACTCTGTGTCAGACTCGATAGGCTGAGGCTCTAGTCCACAATGATGCCCCTTTTTTCAACTAATTCAAATCTCCATTTGTACTTCTGACCTATGCTATAAGTCAACCATTTCCAGGACTTCCCACTCCTGTCTGATCATTTAAGATTCCTCATAGAATGCAGGGAAACACTTCTCTGAAGCTCACTTGCTTATTATAAATAATATTGTAATGTGCAGAGATGAAGGTGCCAGTTGAAGAGGTACAGAGGACAGGCTCAATGGATGGCAGAGTCAGCACAACATGGATCTTTGTTCATGAAAAAAAAATGATAATACAGTATATTAGTTTCCTACTTACTACTGTCTCAAATTAGCATAGGCTTTGTAGCTTAAAATAGCATAGATTTATTATCTTACTAAGCCTCGCTGGAGTACCGGTCTCTCTCTGTTTTCTATGCCTGAGTGAAGATGTGATGGCTTGGTTTCTGCTCTGACCACCTCTGTTGCTTTGCCTCCCCCATCATTATGGATTCTTATCTCTGGAACCATACGCTCAGCATTCACTCCAGTCACTGCCTGCTGCCATGCCTCCCCACCATGATGGACTCTCGTCCCTCTGGGACTGTAAGCCTAATAAACGCTTCCTTCTATAAGTTGCCATGATCACAGTGTTTTATCACAGCAGCAGAAAAGTAACTAATACAGTTGTCAACTCGACAGACTCTAGAATCACCTGGGAGATGAGCATCTGGGCATGTCTGTGGGGAGTTAGCTTAATCATGTTAACTGAGATGGGGAGACCTACTCACTGTGGTGGGACCATCCCTCAGGGAGGGGATCTTGGACTGTATGAAATGAGGTGAGCTGGGCGGCATCCCTCATTCATCCTTCTGTGTTCCCAATTGTGGATGTGATGTGACCAGCCAAGCTGCCACCCATTTTGACTTCCCTCCCTAGATGGACCGTACCTTCAAACTGTGAACAGAAACAAACCTTTATTCCCTCAAGTTGACTTTGTCAAAGCATTTTATCACATCAGCAGATACAGAAACTAAGACAGATACTCAACTGCTTTAATTTGGATAGTTCAAACATGTACTCAGGTCCACGGGGCATAGAGAAAGAAGTTCCAAACAGCAATAAAAATTATTAGACTTAAAGGAAAATGTGCCTTACAGAACATAAGAAAAAAGATTCTCAACCACGATTACAAAGTACATTGGTAAACCCTAATTATACACCCTAATGAAATCAGCCAATAAAAACACAGGCTTTAATTCTTATACTACAAATGATTCTCTGAAAAATGATTGCATTGAAAATCACACATATCATTCAACATTATTTAGAAATGAAATCAAAAGCACATTTGCAAATTTGGGATCCTGACAGTCACCCACTGAAGCAGATCTGTAGCCAAAATACCTTCTATTAGGGCAGAAGAATGACCTACAGAAAAGTAAATAAAAGAAGAAAAAAATAACAGTACTAATTAATGAGTTAGAAAATAATTATAGAAAATAATGGAAAAACAAATCCAAGAGCTGGTTCTGTGTACTAAAAGCTGGAAACTGGTATACTAAGTGAAGTAACACAGACTCAGAAAAATGAACGATGTATATTCTCCCTCATATGTGGATCCTAGCACCAAATCCTTTTAAATTCCAGGTCCTTTTAATAAGATGATGCTATGTAGCAGTCCCTTCTGCACGAAATAACTACCATCATCATGACTTTAGGTGAGCCTGATCGCTAAACATCATCACAACTGGGCTTGCTGACAGTTGTGCTCATTCATGAATGGAGGGCCAAGCAGGATCATTGGACACCCACCACATTATCCAGCCACTCTTCCCAGCCAACTGTTTATAATTTGGCCCTAATCACACATGGCCTCCTGGATTTGGGGAGGGCTAAAGTACACAATCTGGGGAAGGCTAGGAAGAGAAGGCATGACCCATGCTGGGTAAAGGCTTTCTAGCGTGCATACCCTCAGGTCATACATATACCTTAACAACCCCTCAGTTATCTTGGTAAGTAAGCTCAATCAATTCATTGGTTCCCCAGTAAAACTTTAATCAAATATTAGCTTGACACTAGAACCTTAAAAGGGAATAAGCATTGCTTAGCATCCCCAGGAAAAGAAGTTTCACAACCAATGGAAAATTTATTTGTTAATGCTATTATGTCTCATAATTATTTAAAAAAAAAGAAAATGAGAATGTAAAAGATGTTAAAAGGATATGGGAATGGAGATATTTTCCAAAATAGAAAAAATGAGAAAGCCTAAGCAAGTGATGAAGGTCTGTGTAGGTTTGTTATGATATATAAAGAATGAGACAAAAATAATATATACATAATCTTAAATTTTCTATGAACACAGTTTAGTCAACCACTTTAAGGATCAATATATCTAGTCAAGGTTTATCTGAGAATATTTGGCTTTTTTATTCAAGCCTTATCCACAAAGCACATGATAATTAAAAGTACCAGACTGGTGCAACTAACTATATTGGATGTTTAACAGCTATAGTTTGAGGCCTATACTAATGTGGTCAGAGGGACTTAAAGGACAGTTTTTGCCCTTTGCCCTCCAAGGTCAACTAAGTTCCAGGGGACTATGGAACATATCTCAAAATGTCCTGTAACTGTGCTTAGTTACCTGTCCTCTTCTTCAGGGAGGACATGGAAACCCCACGAGATGGACTTGAACCAGTGTCCAGTCTTCCAGTCTACAAAGAGGAGGGTCAACTCAGAGGAAACATTCATGCTTCCAAGTGAATCCAGACATGGTTGAGCAGGACCTTTGACTTATCTTCACATAAATGGAACTGGTAAAAGAAAGGAGCCAGGAGCTCCTCCCAAGCCCATGTGACCCCTGAGGAACAGATCCTCAAATGACCTTAAGTGTAAAAATAAATTGATTTATTTGGGCCAACTGTATGGTCTTAAACACCCAAGAGGAAAGTATAACCAAAGAGTAAAGTCATCAGTATACTTCTTTAAGAGTTCAAGGGATTAAACTTCCCAGATATTAGGCTCTAGTCTGTATAAAAGGTTATTTAGACAATTATTTCTCATTGATGATTTTGAGTCTCAACCTGTAGCTAAGAGAGACAACCAGCTATTGTTCTAAAATGATGGATAAATTTGTTTTCTCCCTCTATCTAGAAGCCTTTGAGAGGGAACTGACACTGATTCTAACCACTCCAAGAGCTATCAAAATACCTGAAAGCAAATCCTGAATCCATCACTCTTGAGTCCAGCCTTGGAAGACAAAAGAAAAACAAGGAGGAACCCAATAGAGGGATGCTTTTGGAAGCCTTTGTCAAGAAATTGCAATGGACTCATATGAACATTTGAAAATTGCCCTGTTCTGATTTTTTTCTAGTTCCCTGTCTAGAACTTGTAATGCTAATTACTCTTGCCTTTACTTCTCCTTCATATCTCCTATTCATGATTCAAGGACTATCTTTTCCCCTTAGAGATAAGAGTCATGCTATTTGGGAGTCTTTTAGATAGGCCCACTGAAAGGGTACTCCAATTGCCCCACCCTGCATCCCTGTTCAGCATGTGTCCCTATTCCCTATTGGCAATTTGGGTAACCTCTTCAGAGGATGGTGTGATAAGAATAGGAGGTAGGAATTGGCTAGGCAGTTAGGGTAAAAAGACCCCAAAGAAAAGTAGCCAGTTTCTTGGCTAAAAGTCAAAATGTCCTTGGGCCTCTTAGTAACATACTCCGTTCCAAAGGCCAAAACTTTTGGAAGTATTTGGGAGCTTGTATCTAATCCTTAAAAGATTTTAAGGATACCTCTTCAGAGGGGGGAATGTTAGAGTAGCCAAAAGCCCCATAAAAATAAATAAATCAAAGAAGAAAGAGCACATGAAGTTATCAGAAAAAAGTAATGGAGAGATATGGGAGAGGTTAGATAGGAGGGAGTAGGCATGGATTTGATCAAAATACCTTATATGCATGAATGAAATTCTCAATAAATTATTTATTTTTTTAAAAAGCTCTAATAATCAAACATTAAGCAGAAATAATCATATGAAAATGATTTTTTGTTTTGTTTTGTTTTTTGAGACAGGGTTTCCTTGTAGCCCCAGTTGGCCTGGAACTCACTATGTAGACCAGGCTGGCCTCAAACTCATAGAGATCCACCTGCCTCTGCCTCCCAAAATGATTTTTTTTAATCCATAAATTTTCAAATGGATCAGGCCCAGATCTGCATGCCCCTCCAGTCTTCACAGAATTAATGTATCTCTCAACTCTCACCAGAGAAGTTTCCTTATGCAGCCGATGGTGATTAGCACAGAAATTGACATCTATGCAGGGATCAAGAGGGTACAGGGTGCTTATCCCTGAATAGGGCACCTGTATCAAACTTCTGCTTCCCAAGGCTCAGGGATCACTGCAAAAGAGGGGGTGAAAAGACTGTAAGAGCCAGAGGAGGTGGATTGTCACAAGGGAACAGAGTTTTCTGGATAACTGGGCATTACTCATATGATCTCACAGCAATGGTGAGAGCATGCACAAGTCCTACATGAGCTCAAATCAGACAAAATCCCATCATAGACATGGGGAAGTGCATAAGAAACCCCAACCCAAAGTAAAGAAACGTTGGCAATAGATGGAACCTGGGACGGGGAGAGATAGCCTCTTTCAAATATGAGACTCTTGGTAGGTTAACCAGGCTCCAGTGGATGGGCCCACACTGAAGGACATTTGGGGACACAAATTAGATTCTATAGGTCTTGTTTTATATATAAAAATCACATTAAATTGGGTGGGTGGGGGCAATAAGAGGAGACACAGACAGGTAGAGACCTAAATACTGTCAAATTATATTGTATGGCAATTGAAAAACTTCAATTAAAAATATTTTAAAATTTTAAAGGAAGTGAAAACTAAAATAGATCAGACCAAAGTTTAACTGCGGATTGTGTAAAATCCTATTCTAATGAATCAGAAAATGGATAAAATAGTTGTTAGAGAACGTATAAAAGATGATGGAAGAGACAAACGAAGAAACAACTGGGAACGTTTACAGTCGTCTACAATTCCCCACCAAGAAAGCTGAAGATTTCTCAGTTTCTTACGTGGATCCTTATACTGATATTGTGAAAAACTGAAAATTTCAGAAAAATCGAAGTACAGTCCAATTTCCTTCATAAATGCAGATTTTAAATTTTATAAATAAAATACTGACATTTTGAGATGAAATTAAAATTATAACTATTTATTATTTTTAATTTAATAGCATGCTTTAAATTTTTTCTATTATTTTTTTAAAATATACTTTATGTAAAAGTTTGTTGTAAGAATGCAAAAATGAATTACTCTGGAAATCTGAAACTAATTCACTGTTAGGTTGAAAGAACTGAGATTCAGAGATATTACCTCATCAACTGCCAACACGTATATAACAACATTGAGCATCTAATACTGATTTTCTAGTCTTTGAATGTATTTGGAGCAGATATCAATCTTCCTAAAGATGGCCAAGAACACTTTTGTTTTCTTTCAGCCCACTTTCTTTTACATAAAAACACAATTTTGTTTGAATAAGACATGATTCTTCTAAATAGGATGATTTTCCATGGCCATTGTTTTATTCTGTATCTTTTTCTGTATTTCCCATATTTTCTAACAGAAACATATATATAAAATCAGGAAAAACATTCAGCATTCTGGCACCAGTACCTTGTATAATGGTTGCATAATTCTTACTTTCCTTTAAGTCAAAGAAATATTTAGAAATCTTAAAAATTGCCAGAAATTGCCATAGAAAAATTCATTATAAGCAAACAGGTACTAAAGTTTACATAAAGTTAGATATTTTGTAGGTTAACTGACGTTCACAAGAACAAAGTGAGGAATGAGCTATGCCCAAATCTCAAATGTGTTATCGCAATAAATTTTCACCAAAACTTTGTAAATGGAAGTAGCTATTTTTACTGTTTTAAAGATGAGAGAACTATCCCAGAGAGGTTGGGAGATCTCCCCTTCCCCCACCCGGGAGGGACAAAAGCCACACCAGTAGCCACATCCTTTTCCCATAGTTCTGTGAGTTCCACAGAACGGCATGATCTGTTAGACACAGGATAGAATGCTGTCAAAGAAACCAAGTCAAAGCCTGTGTCCTGAGGCACCCACGTGACTTGGGAGACTCTCCTGATTTTACAGTAGATTGGTTTCATCATCCATAAAGCAGGGATAACCATACATTTCAGACACACCCTGCAGAATTGTTATGAAGATCAAGTATAGAGGAAAGCACTTGCAAACGTAATTTATCTTTATTATTATTAATACATAACCATGTCTATTACGAATCTATTATAGCTCAGGCAGTGCTGGGGTAAGTGCTGGTGGGACCGTGGTGGGAAAAGAAAAAGACAAACATCTTACTAAGAGGCAATTAAAATGCACACTTCTTGTTCAAAAGTCGGTTTCCGTGGGTAATTAGCAATCACTGGTGTACCCAATGATGGTTTGCTGGCTATTAGATCCGTTGTGTGGGCATCTTATAAAATGAATCAACAGAAAGGGAAGTTCTAGCTATCAAAAACGTTTTCTTTCTTGGGAAGTTCCACCTGATTTATGGCTGTGATTTAGTCCTAATCACTAAAATTTTTCGTGAATTTCCAAGACTGTTTTTTGGTCACTGTGTTCAGACTTTCCAGAAGACCGCAGAACAGTCAAGACAGAAAAGGCTGTGCAGCGTCTCACCATTTGATCCCATCATGCCACACACTACTTACCATTAGAGGTCGCTACCTTATCTAATATCCCTCATGTTTGCTGACATAAGGAAGGTCCTACATCCGCAGGCGTGAAGTTCAAGTGTGTGAATGAGATGTTGAGCTAATACCATCTGAGACAGCTTGACAGCAATTATTTAGGTAACCATTTCGGCTTAATGAGATTCAGTTTTCTTATCGGTAAGCTGGGTATCACAAAACTTGCCATGATGATATGGAATCTCCGCAGAACACAGTGTAGTAGGATTAATTCTGAATTGCATTTAAACTTTCCTGAGCTATTTCCTTCCAGTGCCCTCTTTGGGGAAAATATTCTGTGACATCACTAAGCCTTCTGATGCTACAGTTGAACTAAAATTCATTCTAATGCTCTTGCTTGGTTTTGCTGTGGATCGGTCTCACCTGTTTGGACTCCTCTCCTCCCTACACAGTTCGCCGTTCACCAGGGGACAGGCCATCTGGATTATCTATTTTATTTATATGGCTGCCACAGAAAGGTAGTTAAAGCTCTGAATATTATGTGTCAACCCTTCCATCCTTAGTGATAACCTTCTACAATTGCTCTGGAGTGACAGTTATAGAGCCTGTAAGCGTGAGCTCAAAAAGGCTGTTCTAACTTCTAAAAGGAGTCAGTCCTCAGGGATGGATGGAGTTTCATTTGTATAATGAAATCATTGCTTGGCCTCTATTCCAACTTTTGCCCTTTTTGGTCTTAAGGTGAGCTGTTCAGTAGCCCCCACCCCCAATATACTTTCTTTTAAAGAACAGAAATTTTAAACACTCATATTTTTTACCTATCAGATAAATCTCTTCATGGTACATGTGCTTGCACATGTTTCTGTATACACGAATGTTGATCTGTGCTTCAATCTCTAATGTAGAGACTTGGTCAAATTCATCATTACCTGAAAATGAATCTCTTAGCCTATGTTATCACTTGTCCAAGTGTGATCAGATTTAATGCCAAAGAACAGCATGCAGCAAAACCAGCCGTAACTGGAATCAATCAGCAATTTGTTAACCCAGAGATTGCTCTACTCCAGTTTTCTCTTTACTGTGATAAATACTTGGAAGAAACCACTGAAGAGAGGAGAGTTATCTGGTGGTTCATAGTTTGTGGGGCTATAGTCTATCAGGGAGGAGAAAGTGTGGCGCTGGTGGCTCCATGCAGAGGCAGCTTGAGGTAGCCGCTCGCTCACATCGCAGTGAACCAGGAAACAGGGCGAGAACTGGCAATGGGGCTCTGCTATGAGGTGGATCTCAAGACCCACTCTCCAGTGACCTACTCCATTTATGCTTCACCTCCCAAAGGTTCCACAACATCCCAAGACAGCACCACCAGGGACCCAAATGTCCACAGAAGCTAGTGGGTACCATTTCACATTCACATTCAATCCATAATAATGACCAAACTTCCCAGCGGAGCTACTCCGTCAGATTCTGTTGGAGGGGTTCAGTATTAGGTATTCTTACACGTGCTGTACAGGACTGCTTCAACTGAAACGCTTACGTATACCCATATTTTATTCCCGTTAGGGGAAAACTTATGTTTAGTCCAGAAAGTCTCCCAAAGGACAAGATCTACCCAGCTTCTGTTGACTTTGTTCAAGACGGCAGCTACTAGACACAACCTAGCTTCAGAAGTTGAATCATAAGGACTCTCTGGCCAGTCTGGTGTCTCCCCAGAATGGAACGATAGGTTTTTAGATGCTTTTATTAGGACCTGCCTGTGTACCTCTTCTCCTCTTCAGTCAGCACTGTATTTTATTTCCCCAAGATGAGTTTGGCCAGTATCCTATGTCATAAAATTTAAGAAGAGAGCAGTTTGAGACATTGACTAATGCCATAGCTCAGATCTTAATGTTCCCCAACAGTCAAGGAGCAAAGGCTTGCTTTCCAGGGTGACAGTGCTAGAACATTCGGAGGTGGGGCTTAAAGGAGGGCTTCAAGTCTTTGGAAGCTTACCTTTGAGGGAGACTGTGAAAGCTCTGCCACGTCTTCCTCTGTCTCTGAATTCCTAGGACAAAGCAAGCGATGGCAAACCCTCAGATATTTCCACCACACCAAGCTTCGTCGGGCTCAAAGCAAGGGGCTTATTGATCCTGTACTATAGCCTCTAAAATTCTGACCCAAAACATTTTTCTGTATAGGTTGATGAGCTCACATATTTAATATAGTAATAGAAAGCTCACAAACCCAGTATCACAGAATGAAACAGTTGGTATCACTAAATAATGGATATCATATGGAGATTTTCTTTTCCCTCCAGGCAAAACATGATGCTATATTGGAATAGGTATTAACTTAGAGCAGAAAATACAGTGACCATCAGGTCTATGGTAGGAGCTATTGGCACTCCCTAGTAGTAGAGGTGGGGAGAGTCCCGACACCCTGACCTGGGATTCCACTATAACTCCTCCCCTCCCAGCTTCAAGGGGTCTTGGGAGATACTGGAAATATAGAAGCAGAAATCTAACTGAAATAGGGACTCCATGATTCAACTTCACAAAACTATCATCAATTATGGGGTAGGGCTTTGTGGTGATGCAGTTGTTTGGGGGTCTCCCATGTTCCTGTGAGTAACCCCTCAGCCATGCTCTTTAAGAAAGCTCAACTAATTCATTGATCTCACCAAGGTGGACTTCTGTCAAGTAGCACTTTGGTCTGTTGTAACTGCCCATCTAAAGTGAATAGATGTTTATTTTTCCTCCCTAGAAAGAGTGAACATAGCAGATATGATGACTAGAAAACCTTCATGTAGAGTTCATGCATACTGAGTCTCTGTGTTCTCTATTACTGCTCCCTACCATCAACCCTTGGGAGGAAAAGCTAGCAACATTCATGGAAATAAGGAAATTCAATTTCTTTTTCCAGAGTTTGTAGTGAATTGTGGCACTTGTCCGAGGCAGAAACAAAGCAGGAGGCAAGAACCCATCTGGCCACTCTTGATTCTCCTCTATTGTTTTTTTTTTTTTAATTCTATGGTGGGAAATCATTTGAACAGCCACACACTATTGGGCTTACTGGTGTCTTCTGCCTCCACCCTATGAATCATAACAATGACCTCATGCTCTAAAGGATTGTTCACTGAAATGATATTCACTTTTTATGGACCTCTCTTTTCTTTTTCACACCAATGACTTACCATGTGATCTCAGGTGGGTAACTACACCCCCCCCCCGTGGCATTAGCCCTCTTCATGCTAGTATAAGCCAGCGAGGACCTAAGTTGAATAATAATTTCAAAATTGCTTAAGAAACAACTAATCCTACATATAAATGTGGACCATTGTGCTTTAGAATGCTTTGGAGAAAGTACCTAGTGTCTGCAGAGGAAGGTCTCCTCTAAATTAATGCACAGCTGGAAACTGCCTGCCTTCAAAGGTCCCTGTCCCTACTCAGTAAAGCAAGCTCAAGTCGAGGAAAAAGAAATTTGATTCTGGGTTGAAACCTCACTTCAGTGACCTTGGATGACCTTGGACGGGACTGGCTTCTAATACTCTATCTCTGTCTGTCTGTCTGTCTGTCTGTCTGTCTCTCTCTCTCTCTCTCTCTCTCTCTCTCTCTCTTTCAGTGTAAGTCAACAGAATCATTTGAATGACGAATAGAAATCAGAGTGATAGAATAGACCGGAGAAGCAAATACTTCTTAGGATTATCCTCCTGTGAAAGCAGAGCCATGCACAAATCTACTCCTGTTCTCATCCACTCTTACACACCTATACATGCACAGTTACAGCACTGCCATGATTTAGTCAATGCTTCTGAACCCCATGCAGGAACAGCCCCTGATTTCAGAACAAGTATATTAGGAAATGAAATCACATATTTTTCAACTGAGTATGAGATGTTTCTTTAAATTTTTCAGTACCATAGCTCAATCAAAAATATCCAAGCTCCAACAAATGCTATTATAGCATAACAAACACCTGTTTTCTGAAGGATCTTTATTATTTTATTACACAAGTAAAAGTCTCAAGCTGTCTGTAGGCAGCAAGGTTTGCCTGTTATATAGGAGGAGAGATAGATACAGGGCCATGGACACATCCATTGCCACATATGAAATGATGGGCAGGAGAGGACCCCAGGGAGAACAGCCCCTGCAATGGTGGCTTATGGAATATACTGAGATAAAGTTTTAGGAAATAATTTGTTGATCTGTAAGCAAACTCCATCCAATGCTGAATGTTGAAAGAAAGATTTTCTGAGTAAGTCACAGATCATTCATTCAATGTAATTATCACAGTAATTAGCACAAAGTCTAAACACAGAAAAACAGAGTATCATAATAAATGAAAAAATATATGAATCCTAATCAATGAATCAGATGAGAAAACCAGAAGTAAACACACTATTAACATTTAGTTTGGATCAAAGATGATAATCAAAGCGATAGGAAAATAACATATTAAGAATAGTAATTAGACATCTATGTAACTAACTGAAAAGTTCTATTCATCCCTCATATGTATGCCCATGTGAATTACAGAAGAATAAATGAAACTGAAGCCATTAGAGTGTCATGGAAAGGCAAATAGACTCTCCAGAGCTGTGAGACGGCTCAGTGGGAAGAGGTGTTTGCTACCCGGTCTGAGGACCTAAGTTCCATCTCTGGGACACACATGGTAGAAGGAGAGAACTGACTCCTTCAAATTAGCCTCTGATTTTAACATGTATGCCAAGGTACAAATGTCCCCTACCCTGCCCCCTCCGATATAATCTTTAAAACAAAAAGGAAAGAAAAATATAATCTATAAGTGAGAGTTTTTCCAAATATAACATAAAACCCAGAAGTCAATAAATTAATGGGTCAATCCAACTGTGTCAAAGTAAGTCTTTACATGTACTCTCTGCCTGAATACTGTGAGGAAAATTAAAACACACCATACTGTGGAAGATACTTACAACTTTTCATGTGAAGGATTAACATAAAAAGTCCTTAAAAATCAATATTGTGTAGGACCTCGATTGAAAAGGCCAGATGACGGCAGACACATGCACATAATTGACATGATAGTTTTTACCATGTTTAAAGTTTTATGCTGGGGAGATAAATCAGGGGGTAAGGTGCCTCCTGAAGCAGCCTGAGGATCAGAGTTTGGATCCCCAACACCCACATCAAAGCTGGAAGCAGCATGTATATAGTCCCAGCATTGTGGGGCAGAGACAGGCAGATCCTGGGGATTCACTGGCCAGCCAGTTTAGGCAACTGGTGAGCTCCAGGTTCAGCGAGAGACCATATCAAAAAGTAAGGCAACCTCTATCTTCCACAAACACACACACGGAGGAGCATGCCAGGATACACACACCTTATGTCAAAAAACATCAAATTTATTCTTGGAAGTCAGATTATTTAAAATTCCAAGACAAAACAATACTTATATTTTATCTACAATGTAACAAAGGTCAAAAACTTGGCGAGCCCTGTTATTCTTGCCAGTGGGAACGCAAACTGCTAACAGTCCTTGGAAGTCCACAAAGAGTGGGCACACATTCTCATTTAGCGGCTCCATTTCCTGATGCTTCTTCATGCAGTTAAGAACTTAAAGTTCCTATTCTTGAAATTCAAGAAATGAAAAGGCTAGCTCTTCTCTGACCATGTCATGAGGTTATCATAAACATGTCACCATGATAACCTGGGTTATCAAACTGAAAATTTGCCTTAGGAATGCTCCTTATAACCAACCAATCAACTATAGCCCTGCAATTCTGAAAACCAGTCAAAAGCAGCAGGCATACACTCATTACTAAGCCTTCATAATCAAACATTAACTAATCCCTAGATACTTTCTCATAAGGTGTTTCGATTCCCAAACTCAGTGCACCCCAGAACTCTACATAAAATCAGCTCTTGCCCCATTTTGATAGACATGTACCCCAATCACTTTTGTCCCTTGTTCAGAAGCTAGTACAGAGTTTTGTTTTATATATTGAGTAGCAGACCTTTCCTTCAGCCTGAATGCTCACACATGAGAAATGGCGTGCAGAAACGTGTTCACTGAAGCACTGCTTAGAAAGAATCAATTACCAACAGAGCAAATACTCTAAAAGGCCCAATGAGTCAGAAAACCAGAGATATCAAGTGTGTCCTGGAAAGAAAACCAGCTGCCCTGGGAGGGTAGGACATAGATACATATCATTTGCCACATGTGTGCATATATATTAAAATATAAATTATTAGGAGTCATATTTTCCAATTATGTGAAAATGACAGGATGGTCATTGGAAATTGTTTTAAAAAAACAGTAATACTTGCTGTGCTAAATTACCAATGAAATAAATTTTTGAAATATCTCTTTCCCCAAATATACTACAATGTGATAAAATTTATCATTTTAAATGGAAACCATTTATAATTAATCCCATGTAAGATAACAAACAAAAACACAGAAGATGGAGTTGCTCAATTGCAAGTCAGCTTTACACCCAAACACCGAAGGGGCATTCAGAGAATCTTTCTTATTAGGAGAAATGATGTAAGAAAAAAGAGGATTTGGAGCTGCCCAAGTATAACTCAGGAGTGAAACGGAGAACAACTTATTCCTGGGCCATCAAGAGGCATCAAGCAAAGCCCAGAAGCTCCACAGAGGCTGGGAGCTACACAGCTACTCCAGCAGTCCACAGAGCACCTCCTGACTCCACTGCAGCAGGGACCGCAGCGCGAAATTCCACTCTCAGCACGCATGCATTATTTGTCTGTTTTTAAAGTGAACCCAGTAAAACAAACACTTTGCCTCATTTGGACTTAGATCTGTCTTTCTGCACAACACACTTGAAGCCAGTGAAGATTCCAGCAGCCTCTGCTCACAGAAGACAACTCTCCCTATAGCACTGTGTCCATCAGAAATGTCAGACTCACCGAGTCACTCAAATAGTCAAAAAGAATTCATTTTCTTACCGTGGAGTATGATCTTGGAATTCTAAGGCCAAGCTGTTTTCCCTCTTTCAGCTGAAGTCTCTAAAAGGGTAAACAATAGAAGAAGTGAATACAAGCTACTTAAAGGCTGAGCCGAGCTAGCAACAGAGGAATCAAACAGTATTAAAATGATCCAAAGTCTCAAACAGAACAATATCCATTAGTCATTTGATATTGACATCATATTCAGACTGAACTGACTTGAGTATAAGAGTTCAACCCAGAGTTTCAGGTAGATATCAATGCTAAGGAAACTCACATAGTATGTTGTTTATTATTATTATTATATTATTTATATCACCCAATACAGCTTTACTCCAGTCCCTGCTTCAGCTTCCATTTCTGGCCCTAAAATACTTAACATTAGTTATATTGTTAATAGAAAAAAAATAACACTGTGGGCATAGTTTTTTCCTCACCATTTAAATTGATATTGTCATTCAAAAACTTAACTAATATGAAATTTGAACAGTCTACTAACTGAACTGGAAATCCAAATTTCTTCCAGCACAAGGAGTTCCTATTTTTAGGACCAAAAAAAGCTAAGTCATAAATATATTCATATTTCTTTTCCAGCTTAAAAAAATCACTCTAGGGGCTAGAGAGATGGCTCAGCAGTTAAGAACACTGGCTGTTCTTGCAGAAGATCCCGAGTTCGAATCCCAGCACCCACATGGCAGCTAACAACTGTCCATAACTCCAGTTCCAGGGGATCCGATGGCCTCTTCTGTCCCACGCAGGCATTGCACAACACGGGTGTACTTACCTACATGCAGGTAATACACTCATACACATAAAATAAAAATAATAAAATATAAAAAAGTCACTCTAATAATCTACATCTACTGTCCACTGAGGTTTCAGAATCAGATCAGCCTTACACAATTTATACACAATTTACAGCTTTCTCCAAATGCCATCATCAGACAATCGATAGTTGTCTTTTTAAATGAATATCATTCCATTTCTGGGAATCTGTAAAAGTTTAGGTACCAAAATACAAGTTGCAGCCTGGTGTTTGGATGAGGGTAAGGACCAGAGCCCTTGTCTATTCCATGATGAGAGCATGACAAGGTAAGCATTGACACCATGCCGCGTCCATCCCACACAATATTAAGCAGCCAATAAAAGTCATTACTGAGGGCTGGAGAGATGGCTCAGTGGTTAAGAGCACTGACTGCTCTTGCAGAGGACCCAGGCTCAATTCCCAGCACCCACATGGCATCTATGAACCATCCTTAACTCCAGTTCCAGGGGAATCCGAAGCCCTCTTCTGACCTCCGCAGCATTGCACGACACAGGTACACTCACATACATGCAGGCAATACACTCGTACACATCAAATAAAAATAATAATTTTAGTTGGAAGAAACCTGTATGAAATTATTCCCACTTCTTAAAAAACAAAATATAAAATTAAGCCTTCCTGTTAGTAGTTCCCAATCAGGAGCGAGGCCGCTCCTGGCAATGACTAGAATTTTGACTACCAAAACTTGCAAGAGGGCTGGGGAGATAACCCAGTGTGTAAAGCACCTGCCACAAAATCATGAGCACCGTGTGATTCTAGAACTCAGAAGGCAGAGACAAGGAATCCCTGGAGCCAGCTGACTTGACAGACTAACAGTATTGGCAAGCTGTGTGTTCGAGTGAGAGATCCCACCTCAATGGATAAGGTAGAGAGTGATAAAGACTCCCAATGTCAGCCTCAGGCACACACACATACACACACACACACAAAAAAAAAAAAAAAAACAGAGCAAAAGAAAAACCTGAGGAGGAGTGCCATTAGGAACTAACAGATGAAGAGGATACCACCTAACATCCTGCAGTGTCAGGACAACATCCCATGCAAAGAATTATCCAACGAGTGTGACAACACGGCTGAGACTGGGACACCTGCCTGTGTATAGCAATGATATGAAGTCATGATTAAACTTGAAGCTTAGACACCAGGTTGCCTACATAGCTCATCTTTGGAGAAAGGGAACACAGATGAGATGAGCTGATGAGGAGGTGGGGTAGATGTACTCAGGCTAAGATGCCTTCTCACCTCTCAGGTCTGTATACAAGAAAGCAAACCCGTAGCTTCCCTTCGTTTTTGGCATCGGTAAACTTCCTTAGATGCAGCTCTGAAAGTGAACATCTCTAAAAACTGCATTTTTCACAGACGCAATTAAACAAGCTGAAGTTGGGAAAAACCCAACTTAAAGGTCACTGAGGTTGGGGAAGTGATATCTTAGCCAGCCTGGCCTTTGGCAAAGTGTGTACAGCACTGCTTGGATTCCCATGAATAATCTAAATTAACATGAATTAACCTCATCCTCTTCCAACCTCCATATCAGGAGTTTGGTATTTTTATTGCACTATGGGGAATTCAACTTTAAACAGCGCACCACAAATAATGACAAGTGACTCATTCACTCCACGTAGACGTAAATGTAGCTGGCTTTGCTGTTCACTTCCTGTAGTTAACACTAACTCATATCCTGCTGGCCAATAGCACAGAATGGGTACAGTGGCCCCTCATCTCCAGTGGGTGTACAACATATATACTTGTTTTGTAATCTACACATACATGCTTATGATAAAGTTTAATCTATAAATTAAGCACGGTAAGAGATTGACAACAATCATCAACTATAAAGAAATAAAATAATGCATTATAGTAAAATTGCTACATCTCTACTCTTGTGTTTTGGGTCATTAAGCAAAATAACTACAGGTGTTCTTGTGACTACACAGGCCTATGATGTATTCTGTGAGCTCTTTTCTCTCTATGTGTATCTGTGTATGTGGTCTTGTGGGCATGCACACATGTGCGCACATGTATGCACAGGTGGGTGTCATTCCTTAGGGACATCCACCTTGGCTTTGGAAACAAAATCTCTTATTGGCCTGGAGCTCACCAAGGAGGCTAGACTGACTGGCCAGAGAGTCACAGGGACCCACCTCCCCAGTGCTTTTCACATGGGTTCTGGGGATCAAACTCAGATCTTTGCATTTGGCAAAGCAAGTACTTTACTGACAGCCATCTCTCCAGGCCCCTAAGCTCTTTTTATTATAACAGTTCTTGTATGTCGTCCAGAGTTCAAGGAAGGACACAGTGGGCACCATGAAGTAAACCACACAGCAGCAGCAGGTGAGGGGAGTCCAGAGGTGACCAGGTACCTGTGGGTAAGGTCACTTGCTGGTGACTAGATACAGATGAACCCCAGGAAGGCAGAAGCTGCTATGGGAGGGCAAATCAAGTCCCACCTTCAACTGAAGAACACAAAATTGTTGTGAATTCCAGTTCTTTACAGACTCTCACCCCACAGTCAGACTTCACATTGCTCTTCCTTGAAGTGTTGGTATAGCCTCTAACTCAGTTCGTTCTCACACCTTCATGCAGAGCGCTCTCTCTCACTCTCTCTGTTTCTGTCTCTCTCTCCTCTCTCTTTTTCTCCCTCTCTCTTTTGCTCGCTCTCCCTTTTCCTAATTTTATTGTACTCTGAGTTCCTTGCTGGCCTAGAACACTAATTCTTAGTGTGGCTCTCACTTAAGTCCACGTGAATTCTCCACACCCAAATATCCGCCCTCAGCCAATATGTGTGATCATACCTTCAATGTCACAGGTAGTCAAAAGTGCATCTGAAATACCCACGACCATGATTCACGATTCATGTATGAGTATGACCTGAGTGCTTTTTTCTAAAGCCCCTTCAATGCTGTCACCTTCTGACTAGGGGGCATCAATATTTCATTCCTGCCCTGTTCTGACGGACAAGATCTATCTTGTCTCTCTTTTCTGTGTGACAGGACACAGATACAAAAATATCAGAGAGGATCCTGGGCATGCACCCACAGGAGCCAAAGATCCCGATCCCCTGCTTTATCATTCATTGGTAAGCCTGTCCCCAACACAATGTCAAGAATATCCAGGAGAGGGAGGGAGAGAGGTACTGTGATGGACTGGCTGTGTTGGCCTCAGGGGAGGTGGTGGTAATTGATGAGGTGGCATCTGTTTATAGTCACAAAATTCATCGTGAAGACCTTTCACCTGATAAATGAGGCTTTAGGGTACATGTGCCTATGCTACATGTCTGAAATTTAGTTAGCTTAAAGGTATGGATATGCATACACACACACATGCACACCACATGCAATCTGTGATACGTACATATTATCACAGAGGGATCGATAGAGCTGTGAGTTGGAGACAAGGAGCCCACAGAAGCATCTTCTTACTGTTACCATTTTCAACTGAGTCTGTGTTCCCCTGACTTGACTTCTTCCCCACAGTGCTCTGTTGAGGCCCTGAAGGGTCTACCTGGAAATGATCCTTGGCAATTCTCATGACTGGTTCCTTCTCTGAATATATTCATACACTCTAAGGATCCTCCTGACCATGGTCTTGCCAGCATCCGGCCTCCTGGCTGTTCCACTTCAGCCCCATTCTATCCAACTTCCTGTCATTATTTTTGCATAGCGCATATCACAGTTGATGCCCCATGACCAGGGTTCCCTGGGTTATGGGACTCCTGCCCTGTACCTACACTTCCCCTACTGTGATGGTTAATCTAGATTGTCAACGTGACAGGTTATAGAACTGCCTGGGTGTTATCTGGGTGTTATCTATGAAGTATTTTCTAGCTTGAGTTAATTGCAGTGGGAAGACCCACTCTAAAAATGGGTGGTAAGATCCATGGGCTCTGAACATTTTATCCAAGTCCATAATCCTTTGCCTTCAAATACTGGCTCAGATTTGTTTTGTTTTCCTGAAAAAAAAAATGAAAGTAATTGATGCTGACTGTTTTCCCCCAAGGGAGGCCCAGAAAAGCAACTGTATATTATACAAAGAACATAAATAATTCCTAGTCCGGAACCAGAAATTTTTAAGGAATTCTCAAGGAATTCCAGGCCCTGACCTGACCTTCCCTTCCCATAGAAGATTAAGAGACATCGGAGAAAGTGCGCCCACAGGCTCTGTAGGTGAAAACCTCAGGCCGCCCTTCCCACATGGCTGCTCACGCTGAGCTTCTCCTGGGTCTCCAGACAGCTCATGCTAAAAACAGGTTTGAACTTGACCCTAATCTCAGATCCATGGGCAGTTAACCTCTTTTCTTGAAGGCCTCTAGATTGTTTTATTTCCTTGCTTTAAATTAAATTTATTCTCTGACGATCCCACATATATAAACAATGCATTCAATTTGGTCTCCCATACATCAGCCCCCTCTTCCCTCTCCCTACATTCATGTCTTTTTGTTTCGTGGTCCACTGAGTCTAACCAAGGCGGTCTGTGTGACCGAGGGTTTGAACAGTACGATGCACCTTTCCATTCTTCACAAATCTGTCAAGGCTCCTTGTTCCCTGCTGTGCCCGACACCATCTCACTGCCACGCATTTGACTGAACGAGCAGACAGTGAGCATCTTCGATTTTAGAACCAACCAGATAACAACTATTTAGTATGTTACAAACCTGCATGAATCATCTCAATCCATTTTCACAGGCAATATTTTTTTTTCCAATGTTAAGCAATACAAAATCCAAGACTCAAAGAGCTCAAGTAATTTGTTCCTGAACAACACATCTCATCAAGGTAGGCTGGTCTCTTCGTTTTATTGTGAGTCATTATAATCTTTGACCTGCATGAGATACAGCAAAATGAGAGCAGGAGAGAGAGAGAGTATATAATCTTTGACCTGCATGAGATACAGCAAAATGAGAGCAGGAGAGAGAGAGAGAGAGAGAGAGAGAGAGAGAGAGAGAGAGAGAGAGAAGACAGAAGAGAGAAATGAGTGCAGGATAGAAGAGGCTAGAGCTTGTGCCTTGGAAGGGATTTTCTATTTGAATGCATGACTTCTAGGCAAGTTAATAACTCAAAATCTTACAATTCTCTCTCTCTCTCATTTTTTCCTTTTAATTTCTTTTTCTTTTTTCTTTGAGACAGGGTCTTACTATATAGCCCCGGCTGGCCTGGAATCTGGGACTAGAGGCATGTACCACCATGCCTGGCCCCTTTTCTTTCTTTCTTTTCTCTTTTTGAGACAAATTCTGGCTATGTAGCCTAGGTTGACTTCAAGCTTGGCATCCTCCTGCCTCAGCCTCCTGTGTGTTATATTTTAACCACGTTCCAGCATGCCCAGCTATAACTCTCTTTCCAAATAAATAAACAGTATTGTTCTCCAAAGCTGGTGTAAGACTAAATGAGACAAAACGTGAGTATATTCTTCCTGTGTCTGATCAATAGGTGACCTATAAATACATTATCTATGAAAACAGCCAGGGGGTGCTCAAGAATGTATCTGTATCTGAGAGGCCCTTGTATCTGGCATATGAATCCCTGTGTGCAGAATCTCTTAAAATATAACCAAGGAAGAGCTCTGACCTACTTGATCTTAGAGAGACAGAATCAAAGACAAGTGTGACATTCCTGAATCTTTTCAGAACCGGTAATCCCTAGCCAAGGAACACTGGGCTCTCAGGGACAGCTGAGAGGATGGCAGTGTCCTTTAGTAAGTGAGACAATGGAGAGCAGACTTCTTCCTCCACATGAAAAAGATACAGTCATACTACTGGTAAAACAGTTCTCTTAAAATATGACGGGTCCCTCTTCCACTGAGTAGGGACACCAGATTTAGCAAATAAGATCAGAATATGGCCCGTTGCCGTCAAACTTTGGACACACAATGGATATTCTTTCAGTCTGACTTAGTCATATGGAGGGTTTGGTAACCCCAGCTGTGGGCGATGCTGATGGCTACAAATCCTTTCTCCAATTTAACTGTCACAGATGCCACTGGGCTTGAAACCACTGGCCCCACATGTCAGAGTGATAGTTACTAAGCAGTAGCCTCACAACAGAGAGGCAAAGGAAGGTGTATGATGCCAGGATGGCTTGGCTGTCACTTCTCATAACCCCCCTTTGCTGTGCTGACAGAAGTCGCTCACTCTGGGCACATGAAATGTCTCTCAAATATAAGTTGTTAGTTTTCTTCTAACTTCCAGAGTACATATTCTTCCTATTAAAATACCAGACATTTACAGAGGTTTCTTCTAAGTGAATAAAATAAACATTTCCCTTTCTGTTTTCAATCACTGCACCCTCTTGTAAGATACTTATTAATCCTGGGTGAGGTTTCCCATAAAGTCAGTACTGTCTTTCTTTGTCCTATCAAAAGCAACCCTTACAGTCTTCAAGGAATTACAAATATTTAAGGTTTTGTAAGCACTGGGAGTACTTTAAAAGTTTGGAAATTCCAGATCTTTAAAAGAGACTATTTTGAAAGGCACAAAAAGTAAGTGGCTGTGAGTCAAACGCTCTGTGAAAGGGGCTAAGGGTGGCTTATCTGGATGGGAGATACTATTCCAAAGGTTCTATATTTTTAAATGTTTACTTCTTTTATGTGTGAGTAGTTTGCCTGTATGTAAGTACAGCCATATTGCTCAATGCCTGCAGATACCAAAAGAGGGCGCCTGGACAGACGGAGTTATGGACAGTTGTTAGCTTCATGTGGTGGCTGGGCTCCAAAACCAGGTACTCTTGATGAAGAACCAGTATTTCTACCTGCTAAGCCACCTCTCCCGTACCCAAAGGTCCTGTCTTTACATGTTGAGCTGCAGCTGGAGAAAGCCAGAGTGAGTCTCATTTTTTAAAACTCCCCTTGCTTCTCTCTCTCCTGTGTGAATCTCATTGATAAGCTTGGTTTCTACTCATGGCAGGAGCAGTTATGAGCTATACATGGGCCTATTATTGACCTGTCTCTGTAGAACATGGCCAGACACATTCAAAATCAACATCATCTAAGAATTAAGTCTGTCTTGCAAGCACAGCTAGAGAGATGGCTCAGTAAAGTGCTTACTGCACAAGCATGAGGACCCGAGTTCTGGCCACAGCGTCTCTTGGTATTTGCACAGGTGGAGCAGCACAAGTAGATTCCTGACACTCCCTGGCCAGCCCGCCTTGCCGAATTGCTGAGCTCCAGGTTGAGACGGAGAACAATTGTAAAAGCCACCCAATGGTGACCTCTGACCTCCACACACATAGGTGTAATTATATGCACACACATACACATCATAAATCAGCAAATCTAACAATCATTTGCAGAGTGTTCAAAGAATTCTCTAAGATGATTAATTTGGGGCTGAGCATCCTAGAGCCTGTGTTCATTCAGTGGGGTGGCAAGGGTCTGGGACCCTGCATCTCATCCGACCCAAATCCAGAGGCTCTAAAATGCACATGGGAGAACAGTGTTATTCTCTCTGGCTACTACTTGCAGGTCTATAAGGATCCTGGCAAACCTCAGGGGTGGCTTGAAGACAGATCCAAAGAAATCTTCCATTTAGGGCTAGAGAAGAATGACACAGTAGAAGGGGATGTGGCTCACTTGGCACAGTGCTGGCCGAGCATCCATGAAGCCTGGGATTCAATCCCCAACACTGCCTAAACTGGGTGTGGTGGTATGTGCCAGTCATCCAAGTACTCAGGAGGTACCGGCAGGAGAATCAGGAGGTCAAGGTCATCCTGGGCTACATAGAGATTTTGAAGCCAACCTAGGCTACATGAGAAACTGTCTCTAGAGGAAAAAAAAAAAAAAAAAGAGAGAGAGAATCAAAACAGACTCCAGAGGAGTGCCTCAGGTGCAACAAATCTTTCCAAGATTCCTTCTCTTTCCTCTCCAATGCCTGGGCTTGGTCCAAACAGGCAAAGTGAAGCTTGCCTATCAAATGTGAGACCCTAAGGGAAGGGAGGGACCCTTGGGGAGAGGCGACTATGAAGGGGTGGGCAGGACTGGCCAGTGCCCTAGCCCTGGAGCACAAGTAACACAGTGTAGATGATGCTTAAGACTTAAGACTGCAAAATCCTCTTTCATGTCTGTGGGTGGGTTTTCCCTCGGACGCTGACCATCCTCACAGCTGACCTACTTGTCCTGTCTTCTGACCTTTAGCGATGACTTAACCCAGCAAGTACAATATTCCATTTGTTTCTCACTGAAGACGTGAACTGTTTCTAGCTTCCAATGGCAGGGATCTCTCAACGTGACCAACTGGAGTGGATCCTGTGGAAATTACTTCTTTAGGCATACGAATGTGTGTGGTGTGCATGTCTGTTTGCATGTGTATAGGTGCACGTGTGCATATGCATGTGGAGGTCCAAAGTTCATATGATTCAGGTATCTTTCTTAATCGCTCTTTGCTTTATTTATTGAGGCAGGGTCTCTTGGGTGAACTTGAAGCATGTCTACAGGGTCTAGGTAGCTGGCCTGCCCTTGGGATCCCTGTCTCTAGGTCCTGAGTACTGGGATTGCACGCTGCCATCATACCTGCTCAGCTTTTTGCGGGTTGGGACTCTGACCTCCAGGCCTCATGTCCACATGGATGTGCTTTATTGACTGAACGAACCCCCAGCTCTTATGATTTGATGGAATAAAGAAAAGCATTTCATGGAGTGATGGCACAGTGGTTAAGAGCACTAGCTGTTCTTACAGAAGACCTGGGTTCAAATCCCAGCACCCACATGGCAGCTAACAATCATCTGTAACTCCAGTTCCAGGGGATCTGATGCCCTCTTCTGACCTCCATGAGCATTGCACATGCAGGCAATATACACAAGCACATAAAATAAAAATAATAATTTTAAAAAAGAAGCACAGGGGCTGGAGAGACGGCTCAGCAGTTAAGAGCACTTACTGCTCTTGCAGAGGACCTGGGTTCAATTCCCAGCATTCACATGGCAGCTACAAACCATCCTTAACTCCAGTTCCAGGGGAATCCGAAGCCCTCTTCTGACCTCCATGGCATTGCATGACACGGGTGCACTCACATACATGCAGGCAATACACTCATACACATAAAATGAAAATAATAAATAATTTTTTTAAAAAAAGCATTGTCAAGGACAATAAAAGTCCTGGGGTTTAGCTTCTGGGACTTTGAAGATGTCTCCAAGGGGAAAATGTGTTGTAGAAGCTTGCGTATCTGAGTTTGGATTATCAGCATCCCATGTAAAGAGTGGGACGTGGCAGCACATGCCTGTAATCCCAGCACTGAGAGGGCAGAGGCAGGAGGGTTCCTGGGACTTGCTAGCCATCTGCCCAGCTCAGTTGCTAAACAATGAGCTCTAGGTTCAGAGAGAGACTCTGTCTCAAAAAATAAGGTGGAGGGAGATAGAGGAAGACACCTGATACCAACCTCTGATCTCCAAATCCATGTGTACATAACATGCCCACATCTATACGAACATGTCTCTCCATCTCTCTCTCTCTCTCTCTCTCTCTCTCTCTCTCTCTCTCTCTCAGGTGTGGATTCATTCAAACATCAATACTGACAAGAAATAATCGTTCTTGGTAACATAACTGGGTGCCCATGGCTCAACTCTGGTGCCTGACTGCACTGAGTTGGAATCCTGCGTCAACACTCATTAGTTAACTACCCAAGGGTAAGTTGATGAACTCTGTGCTTCCATTTCCTCATCTTTACGACAGTCCTTTGCCTGCTAGGGATGACAGGAGGGTTAGTCAAAGCCATTGCTTCCAGGTTGTCACATGCACTGGGTATTCAACGAGCATTCGCCATCATCATGACCACAGGGAGTGCTGGTTAATCTTAAGTGTCGATGTGATTGGATTGAGAAATGCCTATGAATTAGGAAAGTAGACCTCTGGAGTGTGTCAAGGATAATTTACAGAGATGATTAGATCAGGAGGGCTCTGACCTGGTCAATTAATCTATTGATAGATTCAAAATATAGTAACATTATTGGTAGATGTTAAAAGGCAGGAGGAGGGACCTGGGGGAAGGAAGTAGGGCACTGGGGGGGGTCCTTAGGAGCTCCATCTTGCCCTGTCCTCTTCCTGCCTTCCCTTTCTCTACCTCCCAGCTGTCCTGGGGGGAGCTGCTCTGCACCAAGCCTTCCCCACCCCACCATGATAGGCTGACAACTCTAAAACCGAGAGTCAGTCTGTCTTTCCTTCTTTCTTTCTTTCTTTCTTTCTTTCCTTCTTTCAAGTTGTTCTTTGGATGTTTGGCCACAGAAACACAAAAGTAAGTGATACAATGCTCACAGAATACTGAATCCCCTCAAAAGTTTATGGACAATCGCAATGATCCCCATCTTTTTTCACCCCACTATGATCCCAGCAGTCCATAGCCACATTAGGTGACATCTCCTTTTCCTTCCCAGGAACATGAACATATGTGCAGTCATTGAGCTGAAACCCTGTCCTTTGTAAATGCAAGTCAACTAATGAGCTACTATGTATATATTTCAATATATTTTAATTTGAATGCATATACAGATATTTGAAAGTAATTTCTTTCCAAGAATTAAAACAAGGATTCAAAATTTCTATTTCCCTCTCTGATTATTTTACCCTATTTTACACTGTCTGTCTGTCTGTCTGTCTGTCTGTTGGTCTGTTTTGAAGTCCTATCAATCCTAATCTATACCTCCCAAGTGCTCCTGGTCTCTCTCTCTCTCTCTCTCTCTCACACACACACACACACACACACAGTCTCCTATAATATCAAGAAGAAAGTCACCAGCTGGATAATCTAATCTCCTAACATTAACATTTTCTTCATTTCAAATGATTTTCCAAACTACCCATGTGAACACAGCTGAGAAGCTATACCATGTGGTAGATGAAATAATCAGACACTTGCTCACCAGTTCTTAAAATCCTTCTATTCTTTCCCTATTCATGAATATCCCAGAAAATAAATGAACAGCTACATCTGCCCACAGAGAAGCTACTGCCCCTCGGTTGTGATGGCCTACTTTGGGCTGGCGTTCAGGAAGATAAGCTCTTAACTTCCCATCACCCTAGCTCCTGCATCCCTTTGCCCTTTGCCAACAGGGAAGGAATGCTGGGGCACCCACAGTGCAATCGTTGGGAGCTGCACCTGTAAGCATGATGCTTCTGAATGGAACTGTAAAGGCTCCCACAGTGTGGCAGTGAGAGGCACCACAGAAGCCATCTGAAGAGGTTAGGAGGAGGGCTGCACAGCTTCTGAGCCCCCTGGGTTTTCACAGAGGGAGTAGGCAGCTGGGGAAGGAAAAGGGGAAGATGGGGCTGAGATCATAAAGCCTCTGTTCTCCTCAGAGAACAAAAACATTTCCTAGAAGTCAGAATGGGAAGTTAGTTGTTACGGGTTCCAGTATTTCACAACTTCTGAGGGTGTGCAGGTGGTGAAAACGGACGTGCTGCTTCTTAGACAGGGTTCTCAGAGCACCTGGACTCACAGCAGCCCCAGGTCCACTCCTCTGAGTCAGGAAAACGCCTGTTCCAACATCCCTGCCACTCAGTTCTCCTAGGAAATGCATGAGGGCCAGGCTCTCCAGAAAGAAAAGGATGCTAGGATGCATGGCTGACTTTAGTCCCTTAGATGTCCCTAAAACTCACTTTTTTCACAGTGATAGACTTCATAATCACAGAGGAAAAATATATGAAATTTTGAACTCATGCAGAAGAAATGACAATACCATGTACTTTCAACATGGTAGTATTTTGTGACTTTGATATAAGAATTCCATAATATAGGGGCTAGAGAGATGGCTCAGCAGTTAAGAACACTGGTTGTTCTTGCAAAAGACCCGGGTTCGAATCCCAGCACCCACATGGCAGCTAACAACTGTCTGCAACTCCAGTTCCAGGTGATCTGACAGCCTTCTGTCCTCCGTGGGCACAACATGGGTGCACTTAGCTACATGTAGGCAATACACAATAAAATAAAAATTAAAAATTAAAAAAAGAATTCCATAATATAAATATAAAATGTAAATATAAAATTTTTTCTTACTTTTCTACAAGTAGAATTTTAAAAGAGAGCTCATCTAGGGGATCACAGCCATATTTAGATCTACAAATGCATGTGACCTATCAAATGTAAGCTAGGATCATTTTCTTTAGGGGTTTGTAACAAATGACTTGTAAGAATGGTACGTGAGGTCAGGGGAGATGGCTCGGTGGGTAAGTCACACACTGTGCAAACCCAAAGACCCGAGTTATGATTCCCAGAACCCATATAAGAGCCAGGCCTGGCAGCACGCATTGTAAACCCTGGGCGCCAACGAGATGGGAAGCAGAGGCAGGGCGATCTCAGCAAGCTCTCGGGCCAGCCAGCCTTCCCTAACAAAGTGGAGGGTGAAGATGGTCACCTGAGGCTGTCTTCTGTCCTTCACAGGCATCCTGTGGCACATGCACAAACATACATACACATGCACATACACAGACATAAAAATACATGCTGGGAACTTGACTCAGAAAATTTACTCTCGTAAAACTCCGACTTAAAATGACTAATCTAACTAAAAGGAATTTAACTACAAGATTAGGAGACATTTGTTTCACAAAGGTAATTGTCTTCTAGATGCTTCTAGAAACTTAACATCTGGACAAAAGGATTTTTTCTTGTCTCAACTTGCATTGCTCTAAAAATAGCAAAACACAGGGAGTGTTCTGCTCCACTTGGAGATGCTCAACGCCACCTCATGAGTTCGTACCTGGGGACTTCCTCCAGACAAGGTTGAGCCTTGTGAAGAACAGGAGAAGCAGCAGCTTGGCTTTCGGGACCCAGACTGGGCTCCCTTCTGCTGTAATTTCTCCTATGAGGAGCCTTCCCCAAGCTCTTTAAGGAACTTGGGCTGCTGAGTGACTCCAGTGGCATGTGATGAGGACCTAAGTTCTCCATCTTAGACACATTAGCATTGGGGATGTGACAACAGGCCTCTGTTCTAAATGTATGCTCTCCAAAGCCCTGGCCTTGCTCCATTCTGAAAGGAAGGTGCCCAGTGTGATCGTTCTTCTTTAGGACCTGGGCAGGGGTCTCTGTCATACGGGGCTTCATTAAACACCGGCCTTTGGTTTGATTTCCCACTCCAGACAGTTCATCTACTCTACAGGCTCTTAAAATAAAACCTAAATTCACTCCTTTTTGGTTCTTGGTCTTTCCCACTCTTAGCAAGAGATGAATGCTACGGGAGAAACCAAAATTTAGACACAAATTCAATGCTGTACTCAACAGCGAAACACACACACACACACACACACACACACACACACACACACACACAAGAAATATTACAAGCTATCAAACTAACTAGCCAAAAAGGGGCATGTGGTCTGTTTCTCTCCCATAAAAACCAAGAGGAATTCCTAAAGCACAAATAAGACTTTCAATAAGTATATTAGTTTTAAAAATCAATGAATTATTTTGTTACATGGTAGTGGAGAAAAAACGAGAAATTCTGAAGAGTTAACAGACACATTGTGGTGATTTTTATTTCAGACTTTACCCAAGAGGACAAAAGGGACTGGAGAGTTGGTTGCCTAATCCTGGTATCATGTTTCTAGCTACGACAGGAAGAGATAGATCATGATAGACAAAAATGGAAAATGTTGTGAAAAAATCAAATACTTCTAAGAAACGCAAGACACGAGGTCCAGCTGCGGGCTGTGTTAAAGGAAGTGAGTGAGTGTTACAACTGAAGGAGCCTTGAGACGTACATTTAACCACGTTCTAGGAGGGGACAGGGAGACGGACGGCAAGGACTGAGAAAGTAGGAGGTTGACGAGCCCCAGGAGCTCTGTGGGCACTGCGATTCCCAGTGCCTCCCTCAGAATTTCTAGCTAGCCTATCCAGTCAATCCTTCATGAAACTAAAAATTCAACTCTTTATCTGAGCTGCAGCAGGAGAAGTACAGGTTCTAACCAATCCCAGTAGATTCTTAAAACTCAAAAACTTTACTCTTCTTGTGAAATAGTAACTGTTCCTCTGACCTCTACTAGTGAGTAATCCAAATTGTAAATGATCTTTTTCCTTGCACACTTACGACCATGCTAAGGGCTCAGCAGATAGCTATGGCCTCCAATTCTTCCCAAGGGCAGAAGAAGACTTTCTAATGAAGAAAACACGATGCCAGTGATTATCTACTTAGGGTCACCCCCCCTCCCTGGAATGCACAATCTGTAGAAAACAGAGTCCCTGCCTGCCTAGCTCAGGGTTAGCACTGACTGTGGGTTTGCCGAATATATGAGTCCCCAAGTGAAGAAATGAATTGACCAGCACTATTCAGACGGAATGTGCCTTTTCTCATAACCCCATCTGTTTTGTTAACATGAGACACACACTTCCCAGAGAAATGGACAAGTAGATGTTGGGCGCCCCTGTTCTTGGAAAAACATGATAGTGGTGAGAGGAAGAGGAAACAAGCCATCGTTTGTTCTGAGGGAGCTGAGCCTAAATCAAATGTGTCTGCTGACTCCAATGGGCTCCAAAAACAAAGACAGAAATATTTATTACCCGAGTTGCTAGGCAGATTTAAGGCAAACAGACTTGCTTGGGTTCCCATTTATAGATGAAGTATAGCATGCTTCTTCAAAAAATACATTTTGCTCAATTAGAAAGAGTCTGGACATTGCCTAGCAGGTGAGAAATAATACAAACGTTAGAAATGTTTGAATAAAACTGTCTGCTGACTGGCAGTTCTCACCAAAACATTTCAAAATAAAAGGAATTCGTATTTACTTTAAAAATGTGATCATTCAGGAGTGCTAGAGAGATGGCTCAGTAGTTTAGAACACGGGCAGCCCTTGCAGAGGACCTCAATTCCCAGCACCCACATGGCTGGTAACCACTGTCTATAACTCTGACACCCTCTTCTGGCCTCTGAGGGCATTGCATGTACCTGGTGCACTGACACATAAAGGCAAACACCCATATACACAAAATACAAATAATTTTTCTTAAAATTTCAGTGTAATCTTTCAAATTCAGGCAAGTTTCCCTGAAGAAAACTCATGATGGCCCTGTCACTGACACAGGTGTAGGGTGTTTGTCTCCATCGCTGACACATGAGTCAACTGAGCACGTACACCACTTCACACCTGTAACCCAGACACCAAGCTGACTGCCCCCTGCTAGGATCCTGGCCTTCCCTCCAGATTCTTAGCAGAAGTTAAAAAGAAAAACCACAAGATGGCTCAGCAGTTCAGAGTGCCTGCTGCTCTTTCAGAGGACCCAGGTTTGATTCCCAGCACCCCACGTGGCAACTAGCAACTGTCTGTAACTCCAGTGCCAAGGGCTCCGACACCCTCTTCCATGTTCCAAAGGCATTGCGCAACAGGGGTGCACTTACACAAAGGCAGGCGATACACTCATACACAAAAATAAAGTTTTTAAAAAGGAAAGAAAAACGCAAAGAATAAACAACAAAAAGCTATGCCCGGTAACAATAATAATAACCTCACAGATTTGCATTTGGCATAGCACGTTATAGTTTATGTATTATATGTGTGTGTGCGCATGTGTGAGATTTTGTATATATGTGTGTGTGTGTGTGTGTGTGTGTGTGTGTATCAGTTAAAGACAATGCCAATCCTAGGAGGTAGCTACAGGAGATATTACCACTTTCTAACTGTTGAGGAATGAGGAATATGGATCTAAGAAGATATCCTGGTTTACGTGCTGTCATCTGGTAGTCAAAAGTCTAGCGGAGTCAGTGACCCCCCAGAAGAGTTGAGTGTCTTACGGATCAAATGTGATTACATGGCATCTTGTGATTACATAGCATCTTGCTCTCTACTTATGGCACATTATCAAAATTAGATTCAGGGCCTAGAAAGTCAGTTTTTATTTTGTCAAAATTTTAAGGCACAGGCAGAGGGAAGTAACCAACTAAAATGATGCAGAGTGGCGGTGCACACCTTCAGTTCCAGCACTCAGGAGGCAGAGGCAGGCAGATCTCTGTGAGATGGAGGCCAGCCTGGTCTACATAGCAAGTTCCAGGCTAGCCAGTGCTACAGAGTGAGACTGTGTTCGGGTTAGCTTTCTTGCTGTCATAAAAACACTGCCTAAAACCAGCTTGGGGAGGAAAGGGTTTATTTGGCTTACAGCACGGTTCATCATCAAGGGAAGCCAAGGCGGGAACCTGGAGCACATGCGATAGAGGTACGCTGCTGACTTGCTTGCTCCTCTGACCCCTGTACAGCCTGCTTTCTTATACAAAGCAAGACCACTTGCCCAGGGGTGGGACCACTCACAGTTGGCTGGCCCCTCCCACAGGATTCAACAATCACACACATGGCCACAGCCCAATCCAACATATAAAATTCAATCGATGGTCCCTCTACCCAAATGTACCAAGTTAACAACCTAAACCATCCATTACACCTCCAAAGAAAGAAAGAAAGAAAGAAAGAAAGAAAGAAAGAAAGAAAGAAAGAAAGAAAGAAAGAAAGAAAGAAAGCAGTAGAGGGGACTGGGGAGATGGCTCTCTGGATAAACAAAGCCCTGAGCTCTGATCCCCAGCACCCATGTAAAAGCAGGGTGTAGTTGACTCCTGCCTGTAATCTTAGTGCCAGAGAGGCAGAGAGAGGAGGACTCTGGGTCTCAGTGGTCAGTTAGTCTTGTTAAATGGGCTCCAGGTTCAGTGAGAAACAATAGAGAGAGAGAGAGAGAGAGAGAGAGAGAGAGAGAAATAGCAATAGAGGAAGATATTCAACGTCCACTACTGGATTCCACATGTGCACACATGTACACACATGAACGTGTTCATATGCATATACAACACACTGGGGATGGATACACAGACACACCCCTGTAGTGTAATGAGGCAGTAGAGAGGTGTATTAGTTTGCTTCTCCATTACTTTGATGAAAACACTCTGACCAATACCAACTTGGGGGAGGAAAGGGTTTATTTGTCTTACATCTCCTGGGTCACAGTTCATTGCTGAGGGAGCCCAAGGTAGGAACTCAGCAGAAACCCGGAGGCAGGAGCTGGAGCACAGGCCATGGAGGAATGCTGTTTACTGGCTTGCTCCTCTGGCCTGTGCTCAACCTGCTTTCTTATTCAATATAGGACCACAATCAAGAAAATGTCCCACAGACACAGCCACAGGCCAGTCCAAAGGAGGAAGTTTACCCCAAACAGAGGCTCCCTCCACCCAGGTGTGCCAAGCTGACAAGTAAAGCTGTCCAGCACGAGAGGGAAGTGGTGCTTGGTGAATCTGCCTGTTTTCTTCACCTGCAAAATGGGCCTGTGGTGTCACCTCCAGGCCTGTCAGACGGTCCACAAACTCTGTTTCTGAACCCTGCATCTAAAAGGAAGTCAGCAGCCAATGAAGGTTGGCTACTATCTATCCTAAAGATTTTCCTGAAGGCTGAAAGAAGAAGCACTTATGCTGGTTTTTCTCTTTTCCAGGTGATCTGGCTTAACAGGAATCCAAAATCTAAAAGGCAGGTTATGTTAACAGTCATTATCCTGAGGTTCATCCTAATTGGATCTAAGTAAAAACAGTCCTGCTAGAATAGGCACATTCTTGGAAGCAAACCAAAGGGGCAACACTCAAAGGCAATCTGTGCCCTTCTCTGCTGAGATCTTCTGGTTCTCAGCCCACATCCTCCTCCACACTGCGGACTTCGACATGGTTCAGGAGTAATACTACGGGCGGTTGCCCTCCTGTTTTGAGAAATTTGGCAGTACTGACACTTGCATAAGCTGCAAGTGTCTTGATTCTCTTTCCAAACTTCTATAAACACAAAGTATTTTTAACTATCAGTGTTCCACAAACACCATGTGAGAAACTGTCCTGGGGTACAGAATTCAGCAGAAGTCATGAGCTCTCAGATTCGACAAAAGCTGATAGTTTTATTTGAGTTTACATTAATTTGATTGGTTGTGTGTCTGTCTGTCTGTGCATGTGTGTCATGGCAAACATGTGGAAGTCAGAGGACAATTTGTAGGAGCTGGTTCTTCAGTCCACTATGTGGGATCCAGGGATGGAACTTGGGTCACCAGACTTGGCACTGAGCCACCTTTCTGCCCCAAAGTTGACTCTTTCCAAAGAGATATTCCCATCATGAATGACCTTGTGGCTTGAACCTCCTGATTGACTAGATTAGCTCACAAGAACAGGGGAAAATTTTAGGCTCCAGTGTCACCCAAAGTTGGTCTTAGAGTTCTTCTAGATACTTCTAGTTCTGACAATACAGTAGACCAAGTCATTAGGGAAAGCCTAATTCAATAAAGCAGTAGAAAGTCTAGATAAAATCATAATAAAAAGTAAAATCACAATTATATACACAAGAAAGAAAAACCAGCGTTCCCAGAAATGAAGAGGGAAGTTGACGTGATGTCTGGAACTGAAACTCTGGCCGCCCTGATGAGACTAGAGGAAGGGTTGAAGGGGGAGGTTCAGATCCGAGCCTCTAAGACTTGGGACGAGGACTTTGGGTTACTTGAGTTGGAATTTTGATACTGAGACATTTGTCCAAACTCAGAATTATCAGCAGTACCCACATCAATTCTCCCCTCCTCAGCTTGTCAAGATTGCACAGAGGATTATCATGGTCAGAGATCTTCATAAAGAAAAGAAGGTTCCCATGAAAAATGGAAAGCTAAGCCAGTGCTCTGCATAGGTGCCGAGCATGCACTTACTAAATCCAGGGCAAGAGAAATCTCAGAATACAAACATAACATAAAATTTGCCTGACCTGTTGACATGCTAAGATGCTTGGTAGGAATAGGGAAAAATTAATCCAGAGATCGTCCTTAACCCAAGCAATAAGGAAAACCATTCTCACTGAAAACACATGTCCAATAGAGAACCTTAAAATGCACTGACAAATGTTCTATTATGAACAACCTCAAATACTAAGAATATTTAACACCTCAAGAAACCAGGTGAAGCACCTGAAGAAAAGTATAAATTTAAGCTGTCAAAATGAAGATATGAACATAAGAGTAACTTAATAAAGATGAGAATGGAAGTTTTAGTTAATATGGAAGTTAAGAATGATTGTCTCTCTTCCAGAGGACCCAAGTTCAAATCCCAGCATCCAGGTCAGGCAGCTCACAAGCACCTGTAACTCCAGCTCCAGGAGCTCCAACACTTTCCTCTTGCCTCCATGGGTACTGCACTCATGTCCACAAATCTATACTCAGACCCAGACATGCACATAATTTAAGTTTTTTATTATCTTATGTGTATATTACCTGAATGTATGTAAGTGCACCTGTGTCATACAATGTACACAGAGGTCAGAGGAGGGCATCAAATCCCCTGGAACTGGAGTTACAGACAGTTGTTAGTCATCAAATGGGTGCACTGGAAATCAAACCTGGATACTGAGCCATCTCTCCAGTCCCCAACACATATAATTTTAAATAAAAATAAAAATATTTAAAAAGTAAATATAAAAATAAGATCATAGAATACATGTTAACAATAACCAGACAGAACATTTAGAAAATTTTATAAGACAAAGCTAAAGAAGGAATTATTGAACTGAAGGTTAGTCCTGAGGAAATTATGCAGGATAAGTGAGAGAGATAAAGAGACAGAAAAACCAGTAAAATAAGTGCTTAGTGGGGTAGATTGAATAAGAAATGCTATCATGAAGCTAACAGGAATTCCAGAAGGAGCAAAAATTGAGGGAGAATTGTATTTGAAGAGACAATGGAGAATTGTTCAGAGTTGATGAGAGATATGACTTCAAATTAAATGACTCATAAGCAGAATGGAATCCAAATGAAAAGGAAATCCAAAATGGAGCTAAATTTGGAGAAATCGTATCACAACAAAGACAATGTATTTTATGAAACAAACAAACAAAATACCTTAATAGTGGACACACGGAAGTGCTTCAACAGCAACAAAGGCAAGAGGAAAACAGGAATGACTACAAGAAGCTAAGAGATTCTTTTAGATTAAAATACTGTGTATGCACTGAAAGAAGTAACTATCAAAAGGAGTTCTTCATGAGGAAGAAAACTGAATTCAAAAGAATCAAATGGGATTTTCATACATATTCATGAGCACACAGGTATCTCACACTTGGACTACACATACCAGAACAGTAGTGGCTAATTTTTATTTCTATAAAGCAAGAAAAAGTAAAATATTAGACTAACACACTATAGATTATTTGGGGTCTTTACAAGTTACAACATTCTAAGGTCTTTAGGAGACAAATGTGAAAATGTAGATACAATTTCAGCTTGTTATGTTAAGTTTATGCTAGAAAAATATAGACATAACTATTAAAAATAGAAATAAAACATGGTCATCCAAAGAAAGAAAGGAGTTAAACAGGCAGGGATCAGGAAACAAAAAAATCAAACAGGAGCAGGGATAGTAATTCAGAAATTTAAAAGTATGATAAATGCCACAAGTTTCAAGAACTAATGATACATATGAGAAAACACTAATTAAACCCTAATCTTCTACTAGGTAAAGAAATATATCCAAATATGTCAATGCCCTAACTATAAGATTCATATCTTTATACACACTACATATTTGTCTGTTCATCAGCTGGTTTGCCTGTCCATTATCTATCGTGCATATGGCTAAAGTTGCAGAGATAAGAATGATGTTTTAGAAGACTAAAAAAACAGCACAAACAAAAGGAAAATTATTGTTGCACTTGACTCTATCATGGTGAGAACCTCTGTACATCAAGAGAGAAAAATGAGAGCTTGAAACAAGTAAAGATTTGGAGGACTTCCTCCTGAGTTATACATATGACACTAATACCAGAATATGGCTGCCATGATAAATAGCATCTGTCTCAAGTTTTTCTCATGATGTGAGGTTGACCCTCGTCCCACAGAGTGGTAGAGTTCCTGTCTCCTCTCCCTGAATCTGGGTAAAATTTTGCATCTTTATTGACCAGTGGAGCATGTTAGAAGCAAAGCTATATCAACTCAAGATGAATCAAGATGAATCATTGAAAACATCACTTCTGCTATGACTTCTGGTGACACTAGTGCCTGGAGCCTGTGCTGGTTAATCTTCACTGCCCACTTGGCTGGATTTAGAATCATCATGGAAGCATACCTCTGGGTATGTCTGTGTGGGAACTTCCAGAAATGTGTATCTAAAAACAGGAAGGACCACCTGCCCCTGCACTGAGTGTGGGTGTCACTACTCTGTACATTAGGATCTCCAACCTAATCAAAAAGAGAAAGAAAGCTGAGCATTCTTCTCTGTTTCCTGCTGTGGATGCAACATAACTGGCCACCGTGACTTCCTGCCTCCATGACTTCCTGCACCGTGATTTCCTGTACTGTGACTTCCTGCCACCATGACTTCCTGCCTCCATGACTTCCTGTAACCATGACTTCCTGCCACCGTGACTTCCTGCCTCAATGACTTCCTGCCACCATGACTTCCTGCCTCAATGACTTCCTGCCACCATGACTTCCTGCCACCATGACTTCCTGCCTCCATGAATTCCTGTACCATGACTTCCTGCCTCCATGACTTCCTGCCACCATCACTTCCTGCCACCATGACTTCCTGCACCAAGACTTCCTGTACCATGACTTCCTGTACCATGACTTCCTGCCACCATGACTTCTTGCACCATGACTTCCTGCACCAAGACTTCCTGTACCATGACTTCTTGCATCATGACTTCCTTCTCATGTTGGACTGGACCTTCAAACTGTCCAGTTTGCCAAAACAAACCCTTCCTTTTTTAAGTTGCTTTTGACATGTATAGAGCCCCACAGTCACACCACAAAGAAGCCCCAAGCAATTAAAGAGACCATACCTAGTTATTCCAACTGATGGTTGCTATTGGTGTCTCAATCAACCACCAGAAATAGCTACCAATATGTGAGAGAGCAAGCATTCCATTGGCCTTATTCCAAGCCACCATCTGACTCCAGCTATGTGGAGGAACCCATGGGTGCAGCCTGCTTGACCCACAAAACTGGGAGAGATAATAATAAAGTTGTTCGTGTCATGCATAAAGTTACTGATTTGAGACAGTCTGTGGCCCAGCAGCACATGACTTGCTCACTGCCTAAAACCAAGAAGGGAAAAGACAAATAATTCATCATAAAAATTTGCAAAGTAGATGAACCAGCAACTCAAAAGGACAACATGCACAGGTGAGAGATATACAGGTTATTTACCCTCATTTTCATATCCTAGAAATTGGGTTTATACAAGTTAAAGGAATCACACAAGCCCATTTCACACCCATCTTTTTGACAAACACTTAAAATCCTTTGGTTACCAAATATTAAGAAGCAAAATCTGTAATAAAGAAGATAGCAGGTTCAGGGCCAAACAGACAGTCCTCCCATTCCAGTTCCACTCACAAATTGTGTGACCAACTCTGAGAAATGAGACGTGAGAATTAAGGGAGTTCATAAGATGCAAAGCACTGAGAATAGAGCCTGCTATGGAAGCCAGTGAATAGTGTGTATGACAATAATGAAGAAGTCCCAACAGAAGCCAGGGGCAGCACTGCAGCACTGGACTGCGGACTGGCATAACTAAGAGAGAGAACTGTGAAACCCCTTAGGATCCCTTAAGTAACTTTCCGCACAGCTACTCCACTTGTGGGCCCATAATAGGGAAAAGCCAGTCCAAATATGCCCCAGAAGAGACAGGAAAATATTTTCATAGCAGCATCACTGCTATGAACTCAACTTCATAACTGAATAAGTGTGTGCAGGGGGGCAACCCAAGAATCCTCAGGATGGATTTTTAAAAATAGAGTAATGGACGTTACCCCAGCCTCT
The DNA here is from genome assembly GCF_000622305.1 of Nannospalax galili. Classification (NCBI taxonomy): domain Eukaryota; kingdom Metazoa; phylum Chordata; class Mammalia; order Rodentia; family Spalacidae; genus Nannospalax; species Nannospalax galili. Next base: position 1,131,271 of record NW_008340872.1, on the reverse strand, counting down.
ATGCAGAGAGACTCCAACTCCTGGAGCAGAGGACACAGCCTGATCCATGGAAGAATGGCATGATAGTGCAGTGAACATGTTATTATCCAGCACCTTCCAGAATGTTCCAGAGAGGATGGAGGAAGAGGAGGAGGAATGGAAGAGAAGAGGAAGGGAGAAGAGAGGGGAAGGAGGAGGGAAAAAGAGAGGAGGATGGAGGAAGAAGAGGCAAAAAGAACAGGGAGGGCGGAGGAGGAATTATGGTAAGAGAGCCCCAAACCCCTAAAGTGAGAGGCGAAGCTGAGAGGTAGGCCCAGGGCAGGACTGACATTGGAAGGAAGGACAGTCATCTATCCTGGGTTATGCATGCACCCTCTCCGTTCTAGACCTCCTGCAGATATGTTTGGTTTTACAACCTCCCCCCGCCCGCCCCCATCACAAAAGTATACAGGAAACAGAACTGTGAGTCACCATACAGTATAGGTATTGTAGACAGAAGCCCTAACTTCAATTCTGTTCTTCTACCTGAGAGATGCAATGGGCAAGTGCTAGCCAAGGCACTGAGTCCAGACTTAGTCCTGGTTTCATGAGTAATTAACAGTTACTTCCATGAGAAACTGTAGTTACTTTGCCTCTCTGGGTCTGAGTTCAACTCTTGAGTTCAAATTCTAGCTAGGCAATTTTAGTTACTTCAAGATTCCTTGAGCACAACAAATCGAAGGGAACAGCATCTACATCTCCAAAGTAACACAAATGTTCTAGTACCTTTCCAACTGTAAGATCAACAGTAAGATTTATCATTCTGCTTAACAGAGAATCCTTGGATTGCTATGACCCAGAAATTTAACATAGCTTAGCTTGGATATCATAAATAAAAATTATCTGGAGATTTAATACGACCACAACCCCCATCATAAAATTTGCATAGCCCCATTTTTTGCTTTTGCACATAGTAACTAATCATATTAGTCATTGGCCCTTGAGTTCAAGCTCTTAAAGCAATGGAATTCTTAATTCATTTAGTGCAGAGTTTATCAGTCTGTGTACAAAGCTTAGTCATAGCCCACTACATCACCCAAGTGTGTGGTTGGATAAAGTCACCCCCCTGTGGCACAAACCTTATCTCGTGCCCTGCAGTTTCTAGAAGTAATTCTTCCTAAGTCAGAGATTTGTTATCTGCTGGCTCCTTCCTAATGCATTTCCTGGAATAGTCATGAGTAGTTGAGTCAAAAGCTTCCACAGAATTAACCCAATCCTAAGAGAAAAGGGTCACTGTGTGATCACACACAAGTTTCTGAAGGTACGTGTTGAAACTAGACCTCAAATATACCCAAAGAGACAGCAAACAGTATAATTAAAAGGCCAATTTTGGAGTATTCCCTGTGTTTAAAAAACTACAGTGCCTTGAGCACAAAACCTGGTATGTAACCATGGAAATTAACTCACCGAAATAATAATCAGACTCCCATAATTACTAATGGTTATACGTAGTGCTTTCTAGTTTCAGTCCACATGCAAATCTCGTCCCAGGAGGTAAGTTCAGAATGTATAAAACTCAGAAGCTTTCACAGGTCCTCAGGGGCCATTTTAGAAGACCCTAGTACAAGGGAGCAGGGCTGGGGGATCGTCATTCACTGCAAACATCCAGACACATTCTCCACCCATGTTCCATCCCTCACCTGCCCCTTCTCCTCCAACATTCCAAACCCCAAAGATGAATGAACAGACTTTCTTTTTTGAGATAGCCTCTCCATATAGCCCCAGCTGGTCTGGAACTCACTATACAGACCAGGCTGGCCTCCATCTCACAGATATCTGCCCGCCTCTGTCTCCGGAGTGCTGGGATTAAAGACTTGTACCACCACGCCCAGAAAACAGAATGGTTTTCATAGAAAACGTCAAGCTAGGACTCTTAGGGAATGAGCGTTTCTCGGTGCTTGTTTGCTCAGAATGAGCGAAAGGCGAGTTGGGCTGCATTTCTTGATTTGCCTGTGCCGTGTGCTCTCCTCAGACCCTGCAAGCCCTCCCCCAGCAGGTGCTCCTGAGTCACTCAGCTCCATCCTAACCAAAACCAGACTGCTTTAACAGACAGTTCTCACTTACCTTTCCTCTCACCCTGTACTGATCTACTGAGCTTTTGTTTGTCTTTTGTGAGGTGTGTGTGTGTGTGTGTGTGTGTGTGTGTGTGTGTGTGTGTGTGCATATGGATGGAAGTCAGAGGACACCCTGTATGTCATTCCTCAGTGCCATCCATTATTTTATTGGATATGTGGTCTCTCACTGGCCTGAGTCTCGCCTACTAGGCTAGAATGGCTGGCATGGAAGTCCCATCATCTAAATGCCAAATCTGGTTGCTACCCAAATGCCTACAGTGTCTTCTTGCTGCATTACCTGTGTTCCCGTCTCTGATGTCTTCTGCTTCTAACCATATTTTAAGAGACTCCAGGATCACTCTTTAGACATGAGAATCATGTCTTCTCCTAATGACACAGTTATAAAGTCTAATCCTGTCTCATTAATTTTGCAAACGTCTTCCTGATGTGTCTTCAAATTACATTTTTCAACCTCCTTTCCACAATCCCCTCATTGCCCTCACTCTCTTCTTCATGGCTACCTACGTTCCCCAATTTTGTCCATTCACTGGAAGTGCTCACTGTTCATCTCCACCTGTTCAGATCTTTGGTGTCATTAAAAGTCAGGTAGTGGCACTTTTATCTTGGGGGTAATCAACAACTACCTAATTGGACTTAAAGCCTGCTCAATGGGAGGGAATTCATGTGTGATAAGGTAAACATAGCCAAATATACACAGTTGGAGAGGTCAGAGATCTGAGAGAAAAATCTAAGGCTGTCACATCCCTAGAAAAACATAATTTCTTACTATATCCTAAATATGGATCCTTATATTTACAAGGATACATATACTGACAAGTGTCCCAGTCACCACACATCAAAAAAGCTTCTTTTGCAACAGATGGAGACTAGTCCAGAGTGCCACAGCTGGTCACACACAGAGAATAGGCATCTGTGAGGTGACCAACTCTAAGTGACCCATCTACAATGGAACCTCTACACCTAAGGCTCACAGAACATAGTAGAACAAGGGGTAGAGAGAATGCTAATGCATCTCTCAACTCCCATAATCCAAGATTCCTCCTGCAACAGAGGGCAATGAATACAAAAGGCCACAACCAGCCAAAGTGTAGAGAACAACAGATTGCAAGGTATGGGTCTCTGGACAGGACTCCTATATTAAATCTCACCCACCCAGGGCTCAGGGACCTTTGGAGAGAGGGAGCAGAAAGATTGTTTTAGCCAGGGGAGGAGGTACATGACCATTAGGAGACAGAGTCTCCCAGGCTCCTAGGACCTTGATCACTGCTAAGTGAGAGAGAGTTGATATGTTTTAAGGGAATGATGGTAGACAGGCTGAACAGGCTTCAGTGTATGAACTCACACTAAGGAACATCTGGGCATACAAACGTGACTTGATAGGCCTTAACATATATGACAAAATGCATGAAGGTCTGTGCGTAGGCTACAGTGGGTGCAGATAGGGAAGTGGGGGCTAAATATGACTAAGATGTATTATATGAAATCCACAAAAATTCAATAAAAAATATATTTCAAGTCGGGCCAAGTTTCTCCTGTGCCCGCAGTTCTCTAGTCCCTGCATGGCCACCATCTCCTGTTCTTTGTGCCCAGAAGTCACTCTTTGTTGTTGTTTTCTTTGTTGTTTTTATTTCTTTCAGTTTTTCTTAGAAGTCTTAAATTTAAAAAATGGGAATCCAATAAAGATCAAGATCGCAATGGAAACAGTGTAACATGTAGAGCCGTGCCAGAGCACATGACATTCTCAGTTACAACACTAATCAGAAGAGGAAATACATACGGACAGCAAATTTTAAAAAAATATTTTATTTATTATTCTTATTTTTATTTTACGTGTATGCATGTATTGTCTTCATGTAGGTAAGTGCACCCATGTCGTGCAATGCCCACGGAGGACAGAAGAGGCCATTGGATCCCCTGGAACTGG
>NW_008340872.1:1037731-1127184 GCF_000622305.1 Nannospalax galili | reverse complement strand
CCTGGAACTCACTATGTAGACCAGGCTGGCCTTGAACTCACAGAGATCTGCCTGCCTCTGCCTCCCAAATGCTGGGACTACAGGCGTGCGCCACCACGCCCAGATTATTACATTTATTTTACCATGTGTAAGTGTACTGCCTGTATGCATGTAAGTGCATCCGTGTCATGCAATGCCTGCAGAGGACAGATGAGACTGTTGGATCCCCTGGAACTGGAGTTTCAGACAGTTGTTAGCTGCCACGTGGGTGCTGGGATTCGAACCCTGGTCTTCTGCAAGAACAGACAGTGTTCTTAACCACGGAGCCATCTTTCCCGCCCCTGGACAGCAAATTTAAACAGCAATGCCTCACAGAACATAGTTAGGAATTTTAAATTTTCATAAGTACTCTCATGTTTTAATATTTAGGGACAGAGTTTCACGTAGCTCAGGCTAGCTTTGAAACTCACTACACAGCTGAGGGTTGTCCTGTACTCCTGATCCTCCTGATTCCACCTCATGGATGCTGGGATTACAGACCTGAGCCACCAGGCCTCACTTTTTACATTTATTTTCACAAACCATTTTTCTCTGGGCTATAGGTGCTGACATCTTTAATGCATGTGCATGACATTAAGTCCAGCAATTCCGTCTCTGGGAAGTAAATGAACTCAACGCCATGATTTTCATGATACAAGGCACACAATGCTACGATGCCCATGGGAGCAAAACTGCTTGAATTGCCCAACTGAAAGACATTGGCAAAGAAAATTCTGACACTTCCATAAGAAGAGGCCCGAGGCAGCTGCCACAGTGGCCTCAGAAGAAAAATTCTACAACACACTGCAAAAGGCAAAGCAGCAGATACAAAAGCCTTGTCAGTCACATCATCTTTCATACATATGAAGCTAGCCTGTGACATGAGTGAGTGGATGTATGTGGACATAGAAAGACACAGAAAACACTGACAGAGGTACCGAGGCCTCAAATGACTTTTATTATTTTTCTTGTTTGTTGTTTGCTGCTTTGAATTTTGTTTCACACATTTTTTTTTGAGACAGGATCACATGTATCCTAGGCTGCCCTCAAATGTGCTATGTAGCCAAGGATGACCTTGAACTCTGATCCTTCTTATGAAACAGATACCCACCTACCTCCCCAGCTGTTAAGCATTCTTCTTTTGGGTTGTGGATAAAAGAAATTCAGAATGACAAAACCAAGTTATGGAATGTCAAGACAAAACTCACACCAAATGTGGGGAAGTGGGTAAGAAACCCCAACCCTACCTGAGGAGGTATTGGCAACTGAGGGCTGTTGAGAGGGCAGAGACAGTCTCTTTGAAGGATGGGACCCTTAGTAATTTAACCAGGCTCCAGTGGATGGACCCACACTGAAGGACATCTGTTGACACAAATTAGACTCTATGAGCCTTATCATATATATGTATATATAATAAAGTGCATTCAGCTGGACTGGGCGCAATCTGGGGAGGTACAGACCGGGAGGGATCTAAATATGATCAAAATACATTGTATGAAAATCACATTTAATAAACAATGTAAAAAGGAAAATCACATCAAGAAGTACTATGAAGCTAGTGTGGTAGTGCACACTTTTAGTCCCAGCACTCTGGAGGCAGAGGCAGGCGGATCTCTGTGAGATCCAGGCCAGCCTGGTCTGCATAGTGAGTTCAAGGCCAGCCTGGTCTACATAGTGAATTCCAGGCCAGCTGGCGCTACAGGGACCCTGTTTCAAAAAACCTTAAAAAAAAGCACTGGAAGCCCATTCTTAAGTTTCATTGCAGGAAGATGAGCCAGGAATCCTGCATCCCCTCAAGGTTCTCAAGCTTATTGAAAACAAGATGTTCTGGATGGGGATCTATTTCCCATGACAACAGAAAGAGATTCCTGGATATAATCACTCCAGGAGCTTCACAGTCACAAACACATCCAGAGATGCAGAATTCCCAGAGCTTCTGTTGAATGTACGAAGACATCATGAATGAGAATCAGAAGGAAAGACAGAAGCTGCCCTTATAAAACATGTATTGATGTTGATTATGAAAACATGAGTTAAAAGTAAGAAGACATGAACGCAGAGGTGTGTGCAAAGCTTTCCCGCCCTTTAATACTTTTGAGTGTTCAAAGGCTGAAACGATAGGCACATTTTCTCCAAAGAATAGTGTCCTTCTCTGAAGAGAAAGAAAGTTGACTAGCAAATGGCCAGGCAGGTACAGTGTTTTGTGTTGCATCCCAGCCAAGGAACAGTAGACAGAAGCCATTTTCTTTTTTCAAAATCTCTATAAAATGAAAGCCTAATCCAAAGTCAGAACTTGAATAAAGCTGTTATGAAAGTGCAGTCAAAACAAGGAGACCAAATGCAATTCAGAGGCCTTCCCAGTAACCAGAGTCCATACATCCTGCATCCTGTTTCACCTGACAGTTAAAGTGTGAGGACTATGAGTGGGAAACACCCAGCCGTCCCCACTTGGCAAAATGCAATTCTGACTTGAAAACTGGTAGGCTTCACTGACTTCTGTATTGAGCATCTGTCAAGAATCAGATTTAACTACCCTTATTTATTTACTGTTCCAACCTTCCTGGATATAATGGTCCCTTCTCAACATATAGCAAAAGCAACATAACTAGCCACTGGGACATGCAACTCACAACTCAACTAAGAGAAGCATACTTTCTGTATGTGTCTGTGCATGTGTTTGCTGGAGCACATGTATGTGCATAACACATGGGTGTGGAGGCCAGAGGATATCCTCAGGTGTTGACATAGTCCTCAGGATCCATCTCCTTTTGTTTTGAGATAGAGTCTTTCATGGGTGTGGAACTAACCAAGTTGGCTAGGGGGACTACCTAGTGAGTTCTAGGGATTCTATCTATCTATCTATCTATCTATCTATCTATCTATCAATCATCTAATGTATCATCTATCTATATCTATCATCTATCTATATCTATCATCTATCATCTACCTATCATCTATCACCTATCATCTATCAATCATCTATCTATTTATAACCTATCTATATCTAACATCTATCTATCATCTATCATCTATAATCTATCTATCATCTATCTAGCTATATCTATCATCTATCATCTATCATCTATCTATCTATCTATCCATCTATCTACCTACCTATCATCTATCTATCATCAATCATCTCTATCTCCCCTAGCACTGGCATTTCAAGAGCATATTGGGGTTTTTTTTTCTAAGAATTTCATACGTGAGTGTTGTATTTACGTTCCTTCTACCCCAGTCAGTCCCCCTCTAATTCTCCTCTTGCTCCCCTGACTCCCTCACAATTTCTTGTCTTCTTCTTTATCAAAATAGATCATTTGTAAATATGCACACAGTGCACTGAGCCCTTTCAGTGGTACTCACGTGTAGCTGTGCCTAGGGCTGCCCACTTGGGATGACCTCTCAGGGAGCCAGTCCCTGTAAAAACCTGATTCTCCTTCCCTCAGCATCCTCTGATCACATAGATCTTGTTTTGAGGTGGGACCCGTGAACTTTCCCCCATCCACCTTGGCATGTCAACTGCCTGTGTCATTATATACAGATCTTGTCAGAAATATTTTTTTTAATGGGCTCTGGTGCTCAAATTCAGGTCCTCATGCTTATAAGGCAAACACTTTATTAACTGAGTGATCTCCCCAGCCCAGAAGTATACTTCTGATTTGACACCATCACCCATGATTGATGCCTTGTTGTTGCCATGGTGATAAGTTGAAGAGCAGCCCTCCCTTTCAAAATGGATTCCAGTCACTGGCATCTTCTGCAAAGGTTGGGAAGTGGCTGGGGCATACAGTGGGCAGGGGTCTCACAGTGGGCAGGGGTCTCACAGTGGGCAAGGGGCTCACAGTGGGCAGGGAGCACACAGTGGGCAGGGGGCTCACAGTGGGCAGGGGTCTCACAGTGGGCAGGGGGCTCACAGTGGGCAGGGGTCTCACAGTGGGCAGGGGGCTCACAGTGGGCAGGGGGCTCACAGTGGGCAGGGGGCTCACAGTGGGCAGGGAGCACACAGTGGGCAGGTAGGCACCTGTGGTCCTCACATTCTTTCTCAAAGGACCGAAGGAGCAGATACTCCGTGCCCAAGAGCCTAGGACAAATAGCAGCAGTGAAGTCAGGAGAAGAGAGTCAGCAGAAAGCTCTGCCACCCGATTCCGTGCAAGTGTACTCTTGTTCCTCTAGAGCATTCAAAAATGAGAAAGGGGCATGTGGACTGAACCCCTGAAAGATGAACTTTTAAGTGCTTTTTCCCCTTGAGGACGGGGGCAAGGAGAGGGAGAGGAAGAAACGCACGCGGCGGGCGGGGCTGGGTGGTCAGCCTCCAGGAGCCATCTAATAAATGACTGTCCCTGGGTATCTCAGTTGGGAAACAGGGAGAAAGGGTGACGGGCAAGCCGAGCCCTCTGCCCCAGCCCAGATTTGCATATGGAACTTTCTCCCGAGGAGGGGAGACTGAGGGGCGCACCACTGAAGAGTCACACCCGGGTCCTCAGACTGAGCCTCCATTTCCACTTTATCCGACTGCCTTTATTTCCTCTTTCAGGCATAAAATACTCATTTTAATTACACAGAAATTAATAGAGCACATTTCCACAGACGAAAGCTTAACCTGCTGCTTAGTCTTGTGAACAGAACTAAAGATGAAAATCAGGCTGGGGAATTTGCTTATTACTTTTTATTATATTTATTTATTTGTGTGAGGGGGTGCGTGCATGCCACAGCACACGTGTGTAAGTCAGTGGGCAACGTGTTAGTGTAGTCAGTTCTCTCTTTCCATCATGTGAGTTCCAGGGGTCAAACGTAGGTCATCAAGCTTGGCGGCAAGCATCTTTACTGGTTGCGTCGTCGCGCTGGCCCAGAAGCTGGCCTTTTTAATAAACTTCAGAATTCTCCACCCGAGGGAGGTCTAGTGCTTAGTGGACACAGTGCCTGGTTCTTGAATGAGTCCTCGAGCAAGTGAGCATAAGGAAAAATAATAACCAAAGGCAAACGTGAGGAAGTCAGGCATCTTTAGATGTAAGTCATTCTCAGTGCAAAATTCCCCCCAAGGAGTTCTGGCTCCCTTGTTACAGAGCAAAACCAGCTTTGTTCCGGTGCTAATTTAAACCCTTTCTTAGCGAGGGGAGAAGGAAAGTATAAAACCAAACAGAAGATACATATAAAAACAAAACTCCATTATTAATGGAGTTCAGTGGAGGAGGGCAGAGTCATTTTGTCTCTTATTAAGTTGTTGTGCCTTGTTGATTAAGACCCAGTGCTCATGCCTGCATCCGCTGCATTTTCCATATCCGGAGTCCTAAGAGGGCCCCGCATCCTGGGCAGCACACACCATTAGAGGCAGCACTTGGTACCAGTATCCTTAGGGCAGCTGGCGTCATTACAGGATGAAATGGTCCCTAATTGTGCTATTGATTTTGTGCCCCCTCCCCTTTTAATGGCTTACTCTCTCGAAAAACGCCAACTTGAGACTCTACCTCGCTTCACAGCCACATTGCCAGGGATGAAACTGCATTGTGATCACACAGGGCTTAGCCGTGTGGGTCACACAGTGGTTGTGACACCCAGAAAAGGGGATATGGACCGCCTTGAATAGGCACATGCTTACCCTAGCTGTGAGCACTGGGCCGGTGGCTCTGTAAGTCATTTTGTTTCATTTAGTACTGGGAACATTGTTATGATGTGGGCATTATAATACTCCTTTTGCAGATGGACAGTGGAAGCTCAGAAAGGGAAGACAAGTCCCCAGGTCAATCAGCAAGATGCAAATTTAGAGCCAGAGTTTCCTAGAGCAATCTAAACCCCTTTGTACGGAAAGCCAGAGCAAGAAAAGAAAGCAAAACCACGGTCCGTAGGTGCTTTCCGATAAGGACCATCCTCTGCTCATTCCTCATACACGGATACTGTTAGGGCCTCAAAACTCTCGTGTTGAAGTGCTGCATCCCAGTGTGATGGTAATTGGAGATGGGACAGTCAAGATCATGTTAGATCTTGAAAATGGGGCCCTCATGATAGGATCAGCGACTTAAAAGAAAAAGAAAGATCTGTGTGAAAAGAGGATGCAGAGAGCAGGGGTCAGGAAGAGCCGGGGACAGACCCAGCATGCTGGCATCTATCCTGCACCTGAAGCCTCCAGAACAGTAAGAAACTCCCATTTAAGGCCCTCATCTAGGATCTCCTGTCACTGAATGAAGTCATTACCAGTGGCGTTCCCAGGAGTGTGCCAACCGATGTGAATAAAGATGGAAAGCCAAGACACTGGGTGATGTATGGGACCTGACTGGAGCTCATGAAATCCACGAGGTAAGAGACATAACTGGGAATTACTGGTCCCAGGACACTTCACACATGCCATCTTCCAGGCCTGCCCTTTCCCTTCCGAACAGTAGGATGTCCCCCACATGTTGCCTGCCTCTGAAAGAGAGCTCATTCGCAGAGACCACAGCCAATCCGGAAGTGCTCTGGTTCCTGGGACAGACGCTCTGGTTACCATATGCCCTCTTTCCTTCCTCATTCATTTATTCAGCCATCTAATTACCTCTCAGGCCCTATATTTGTGCCAAGTCTCGTTCTAGGTTTTCAGGATTCAACTGTGAACAAAGCAAACCCTGCTGGTACAGGTACACCTCGTCCATACGCCCAGTCTTGGTTTCTTTTACTGCGGCTGTGATAAAGTACTTTCACCAAAGCAATTTAGAGAAGGAAGGTTCATTCTTACTCACAGTCCATTACGATGGGGAAGTCAAGATAACAGAAGCTGAAGTAGCTGGTCACATGGTATCCATGGTCACGAACAGGGAGCCGTGAGTACTGGTGCTCTCAGGTCTTTTCTCTACTTAAGAAGTCCTGGAATCCCAGCTAGGGAATAGTCCTCCCCACGGTGGGCAGGTCTACCTACCACAATTAACCAATGAAACTAATCAAGATAATTGCCCACAGACTTGCCCAGAGGCCCATCTCCCAGCTGACTCAAGATTGTCAGGCTGACAATTAACACTGACCCTCAGAGTCTCCATTCTATCTGATGGGGACCATTAAGAATCACTACCCACATAGACATTTGGTTCAACTAGGGAGAATGGTCTGACCTGGGGTAAGAAGAGAGGGATGGGAAGTGGTCTCAAGGATGGTCAGGAAAGGTCTTTCAGTGGCAATGACATGTGGGAAGAGAGTGACACAGTGGTATAAGTGAGATGAAAATCCAGGGTCTGTGTTTCAGCCAGAGGAGCCTGTGAGAATAATTTGAAGCATCATACTCTGGCCCTTAAATGTACTGCTAGAAAAATCCATGCTGAAGATAAGGGACAGCTAGACTTCTCAAAGGCTCCAGACTTTCCTCTAGCCTCTACCTCATAAAGGTCCAACATGGCCACACTGGGGTCCAAACCACCCCTCAGCAGACAAACCACATCAAAACCATAGCACAGATATAGATATTTCACATTTTTAAAACTTTCTTCAGAATCCTCAGGGTACCTCTCAATCCTTCTCTTTCTGAGATGCTCAGCTTGACTTTGCTGTTTCGTTTTGTCTTACATCATCCCAGTCTGCGTGCACAGTAAGAACACAAGTCCAAGAACCAAGTGTAGCGACCAACCAAGCTGCACCCATGTCCGTCCTGGCAATTTCACCAGCTAATAAAGTTCAAGCTACACCAGACCAAGGCATGACCTTTGATTCTACAAGTAGAGGTGTTGACACACATTTCTCTAATGCAGGAAGAGCTGAATAGAGGCAAAGGATGAATCTGATCTTTTTATATACCCATTTTATTTCTTATTTTTATTTTATGTGTATGTGTGTATTGCCTGCATGGCTATACGTGCACCTGTGTTGTGCAGTGCTCACAGAGGACAGAAGAGGCTGTCAGGTCCCTGAAGCTGGAATTACCAACAGTTGTTAGGTGCCACGTGGGTGCTGGGATTTGAACCCAGGTCTTCTGCAAGAACAGCCAGTAGTGTTCTTAACTGCTGAGTCATCTCTCCAGCCCTGAATCTGATCTTTTACAGTATAAACTAAATTTAAAAGTTGACAGCTTATTGTAGTGGGTTTTCCATGGTTAAGTTTCTGATCCCTTCCCTTAAAATTTGAAAAGCCACAAAAAAAAAAAAATCTCAGCTTAAATTCTCTAGTCTTTCACTCACAACCTAAAGTTATTTAGCATTCAGAGTTGGTGCTCAGTAGAAAATTTTAAAAATGAAGATGTTGATTATGAGCTTTTTAAATTTTTCCCACCCATCTAGGTACTGTGAATGGATGGTCACAAAATCTACACGGGGGACTAGAGGGAACTGGGAAACAAAACAGCTGCTTGGTTCTTGATTTGAGTGGAATTTTTGACATATTTCAATGACATCAAATCCTGTCAAACCTGACACAGAGAAAATTCTGGAACAGATGATGTTTCCACAAAGCTCATCCTTTGCATGCTGCAGCCTATAATAGTTTGCCCTGACCCTGCTTAGCAAAAGACCAGCTGTACTGACTGTCCCAACCCCTAAATTATTTTATTTCACATTAATAAACTAATATTTACAACATTTTAGGCTTTGGACACATTGAGAAGAACACATAACTGTTTCTACATAATCCCTACCCCAAATCTCCTCCATGAGTAATACCTTTTATTATTGTGGTTCATCTGTCATCCCTAAGCCAACACTGACAAACTATTACTAACTAAAACTATAGTTTATGCTAGTCCTCTCCCTTGGTGATGAAAATCATATGGGTTGTTTCAGAATAGTGTCACTGACCTAAAAGTCTCCAGTGTTCCATTGCTCTGACCTTTTCTCCCGTCACCCCAAACCCCCCCACCCCGCCTCCACCAGTCTTTCTCTCTAGCTGTTTTTCCAGAAAGTCATAGAACTTCACCCTTTCAGATTCTTAACCCTTTCAGATTGGCTTCTTCATCTGGGAAAAATGCATTGGAGCCCCCTCCTCAGCTCTTCCTGCCTTGATTATGGCTTCCTTTTCATTGCTGCATACTATTCAATTGTATGGATAAACTGTTATTTATCCATGGACCCACTGACAGTCCTGCAGATTGCTTTAGAATCTTAGCAGCTATGTGTAAGGATGTTATAAACATTTGTGAGCAGGCTTTTGTGTGGACATAGGTATGCATCAACTGGAGGAAATCCTTGTAGCAAGGACCCTGTGACTGGATCTCACAGTAGACCAGGTTTAGCAAAACAGCTTTCTGGTGGTCAATGTCATCTGATCTCCCATGTTTAGAATCACCACCCACATTTGTCTTGTTACACCCACAGAAACAAAACTGTGGGGTAGGAGGTGTGAGAGCCGGAGGTGGGATTTGCGGGTGACCTGAGGAGGGGGAGGGCTTCCTGGGTTGCAGACTGAGTTTGCTGGTCACTGCGCTAATGCTCACCAGGCCAGCATCCACCTGCACTTTCTGGATATGGGACCACAGACCCCACTTCTCCAGGGACATCCACAGCAACACCCGTGCAGTTCAGCTCCTTGGACAGGGCGCACATGCAAGCAGGAGGCCTTCTCTTCAAAGGCAGACTCTGAGGCATTTACCAGGTGGATCTCAACCCAGGTCTGTGAGCTCTCAGTGCTCATGGACCCCTTCTGGGACAAAGCCAACAAACACCCTGGGCTGCAACTACTGCTGAAGCTCACTGAGAGGTCTGGGGCTAAATGCAGGGCACAGACCCCACGTGACCCAGGAGCGCCAAGCTACCTTCCAGCTTCTGGGCTGTTCTCTCAGAATCTGAGAAACACCACTGCTTCTCCCACTGCCATGAGCGGACAACCTTAAATGGGAATTACACCAAAAACTGCAAGCTACGCAGACAGGCCTGATTTATCATCTTTTAATAACTACCAGGCCAGACAAACTCCTTCCAACACAAACTGCCCACGCATCCTCTGGACTCTGTTCTGCTCCCAGGAATCCACGAAGTCCCTCCTCGGAGACATTGTGAAATCTCAGCGGCAATGGAGCTTCTCACTGGGCACAAGTCTTCGTGGAAGCTTGGCACAAAAAATGAGCTTTGTTGTCCTAGGAAGCCTCGTTCCAGAGGAGACTGACCACACTGCTCATTGACAGTGACACCAAAAGACCAACTTGCAAGCGGATGTGTTAGGGACACTGCCCCAGATTCCCCTGCCTGGACATGCGGAGAATTTGGTGACTGATCATCTTAGCTCTCAGGCCTCTGGCAAGGAAATTGCCCCAAGTGCTGGACCTGTCAACAAGCCATCATGGATGGGGAAGGGGCTCATGAGACGCCTGCCCTCCCTAGGAGCTATAGGCAGTTAAAAGGTGCTGGGATGGGGGATGCTATTCCTGGTTGGGCTAGGTACTGGTTAGTTACCCTTGTTCAAGTAAATAATCCCTCATCCATGCTAATGCAAGCACTCCTAATTAAACACAGTGGGTCCCCCAAAAAAACATGAAAGTTGGAGGGGACTTGCTGGGGAAAAGAGGGGGTTCATTGGGAGAAGGAGGGGAGATGAGAGAAGGTAGAGGGATGGGTTGTCAACTTGATACACCAGGGAAGATGGAACTTTAATTGAGGAACTTCCTCCCTCAGATTGGCCTGTGGCATGTCTATGAGGCATTTTCTTGATTGCTGAGTGATATGGGAGGTCCAAGCCCACTGTGGGTGGTGCCATCCCTAGTCAGGTGAACCTGAGCTGTACACGAAAGGTAGTTGAATGTGAGCCTGGGAGTGAGTCAGTAAGCAGCTTTCGCCATGACCTCTGCCTTCAGGTTCCTGCATGAGCTCCAAACCCTGGCCTCCCTCTGTTATACAGTAACCTACAAGCCAAGTCAACCCAAGGTGCTTTCAGTCATAGTATTTTATCACAGCAACAGAGAATTAAGCTAGAACAGCATCACTCAGGTATCCTGGATCCAGTCAGGTACTGTGGGATGGATGAATTAGCAAATTGTCATCACTGTCTGTAAAATGCAGATTGTGAGATAGCTGGTTTTTGACTGAGATACTGCAATGTTTTTCCATGTCCTGGGGGATATCTTGGATACTACTCTATAATAAGAATTTTATGGTCAATAACATGTACATGTTGATATGTGAGACACTGAAGTTGTCATACAAAAAAGCCTTGTGTGTATGCATGGGAACATACAATATATTGTCATACTTTATACAATATATTGTCATACTTTACAGAAAAATAACCAACTACCATAACAGTTAATATTATCAACTTGGCAGGATCTGGACTTGCTTCTGGGCATGTCTGTTGGGGATTATCTAGGTTAGGTTAACCTTAGCACACCTGTGAGACATTCAGTCAATTGATCTTGATTAGATTAGGTTAATTGAGGCGAGAAGACCACCCCGAAAGTAGATGGTACCATTCCCTGGACTGGGGTCCTGAACTGCATGAAAAGGAGAAAGCGAGTGTTCATCACTCTCTGCTTCCTGACTGTAATCCGCTCCCTCAAGCTCCTGAAAACAGAACTCCCCCATCAGCACTGACTGTACCTTTGAACTGTGAGCCAAAATAAACCCTTCTTCCCCCAAGATGCTTTTGTGAGACATTTTATCTCTGCAATACAAGTAGCTAATACAACCACTATTAGCAAAATTAGGACAGGAAGCCTTACATTAAGACTTTCAAAATCAACAGGAGTGCAAATTTACCTAGGACTTTCAGGCATGTCAGCATCTTTTCTATGGTGCTTATCTTTCATGTTTTGCCCTACTGATGATTCATGTACATATGCACACACTCGTGTCGTTATGTTCTGCTGTTAGATTCAGTGTTTTGGGCTCAGAGCATCTGCTGAAGCATTTGAATTTCTTTACAGACCAAAATAAAGGCTTAACCTTTTGTAGGCTGTTTTATTTTTACAACTTTGGCAAAGCGAGTGTCATTGATTAAATGTCTGGATTCCAGGAGCGATAAGCCCTACAGATTTGTGCTTGCCAAGGTACTGGCACAGCCCCAGCTAAGGCAGAGATCCCAAATGATGCTTCTTATTTTAATGTATGCTAATTGATGTCAGCTGGCTTGTCATTGGGTCTTCAAGGGAAAACAATAATACATAGACTGGTGGGGAAAAGGTACTGCGTGTGCAAGTATGAACATGTTCATGTGTGTACATGCTCCTGTGTGTGCAGGTGCAAATGCATATATGTTTGTGTGTTAGTATGGAAGCCAGACAACTTCTGATGTTCCTCAGGCAATATCCACTTTTGTTTTTGAGACAGGGTCTTCGCTGGCCTGGACCATGCCAGTTAGGCTAGTGTAGCGTGCCAGCGAGCCCCAGGATCCACCTGTCTCTACTTCCTCAATGCTGAGACTACAAACGCATACCACCATGGCTGGATTTTCTTACATGTGCTCTGCAGAGCTAACTCAGATCCTCATGCTTACAGGGCAAGAACTTTTCTCCTAAGCTGTCTTCCCAGCCTGGAAAACACACTTTTTTATATCAAATATAAGATATATAGCTACATGCACTTTTTCTATTGGAATTATATGCATATGTACATATCACAGGCATACACAGATGATGGAAGGGGGACCTTGAAGGCAAGAGTCAGAGGAACTGTTTTGCTCCTTTTTCATCACTGTATTCAGTACGTCACATCCCCAGAACTGTACATATTTTATCTCGATACTTGTGTGTGTGTATGTGTGTGTGCGTGCACGCGCACCTTGACTTTGACACCTTGAGGATGAGCCTGAGAAATGACTTCCTTCACTTTCCTCACAAGTGAACATCACTTGCCCATGGCAGTAATCACTTTTGCTCCAGAAAGTCCTCAAATTGCCAGGCACTTGTTCCTTTAGATTCGTTTAAAGATCATGGACCAGAGCTCTACTTTAGCATGAGCGTACATGGGAATGCATCAGAAAGTACAAGCAATCGGAGGAGATACCACCCCTGGATGGCTTTCATCGTGGTCCACATTTGGTTTTGATTCATTTATTAACCCAAGATGTCCCCAATGGAGGGGGATTACGAGAAACACCTTGAAATCTTTTGTTTAATCATTTCAACATCGCACATTGCTATTCGTAGAAACTGCTGACCCTTTCATTCCCCAATATCTTTTCTTGCCAGCAAATTAAAATACATTTTTAAGTGTTTGAAAAAAAGAGTCAACTTTAAATGTATTCACTCACACACACACACACACACACACACACACACACACACACACGCACGCACACAGACCCATTATTGTTCTCAGCCACCTACTGCATCCAGAGGCTGAGAATGTAGACTTGCCCTCCGACCTCCTAAATTATCGGAGGTGAAATGCCCTATCAACAAGATATATGGCTGGAGGGGTTTCCTCCAGCCACTGGTGTTCCCCTGGCCTATCTTTAGTGACAAAAGTGTCAGTTTTATGAGATGCTGAAATCTTTGCAGGGCAGATTATACCCACATTATGTTTGGCAGGAAGCCGTTTGCAAGCATTCATTAATAAGAGTGAAGTATGTGGGACCAGGGTTAGTTAGTAAAGAGCTCCTCTGGTGGGAAGCATGAAGTTTGCTGTTCCCGAGGCCTGTCTATCATCCCTACACCCAGGGCTTGCTTTAGACTTCATGCCACCAAAAACACAGCTCAGCAGAGAAGGAAGTTTTCACTCGGACCACCACATGACCGCATTTTCATACAGCTGGGAACAATCCTCAGGAATCCACAATTTTCAGATTATGGTAAAGTTTTAATAATTTGGATTTCCCCAGGGTAAAGTCAATATTAATTTAGAAGGTAATTACATCATGTTTTGCACAAAATAAAAACATATAATGGGAACTGGGGATATGGCTCAGTGGGTAGAGGGCTTGGTTAGCATCCATAAAGGCCTGGTTTCAATCCCCAGCACCACATAAACCAGGCATGGCAGTGCACAGCTATAATCCCAGCACTCGAGGGGTAGGAGACTCAGAAGCTCCCAGTCATCCTTAGCAACTTAAAGGAGGTCCAGCCTGGGCTTATATGAGACCTTGTTTAAAAAAAAAAAAGCACTCAGGAGGCAGAGACAGGCAGATCTCTGTGAGATGGAGGCCAGCCTGGTCTATATAGTGAATTCCATACCACTGTGGTTACAGAGAGAACTCGTCTCAAAATAGAGAAAAAGAGAAAAATGAATAAAGAAACTTTTAGAAAGAAAACTTTTAATTACATTACAGGAAATAGATTCTTTTGTGAAGTGTGGAAGATTATATAAGTTGAACATTTATTGGCTGGTTATATACTTGATTTTGTTTTCTAAGCCATAGTCCTCAACCAAGTGATACAAGCTATGTATTCGCTTACGGAATAATAGTGGTTTTTGCTCTAAAATTAAAGATTACCAGAAAGTGGTCACCAATTATTCCTTTTCAGTGTCTTTCAACTCTGAAATATAAATAAGATATTTTTATTACTGATGGGCTTATAAGACACGTAGGAACATCAAAGGATATAATCACATTTTGAAACATAATGGATTCCCAAGGAGAATTTTAAAGACTACTTCATTCTAGTCTCCATTACATTCAACTAAGGTTGGTAGAACTCTCACTTGAGTGTGAGATTGAATGAAATTAGGCCCCATGTATGTGGGTAATAAGGTTCCGTTAGCTACACAGATAGCCTGTGGTAGTAGAGACCTTGGAAATTCATTAGCACTAGTTGAACTACTCTAGTGAGCACATCGCCATCTAGACACAGATGTCAAATGTGAGAGCCACAGGGAAAAGGTTATTTGCCATGTCGGGGCCATGGCATTGTTCAAGTCCAGTCGCAGGCCAGGCCCTTCAAAGTCTGAGTGAATGCTGCCCCCTGGAGCTGTTCAGTGCACAGCTCGTGCAGCTGGGTCGTTCAGTCTTTGGGCCAGCTGACTCATTTTATAAGGCAAGAAAGTGCAGCTCAGAGAATATACATGTCTGCATAGAGATTAAACAGTAAAGCATGTTTCAACTCAACAGGAAGAAACTGTTTTTAGAAAGGAAGTTGTCCAGGATGAAATCATCTGACGAGGGAGGTAGGGAGTTAGGAGGTGCTCAAGCCTGGCCTGTAGACCTAGTAGAGACTAAAAATGAGGATGAGTCTACTGTTCAACCCCAAGTCTTCCAGCTTCTGATGACCAGTAGAGCTCTAAGTGGATGGGACAGAACTTAGGTACAGAGGGGCAAAGTTGGTGATGGTGAGCAGCTGCCCCAAGTCAGCTTTCTCTTCTTTATTTGTGTCGCACCCAGCTTCCTCCTCAAGCCACTGTCCCAGTAGCTACTGGTATCTAAGCCACATCCATCCTCCCAGAAGAAGTTCAAGAAACTCTGGCCAAGACCTGCCAAGGGGCCTGAATGATCGATCTGTGGGCTGTGTGCACAGGCGGGGTAGGGCACACTGCATGGGTGTTTCATTACGTTGGCTTTGCAAAACAAAAGACTCTGTATACCCCAGCAAAGCTGATCCCACACTACATTCAGCCGGTCACATGTGTGAGTGCAGGCACACTTTTACGACTCGTGTGTGTGTGTGTGTGTGTGTGTGTGTAGATCAGAGGACAACTTGGGTGTTGGTCCCCACCTTGTTGGAGGCAGACACTCTTGATCACTACTGCGTATTCCAGGCTAGTTGGCCTATGAACTTACCGGGATTCTCCTGCCCCTGTCTCCCAACTCACCATGAACAATCTGAGTATATAGACACATGTTACTATGTCGAGTTCGTTGCATGAGTTTGAAGAATAAGAACTAGGATTCCTCCGTGGGCCTGGAGAGATGACTCAGCAGTTAAGAGCACTGGATGCTCTTACAAAGGACCTGGGTTCAATTCCCAGCACCCACATGGCAGCTAGCAATTGTCCATAACTCCAGTTCTAGGGGATCTGACAACCCTCTCTGACCTCCTCGGGCATTGCATGTCATGGATGCACTTACATACATGCAGGCAATATACTCACTCATACACATAAAACAAAAATAATAAATACTTAAAAAAAAAAAAGAACTACAGCTCCTCAAGCTTGCGTGGTAAGCTCTTCACTTTACCCACTCAGACACTGAAAGGACCTTGGAACAGGTGACGAGACTTCAAACCCTTATTCCTTCCCTGTAATATCAAGGAGAACATGAGCCAATAGCCGGTCCCTGAGGACTCTACCCCCCTTCACTGACCTCAGGCACCTGTATTCTGGGAACCCTTCCAGAGTTGTCCTTGAACAAGGCTTGCTCGCTTGCCTGTGTTAGTTGTCCCCTTGGGCAAACCAGCCCCCTGAACTCTCCCATTCATTAAAGCATCTGTACATCCCCCCAGCATCTAGCTGTGTGGTTGTTGAGATCCTCTTGGTGCAAACTTAGGAAGTGAAGCCGCTCCCAACATAACGCTCACGAAAACTCAATGGAAACCTCCAAATGCATCTGCCCCCATTACCCGATCATTACGGGTCAAACGCACAGTTAGTGCTGATCACAGAGTCCCACGCTGGCTTCCCCTCACCTGTGAAGATAAGCTCACTACACTTGCATCACCTAAGTACAGTTCAAGAAGCAAAGAGAGAAAGAGAAAAATCACAACTGGGAAAGAGTTCATTCGCCACACAAAACTGAGCTCACGAGTCAAATGAAGCCACATTCCTAAGATCCCATGGGCCAAGATTTCCTATAATAATCCTCTGAGAACCTATGAGATCAGTCCTAGAGAACAAAGGATGCTCAGCTCTGCACAACATGAAGTCCAGCTGTCCTGGCCCAGGGCACTGGGAGCGAGACACATGGGATTGCCGTGCCAACCTTGTGTACCTCAGGAAACCAGTCCAACAAAGGCAGCTTTCGGGAGCGGTGGTGCAACGCTGTGTCAATCAGGCCATGTGTCCCCACCCACAGGATACTCTGCCTTGACCTTGTGAATCAGAGGAGAGAGGGTCAGTGTCAGAGGAACCATGGGAGGGTCTGACAATGTAAGCATGTTTTGTGGTGCATAGTAGGATAGATTGTTGTTGTTTTCCAGGGCAGGATATTTATAGGTCCTGTGACCCACAGAAAATGGCGCTGGGAAAGTTTCCTGAAATTCTCAGCACATTCGGTCCCTCCATGGATCAGTGCAGCTCAATGAGGCTCCCTCCATCTCCCCTGGAGATGTGTAGTAGATCATAGCAGTATTTCCATCCTGACACCTACCAGATGTGTGGTTGTGGGAATCTTGCCAATCCTGCTAATTCTCAGTTTTCCCGTTTGTCAAGTGGGATTCCTAGTACGGACTTTGGGGCACAGTTGCTGACAGGAAAAGGGTGTGGGTAGGCTTGGCCTCTGGAGTGTGTAATCTAATCAGTCTTCATGTAGAAGAATGTGTTTTCCAAGACCCACTTCATAAATGTTTGCTGTTGCCCTTATCCCACCCGCCCCACTCAATTTTGCAAATAGTAAATTTCCTCCTTTTGATTCACAATAGAAACCTTGAGGCAGACAGGCAAGTATAAATAAGTCAAAAAGACTATACTGGCACCATCCGAAAGAGACACCAGTGAAACTTCCGTCTGTGCACTCCTAGACTTAATTATTTTTGTCTGTTTGAAGCTCACACCATTTACACTGCTTTTAAGATCTTTACTTTGTGTTTTCACTTTTCGTAATGATTTTCTCCTGGCTCTGGCAATGTTGTGTTGTATGGTGTTTGTGGATCGTGTATAGTGTGTGACTACAAATAGGATGCACACTGCTGCACTCTGGACAATTTCCTTCTTCTTGTTCTGTAGCAAAAACCCCGCATCTATAATGTCCCAGCAAACTGTGAACGAGGAGGACCAGCCCCCAGGACAGGGACTGTTATAAAGTTGGACCTGTGTAGATTCTTCTCGATTTTCTCAGTTGAGATGCAGCAGCCCACTAGGAGGCTGGACCATCTGGAGTGCAGAGAAGTACAGTGCCTCTGATACATCAGCTCTCAGGCAGCCGAGGCTGGGTTCAAATTCACTATGTAGCAAAAACTGACCTTGAACCTCTGATTCTCCTGCCTCTGCTTCCAAAATGCTGGGATTAGAGGAGTGTGCAAACATTTGGTTTATGCACTGCTGGGGATAGAACCCAGGCCTTCATGCATGCCAGGCAAGCCCTCTGCTAACTGAGCTACATCGCTATCCCAAGTAGTCTTCTGAATAAATAGAGATTTTTAAAAACAGTGAGAGGAAATGCTCCAAATTTGAAAAGTGTTGTTACAGATAATTAAAATTATTTAAAGCTAATCACTGGGCAAAATATATATTTCTCATATTTTTCTGCATAATTTTGAATACAATTTGAACCCAAAACTTATACAATCCTATATCATGGCTTTTGACTTTGTTGTGTCACAGGCACTTTGACATGTAAGGCTAAGCATGTCTTCCAAACGCCATTGTAATGACTGTAAAATATTCCCTCCTGTGGATGCAGCATCTGTCATCGTGTTTATGATTGCTGGACAGGGTCCCAATTTATACATATCTCAGTAATGAGTCTCTTGGCTGAAAAGTTGGCCTGAACTTCTTGTTAACATCCAAAGAACAGAGAGCTAGCAGGGGAGTTCCCAGCAAGGAGTGTAAGCTATATGTTAAGGCTCTGGCTAGGCAACACCAGGCAGAAACAGCAAGCTGGTGTGCCTTTCCCTTAGCAAGGAATAAGTTCCTGTTGTCACACTCTAGCTAATCCTAGTTATCAAGACTAATTGTCACTAATCAGGGGTGCGAATGCCAAATTGGGGTTTTTCTTTCCCAATTTTAGTATGATCTTTCTTTCTCTTCTCAACCCTCAACCCCCATTTCTTTGTTCCTCCCAGTTCAGGGGATCGCACTGCCCAGGGTAGGGCCTCCTGCGCACCAAGCTAGTGCTCTTGATTTTGATTTATACAATCTTAGGAAGCACCTTTTTCTTCTCTTGCTGCCATTTGAGAATTTCCTGTGTCATGTACATGTCACACCTCTATGGTGCTGGGGATGTCCAGGCCTTTCATAGGAATCAGTATAAACTCTTTAAATAAAAGTGGTTTAAACTTGAAATGCATCTGTTACGTTTGATGTAGTCTTCCACTCTGCTTGCCAAATAAGTTTTGTGACAAATATCCTTTATTATTTATTTTGGGGTAATTTATTCCTATTAACTTATATTAGAAACATCTTTCCTAATCTGTTTCCTCCTCCTCCTCCCACTTTGAGTGTGTGTGTGTGTGTGTGTGTGTGTGTGTGTGTGTGTGTGTTAGCAAACTATGAGCCTATAGCCTCAAGCATGCTAGGCAAGTGCTCTACCACTAACCCTCTTCATTTTTCATTTCTGAGCCAGACCCAGGCTGACCATGAACTCTCTGTATAGCCCAGGCAGGTCTTGAACGTGTGATCCTTCTGCCTCAGCTAGTCTCCTGAGTATCCAGGATCATAGGCCTGCACCCCCAGCACTAGCCACTTCTGCTTCCTCATTTCATGTTTGAAATGGCTTTAGAGAGTACGCTGAGGAACCAGGAGCTCAAGAACGTCAGAATCCTGAAGTAGCAGTTTGTTGACCACCGGCCATAGAATCAGGATCAACAGAGCAAGGAGGCTCCTGTTGAGTCTCGGATGCACAGAGCTCATCACTTGCCAGCCCTGGAAGCACGTAGCCTCAGAAGATGCTGTCCAAGGTCAGTGTTGGGGGAGCTGAGTTGGTCCATGGGAATTAATCTTCCTGTGTCCAAAGAACACTCTGCTCTCTTGAATTTGAAATACAGACATTTTTATTCTCAATATCTCCCTTTATGTCTTCTGATGTTTGATTCTCGCTATTAATCTCTCCTTCATATTGACTTCTATGAATCTACCTACCTACCTTCCCTACCAATCGATTTATCATCTACCTTTCCTGCTGCAGAAATATGCAGCTATTCAGTGTCTCTGGATCTGTCTTCTATATTTATCTTTCCGGTTACCTACCTCTATCAGAGAGAAAGAACTTTTACTTTTTTGTATATTTTTATTGAATTTTTGTGTATTTCATACAAAACTTCTTAATCATCTTTATACCCTCTCCCCCATCTACACCCTCCCATAACCCCCCCGACATAAACACACACACACTGGATTTCATGCATTCTGTTGTTTATGTTAAGGTCTATCAAGTCATGTTAGTGTACCCAGATGTCCCTCAATTCAAGTTCATCAACTTCGGTCTGGTCAGCCTACCTAGAGTCATCCCCTAAAGGAAGATCTGCTCCCCTCACTGAGCAGTAATCAGCTGCCAATAATTCCTCAGCTAAGGAAATGGGACCTGCTGCCCATTTCCCCAGTTCTATGCTGGATTTTTGACTGCTTGAGTTTGCATGGGTCTTGTGCATGTTGACATCATTGCTGTAAGTTCATATGAGCAATGTCTCCTCTAAGAATCTGTTTCTAAATGGTCACGCACATCCTTCCCTGGTTCTTACAATCTTTCTGACTCCTCTTCTGCAATGGTCCCTGAGCCCTGGGTGGTTGGAGCTTAATACAGGAGTCCTGTCCAAGGACCCACACTCTACAAGCTCATTCTCCTCACTTTGGCCATTTGTGCACTTTGTGTTCATCACCTTCTATTGCATGGGGGAGCTTCATCGATGAGCACTGAAAGTCGCATTAGTGTTCTCTCCACCCATTTCTCCACTACGTTCCATAAACCTTGGGTGTAGAGGCTGTATTGTAGGTGTGTCACCTAGGGATGGGCATGTCATAGACACTTATTCTCTGTGTGTGACCAGTTGTGGGACTTTGTAATATCGTAAAAGAAGCCTTTGATGAATCGTGACTGACATACTTGTCTGGCATACTATATACTTAGCATATAGTAAGAAATTAGGTTTCTCTAGGGATGTGATAGTCTTAGGGTTTTCTCAAAACCTCTCGAGTATTTGGCTATGTTTACAGTACCACACATGAGTTTCGGCCCACTGAGTAGGCTTTAAGTCCAATTAGTAGCTGTTGATTACCCCCAAGACAAAAGTACCACCACTGCACCAACGTAGTTTGCTGTGCTGGTCATTGTTGTGGTTATTAGGCCTTAAAGTTGGTGTTGGACCATTGATGTTCTCCCTTAGCAGTTTGCATAGTGTCCTCCAAAACTATGAGAGCTGGCCTTCAGGGAGGTAACTTCCAGGTCAGCTCCAGCTCCATTGCTCCAAGTCCTATGTCCAAAGTATTTTCTGCCTTCAGCAATAGGGTCTTACCTTCAAGTTCTGGGAGGCAACCAAGGGCTGTGGCAATAGCCTGTGTAATTTTGGAAGCCTCTTGGACCACTCTGGCCAACAACTCAAAGGGAGGTTTTTCCTGTCTGGCCCTGGTTTTTGTTATATAACCTTCAGCCGTACACATGGACACATGTAGAGATAGTAAATATGTAAATTTTCAGTAGGCTTTTAAACTAATACATCTCCCTCCGGTTTTTCACACCAGCTACGTATTATCTATCTCTCCTCTCTCTCCCTGTCCAGCCCTCCCTCTCCCCTTCTCAGTTAAAATACCTTTTCCCCATTCAGCCCTTGATAATACCTGTCTCTTATGGTCCCACCTCCCTTGAGCTCCTTCTTCCCCTTTACCCCCATGTATAACCCAACCTTTTCCTCTCTCATTTAAATACCCTCATTTTACCCATTTCTCCATTGGTAACACCTGTATCCTACTGTGCCTCTCTCTCAGGCTTTCTTTCCCTTTACCTCCATGGTTCCTCTCCATTTTCCTGGCTCCTGGAGTTATATCAGGATATATATACTCACATATAAAGATTTGGTGCTAGGATCCACAAATGAGGGAGAACACAGGTTTTTTTTTTCTGATTCTATGTTACTTCATTTAGTATAACAGTTTCTAGTTCCATTCATTTTTCTGAAATGTCATAATTTCGTCTGTTTATCATTGAGTAGAACTTCATTGTATAAATGTACCACATTTTCATTATCTTCTGGTCAGCTGAGGGACACTTAAGGCTACTTCCATTTCTTAGCTATTGAGGAAAAAGCAGCAACAAACATGGACGCACAAGTATCTCTGCAGTAGGATGAGTCCTTTGGGTACATGCCAAGGAGTGGTATAACCAAGTCAAATGTTTTCCCGACATCCTCTCCAGCATTTGGTATTATTTGTTCTCTTGATCTTAGCCAGTCTGACTAGGGTAAGGTGAAATCTTAAAGTGGTTTTAATTTGCATTTCCCTGATTACTAAGGATGCCGAACACTTTCAAAGGGGCTTCCTCGTCATCTTTATTTCTTCTTTCAAGATCTCTCTGTCCATAGCCCATCTTTTAAGTGGGTTGTTTGTTTTCTTGATTCTTTGTTTTCTTAGTTCTTTATATATTCTGGATATTAAACCTCTGTCAGATGTGTCACTGGTGAAGAGTTTCTCCCACTCTGTGGGTTTTCTCGTCACTTCCTTTGTTGTTTCTTTTGCTGTACAGAAGCTTTTTAGTTTAATGAGGTCCCACTTGTTGATTGTTGACCTTAATTCCTGAGCAACTGCTGTCTGATTTAGAAAGTCCTTTCCTACACCTATATCTTATAGGGTACTGCCTATGTTTTCTTCTAACAGTTCCAGAGTTTCAAGTTTCACACTGAGGTCTTTGATTTATTTGGAGCTGACTTTTGTGAAAGGTGAAAGATAGGGGTCTAGTTTCATTCTTCTACAGGTAGAGATCCAGTTTTGCTAGCACTATTTGTTGAAGATGCTATCTTTCCTACAGTGTGTGTTCTTGGCAACTTTATCAAATATCAGGTGGCTGAAATTGCATGCACGCATGTTTAGGGTCTTCAATTGGTCCATTGATCTATGTGTCTATTTTTATGACTGTAACTCTGCAATATAGTTTGAAATCTGGTATGGAATCACCCTAGCATTGATCTTTGTGCTCAAGATTGCTTTGGAGATCTAGGGTCTTTTGTGATTCCATATAAAGTTTTGGATTTTTTTCTATTTCTGTAAAGAATGTCATGGGAAGATTGATTGGGATTGCATTGAATCTATAGATTGCCTTTGGTAGGGTGGTCATTTTCACAATATTAACTCTTCCAATCCATGAGCATGGGAGGTCCTTCTATCTCCTGGTGGGTGTCTTCCTAAATATTTCTTCAAAGATTTAAAGTTTTCATTGTAGAGACCATTACTGTCTTTGGTCAAGTTTATTCCTAGATATTTTATTTATTTATTTATTTATTTATTTATTTTTGAGAATGTTGTAAATAAGAGGGTTTCCATGTATTCTTTCTCTAGTTGCTTGTTATTGCTTTACTGATTTTGTAACCTTCCACTTTGCTGAAAGTGTTAATCTTTTCTAGGAGTTTTCTGGTGGAAATTTTGGGATCTTGTATGTATATCATATCATCTGCAAATAGAGATAATTTAATCTCTTCTTTTCCAATTTGTACTCTTGTAATTTTCTTGTTTTGTCTTTTTGCTCTAGCAAGAGTTTCAAGCACTATGTTAAACAGAAGTGGAGATAGTGGACAGCCTTGTCTGGTTCCTGACTTTAATGGGAATGCTTCCAGTTTTTCTCCATTTAGAATAATGTTGGCTGTGGGTTTGTTGTATATAACTTTAATTATGTTGAGGTATGTTCCCTCCCATCCAATTCCCTCTAGGACTTTTAAGATGAAAGCATGCTGGAGTTTGTCAAAGGCCTTTTCTGCATCTATTGAGATGATCATGTGGTTTTTGTCTTTGAGTCCATTTATATGATTTATAACATTTATTGACTTACCTATATTGAACTATCCCTACATCTCTAGAATAAAGCCAACTTTATCATAGTGGATGATCTTTTTGACGTGTCTGTATGTGGTTTATTGAGAATTTTTGCATCTATGTTCATTAAGGATATAGGTCTATAGCTTTTTTGGTTCTGTCTTTACCTGTTATGTATTAGAACGATGCTGGCTTTACAGAAGGAGTTTGGGAGTTCCCCCTCTGTTTCTATTCTTTTTGAATAATTTAAGTTGTGTTGGTTGTAGACCTTTCTTAAATGTCTGGGTTCTGGGAACCCATCTGGGCCTGGACGTTTTCCAGTTGTGTTACTGTTTCAATTTCCTTATTTGTTATGGGTCTGTTAAGCTGTTGATCTCTTCTTGGTCTAACAGCAGTAGTTCCCACAAATTTAGGTAGCCATTCATTTCCTTTAGGTTTTCAATTTTTATAGACTATAGGTATTTAAAGTATTCCCTTATATTGTTTTGGATCTTTTTGGTGTCTGTTGTGATGTTCTCCATTTCATCTCTGATTTTGTTGATTTGGATTTGCTCTTTCTTTCTTTTGGTTAGCTGGGCTAAGGATCTGTCTATCTTGCTTATCTTTTCAAAGAACCAGCTCTTAGAATCATTGATTCTTTGAATTGTTTTCTTGGTTTCTACTTGTTAATTTCTGTTCTGATTTTGTTATTTCTTCTTGTCTTCTAGGTTTGGGTTTCATTTGTTCTTGACTTCCAGAGTCTTGAGTTGCAATGTTAAGTCATTTATCTGTGCTCTTTGTTTTGTTTTTTATTTTTTCAGGGTAGGCACTTAGAGCTATAAACTTCCCTCTTAGGAATACTTTTAAATTGTCCCAGAGGTTTTGTTGTATATTATTATCCTCTTCATTTAGTTCCAAGAACACTTTTATTTCTTTCTTAATTTTTCTTTTACCCGTTCATTGTTCAAGAGTGTGCTGTCGAATTTCCATGAGTTTGTATAATTACTAGAGTATCTTTTACTATTGATTTTATGGTTTATTGCATTGTGGTCTGATAGAATTCATGGAAATAATTCAGTTTTTGTGTACTTATTGAGGTTTATTTTGTGCCCCATGATGTGGTCAATTTTAGAGAAACTTTCCATGGGCTGCTGAATAGAAAGCGTATTCTTCAGTGCTTGGGAGGAATATCCAGTAGATATTTGTTAGATATCATTTAATTCAGATGTCTGTCTAGTCTTTGTTAGGTTGACCTGTCTATTGGAGATAATGTGGTATTGAAGTCCCCTACTCTTCCCGAGTTGGGATTAACCTGTGTCTTAAAGTTCTTTAGTACTGTTTTTTGTTGTTGTTGTTGTTTGTTTGTTTGTTTGTTTATGAAACTGGGTGCACCAGGGTTTGGTGCATATATGTTCATGATTGTAAATTTCTTCTTGGTCAATTGTTCCTGTGATCAGAATGAAGTGACCCTCTTTATCTCTCATGATTAGTTTTAAAGTTTATTTTGTCAGACATTCAAATTGCAGCCCCTGCTTATTTCTTAGTGCCATTTTCTTGGAATATTTTTTTCATCCTTTCACCTTAAGATAGTGCCTGTCCTTGAGGGTGAGATGAGTTTCTTGAAGACAACAAAAAGATGGACTTTGCTTCTTAATCCACTCAACTAACCTGTGTCTTTTGACTGGGGAGTTCCTGCCATTGATATTTAAAGTTATTATTGAAAGATGTGTATTAGTTGCCATCGTTTTAATTTCCATTTGGGTCTAATTTTGTGTTTCCACAATTATATCTTCATTTAGTTTCTTTCTGTTGCCTCTTGGGTATAGTCCTTTCTTTCTTCAGTCCTTTGCATTGCTTCAAGTATTCTCTGAAGGGCTAGTTTTGTAGACATGAATCTTTTCAGCTTGTTCATGTTATGGAAGATTTTCTTTCCCCTTCAACTCTAATAGAGTTATATCCTTCTCAGTCAGTTACATCGTCCCTTCATTTTGTTGAGTAAAATATTCTGGGTGGGCATCTATGGTCATTTAGAACTGGGAAAACATTGGTCCAGGAGCCTCTGGTTCTCATAGTTTGCATTGAAAAGTCGGCTGTAATTCTGATGGTTTTTCCTTTATAAGTGACTTGCTTTTCTCTTGTGGCTTTCCAGTATTCACTCCTTGTTCTGTACATTTAGTGTTTTTGCTGTGATATGCCATGGGGAGTTTCTTTTCTGGGCCTGTCTATTTGGTGTTCTATGTGCTTCTTGTACTTGTATGAGTATGACTTTTGTTAACTTGGGGAACTTTTCTTCTATAATCCTATTGAAGATCTGGTCAATACCATTTACCCAAGGTTCTTCTCCTTCCTCTATGTCTATGATGCATAAGTTTGGTCTTTACATCCTATATTTCCTGCATATTCCATTCCTGTTTTATTTTTTCAACTTTTCATGTTCTTTCCTTGAGTAATCCAATTCTTCAATGGTAGCATCCAATCCTATGTGTTAGAATTATACACAGTTCCCATGATATCTGATTTATATGATGCTGGGGATAGAACTCAGGGCTTCACGAATGCTAAGCAAGCAATCTACCAACTGAGCTACATTGTCACTCACCTCTATCTATTCCATTATTTAACTTTTTATTTCTTCAATTGTCTCAAACACATATGTAGAACTTTCCCTGACAAGTTCCAGTTTCTAGTGCTAACATTCTGTCCTGTGTCCAGCAGAGTCTTCATGGTCTTTTGCAGCATTTGGCTTCCTGGTAACTTCTGTTCCCCTTCACCTCCCTTCCATGTTACCTGCATCTGAATGCAGTGCTTGGCTGCTTCTCAGCCAGTTACATCCTCCCTTCATTTCTCAATTTTCTTATGACATTCATACCGTCCTGTGTTCATACTGAAGACACAAAACCAATGCCATCCAAAGTTTTCTTCTTTTTCTGCTGTTGAAAGGTTTTAACATATTTTGTCTTCATGTTACATATTGAATCATGTCTCCACAAATTCATAGGTTAGCGTCCTTTCCCTCAGTACCTCAGAGTGTGAAGTACTTGGATGTAGGGCTGAAGACAAAAATTAGTTAAGAGGAGATCATATCTGTAACTGGATTTTGCAAAAGGGGGCAGATTTGGTGATAGACATGCAGTCAACTGAAAATCGTAACCACCAGCAAAGGAACTTCTAGAAGCTAGGAGAAAGTCTGAGAATCATTCTTGCTCCTGGCTTTTGAGGATGTTTGGCACTGTAACACCTCAACCACAGACTTCTATAATAGCTAGATATACTCCAGGCATTTATCTAACTGTGAAGACCCAATACCTTCCTGTTATTTATGCCTCTCAGTGTCTGGTACTTCATCAAGGCAGTCCTAGTAAGCCAACCTATTCAGCCCCTCCTTTGATGTTCAGAAATGTCTTCCTATTGGCACCCTCCCATAGGGCCCCCCACTGGAATCATGCATTCTGTCATTTGTATTAAAGCTTATCGAGTCAAGCTAGTGTCCCCAGACAACACTCAGTGTAAGTTCATCCACTGAGGTCTAGTCAGCCTGTCTAGAGTCTCTCCTTTTAAGAAGACCAGCTCTTCTTTACCCAGCAGTAATCAGCTGCCAATAGTTCTTCAACTAAGATTGGGGCCTGCTACCTCTTTCCACAGTTCTATGATGGGGTTTTATATGCTTGGGTTTGTTTGGTGCATGCTGACACCATTGCTGTAGGTTCATATGAGCAGGGTCCCAGGATCCTGTAAGACTCTGTTTCCATATGGTCATGCACCTCCTCCCTGACTCTTACAATCTTCCCACCCCTTCTTCCACAATGGTCCCTGAGCCCTGGGTGGGTGAAGTTTAATATAGGAGTCCTGTCCAAAGACCCACACTCTGCAGACTCCTATTCTCTATGCTTTGGCCATTTGTGCCCTTTTGTGTTCATGGCCCTCTGTTGCATGAGGGAGCTTCATAAATGAGAGTTGAGATGGTTAATCTTAATCATCAACTTGATGAAATCTAGAATCACCTGGGAAACAGGCCTCTGGGCATGCCTGTGAGGGATTATCTTTTTTAGGTTAACTAAGGTAAGACCTAACCTCTGTGGGCAGCAACATACCATGGGTTGGGATTTTGGAATGTTATACACTCCAAAGGAGAAACAGAGTCATACCAGAAGTGATACGATTTTCAGACACATGGCACTCCCTTCCTAGATCTGGGAATCTTTCAGGCACAGGCCTACTTGCTAACTTTGGTGTCATTTCTTTGCATTTTGCTTTGGGCATTAGCAAATATTCTACCATGCCTAAACACACACACACACACACACACACATACACACATACACACACACACACACACACACACACTTGTAAAATTTGCATGAAATTCCAGCCTGTAGACATAACCCTCTGATTGCTCCTCCTTTGAATTATTTATATCTTTTCTGCACCAAGAGCAGTCTTACTGAACAATTCTTGTTCACATTGCAGGTTATACTCTG
The DNA here is from genome assembly GCF_000622305.1 of Nannospalax galili. Taxonomy (NCBI): domain Eukaryota; kingdom Metazoa; phylum Chordata; class Mammalia; order Rodentia; family Spalacidae; genus Nannospalax; species Nannospalax galili. The sequence goes on along the minus strand of NW_008340872.1, from coordinate 1,099,073 downwards.
AAAACTGAATTCTAAATATATAACCAAAGATGTGATCCCTTTGAGATTCTTATAGTATATTGGCAAATATATTTTGAGATATACTTAGAAGTGAAAGACCACAGTCACAAGATTTCAGAGTTTTCACTCTCTTTACTACTGCTAATACTATTGATTTTTTTATGATAATATTGTGACTGGAAACAACTTTTAAAGGTACAGAAGTTTTAGAGTGGGCACAAGAGAATCCTGTGTAGACTCCGTGCCTCAAAAAGTGTCTGTTGCAGTTGCAAGATGTGGGACATCAGTGAAGACATGTCAGGCTGCTGTCAGAGTGGCCTGAGATGCACTTGGAAAGGTAACACTGAGATGGGGATGTAGCTCAGAGTCAAAGTGATTGCCTCCCACACACGAGGCCCTGGATTCCATTCCCAGTAACAATTCATCTTTCAACTCCCCCCAGAGAAGCTTCTTCTTGAAACGGATGACAATTTACAGTGAGATCCACAACTGGCTAATATGCAGAGAATAAGAGACTTTAGAGTGATCACCCCTAAATGGAACACTTACAACATACCCTCACCTCCCAAAGCTCAGAGATCATTGTAGAAGAGGGGAGGGAAAGATTCTAAGAGCCAGAAGTGGTGGATGACCACAATGAAACAGTGTTTTCCAGATACCACAGGGCACTTGTACATCTGAACACACAGTGCTAGTGATAGCAAGCACAAGACTAGTGTAAGCCCAAGCCAGCATGGATGGGGGAGGTGGACAAGAAGTCCCAGTCCTGGCTGAGGATCTATTGGCAATTAATAGCTTCTAGGAAAGGGCTAGTCAGTCTTCTTTAGGGATGTGCTGCCAGGTAGGTTGATCAAGCTCCAGGGAATGGACCCATACCCAAGAGCATTTGGGGACCCAGATGAGACTCAATAGGCCCTAAAAAATAATAAAAGACATGAAGTAGGGTGGGTCTGAAAAGAGATGGGGAAGGGGTCTGAATATGATCAAAATACATTGTACGAAATTCTCAAAGAATCAATAAAAACATCGTTAACTCTTTTTTTTAAAGTTGCACATGGTGGTACACATGCCTTTAATCCCAGCACCTTGGGAGGCAGAGACAGGTGGATGTCTGTAAGATCAAGGCCAACCTGGTCTACATAGCGAGCCCAAGGTCAGCTGGGGCTACAGGGAAAGTCTGTCTCAAAACAAAACAAAATTCAAAAGAAAGAACAAAAGGAACACAGCACAGGATGGTGGTTGGAGGGGGCAACTTTATCTAGGGGACAGGCTTCTTATGTAAAAGAAAAGTAGTGTGGGACCCTAAGGCCTACAGTGGTGGGTAGTGAGTTTATGATCAAGGGTGCCCATGGGCTCCGTCCCTTTGGGAAGTATGGTGTGTCAGCTTTCCTCTGGGTTTACAGACTGCTGGTAATTCCCTGAAGAATTCAGACTTTCCAGCCTTCAAAATGTCATAAGCCTGTTCCATAAAATCTCTCTCTCTCTCTCTCTCTCTCTCTCTTTCTCTCTCTCTGTCTCTGTTCTCTCTCTGTCTGTTTCTCTCTCTCTCTCTCTCTCTCTCTCTCTCTCTCTCTCTCCCCTCCCCCCAACCAGGACATCTTCTGACAAGAGCCATGTACAATACATGTTATGCAGGGCAAACACCACACAGTATACTTGTACAAACTAAGGCAGCTGCAAAGTGACCTGGTGATTGACCTGAGAGCACTGTCATAGATGTGGTCTATGTTGGCCTGCATTTTAGGAGGGACACACACAGCAATTTACATATATACCCTATATGTTATTTTTCTCTGGAGAACTCAGCTGATACACCAACGGTGTTGGTGACCCAGGAACACGGAGGGGAAAAGGCCAGAGAGAACTGACCTGACTTGGCTAACATTACTGATACAGGGATCGGCCTGTGCAAAAACCCTGAGGTGCAAATATGCTGTCTCCTCACAGGAGACAGGCAGTGACTTGCAATGGAAAGAACTAGAGGGTGAAGTAAGTGCTTGTCTACCACTAACCAGCTGCCTCACAAGGAACAAGTCCTTTCTCTTCTTTCTGTATCAGTTTCTCTATCTGAAATGTGAATGAGGTAGAGAAGTGATTTTCACAGTGAGAATCTGGTTTTCCCCTCCACAGGTTTGATTCATTTATTTCTTTCTTGTCAATAACTGTAGTTTTACCTTTCAGCTCATCTCTGACTTTTGGATTTTTGTCTCGTAACCTCTACAGAAACCTTTTGTTTGGAGGTTTATAAACTGAGTTCCCTGAAAAATTTACAGCTATGTTGAAGATTCTGCAGACTTCCCTGACTCTGGAGGGTGGAAATGTTACAGATCAATGGAGAGTCAAAGTTCCCCTGAGCTACCTTTAAAATCCTTAACAGTCACTTATCAGTCACCTTTGTATTTGACCTAGCATCTCTTGACTAGCCTGTAAAACCTTTAAAGGGGCTGGAGAGATGGCTCGGTGATTAAGAGCACTGGCTGCTTTGGCAGAAGACCCTGGTTCAAATCCCAGCACCCACATGGTGGCTAACAACTGTCCTTAACTCTAGTTCCAGGGGATCCAATACCCTCTTCTGACCTCCTAGGGCATTGCACAGCATGGGTGCAATTACACACATGCAGGCAAGATACACAAAAATAACAACAAAAAAAATCATAAAATATTTTAAAATCATAAAATATTAAAAAAAAAACCTTTAGAATGTATTAACTTAGCTGACCACCTCTTCCACCACCCCAAAAGTCACACCAGACAGCCTCTGAGACCTATAGAAAAGATTTCCATGCTTTGCTGTCACCTGCCTGCCTGTGGACCCACCAAGACACTTGGAAAATGCCTTGATGCAGGACTTTGTTCTGTAAATAATAAAACCTCACGTAACCACTTCCACAGAGCAACAGGACTTTTGAGACAGTCTGAATCTGTGATCCCAGGCCATGCTGACTCATTTTTCGCTCGGAATAAGCTCTCTTATTCCTTCTGGAATGATAGCTGGATCTTGCGCAAAGCATCTCCTGACAATGCAGAAGCTCCTCCCCGCTCAGCTTGCTGGACTGGAACTTGCGTCTTTCCGCACCTTCTGCAAGGGCGAGAGGCAGTGGGACTCGGTTTTTCCCGGAGAAACAGCGGATTACAGGAGAAAACTGGAGGCTGTATAATTTACAGCCCCATGTTAACAGTGGACAGGGTGAACTCCCACAGCCATGTCCCCCAGATAAGAAGCTGCCTTGGAAACCGGCCCCGCACAAATCTTAGATGTCATAGCACAGGGACCACAACGTCCTTTGCTTTCGTCATTAAACAATTAGGAGCTCACAGAGGAAAAGTGTTTTCAAATGAGTACACTTAAAATCCAAGATTATCTAACTTTGCTCTAACCTTGAATTTGCCAAAATATTGTTTTTTTAATTTATTTATTTTTATTTTACTAAGGTTAAAAATCAAAGAAAACTGGCATCAGTGGAAGCTTCCCACAAAACAAAAAAGTAATTCTGTGGGATAGAGGACAGTGTGCAATTGCTCATGGCTGCTCTGGACCCAGCCGGGCAGACAGGGTTACAGATGGGACCAATCTCCTGCTTCCTCTCAGATCCAAGACTGAGAAAGCCTGGAGTTATCTTTGACCAAAACCTGGATGCTAAGGCTGGCAGGAAGGAAGTGAGCTTTCCCAGGACTCTAGCAGGCCTGAAGGCAAGACTGGGCCAGCAGGTGGATTCTCCGCCAGTTCCCACTTACCAGTGGGAAGGCGATTAAAGGATTAAAATTTGCATGCAAAGCAATAGATATTCAAACCCTTCCCACACCCCTCAATGTAATTGAGAAGATAAAAGCTGTTTCCTTTCAAAGCTTCAGGTTAGAGATGGAAGAAATAGCCTATATGTAATCTTATAGCAGGGCAATCAGTTCAGAGAGGAGGGAAGGGATGATATTCAAGTATCAATCCATCCTTAGGAAAAAAAAAATTAACCCCTAGAAAACTACATGTGGCTATCAAGGACTGTCACTGCCTACACTATAGTTTTCAAGGGGGAAGATAAGTTCGTCCCATGTAGAGGACATTTGCCAACATCTGGAGATATGTGGTTATCACAACTAGAGGGTGGTATGGTGTCACTGGTACCTAGCAGGTGGGGAGGTTCGTGCTCAGTACCCACAATGCACAGAGCAGACCCAACAGCCCAGCCTGGGAGGCCCAGAGTGCAGAGTTTGAGCTGGGGATATAGTTCAGTTGGTAGAATGCTTGCTTACCTGGCTCGTACCAAGTCCTGGATTCAATCCCCAGCACCCATGGAAATCAGGCATGGGTGCATATCTATAATCCCAGCACTTGGGAGATGGAGGCAGGAGGAGCTGAAGTTCAAGGTCATCCTCAGCTACATGGTAAATTTGAGGCCTATGTGGACAGCATGAGACCCTTTTTTTTTTTAAGTGGGGTTTTGAGAAACTCTGGGGGGAGGATTCTATTCTGGTGTGTATCCAGTGAATCCAATGTGCTGAGGTGTTCCCTCATATCACAAGCATTCCCTAGGACCCTGCCCTGCCTTCCAGGTGTGTCCCTAGGGCTCCAAGGTGTTGAGCTTTCCCTCTGGACAACTCTACCTGGGAAAGCACATGACCAAAGAGCCCTGTTCCCCTGTTAATTGATTGCCGGGGAAAACCATCTTTGTGGCCATAGAGGATTTATGAGGCATGGTGAAAACCTATCTATGTCCTTCTTTGTAAATAAGTTGTTTAGCTGTCTCGGATTTCCATCCAAACAGTCACGACCTTATCAGATGCTACTTCAGTGTTTTCAGAATAAAATCCTGCACTCCTCACTCAATTGTCACCTTGGAAATGAGACTGCAAAGTGACACTGCTCTGAGGACTGCATGCTGCTGGGCGACACCATCCGAGAGATTCTTGACGTTGCCAACAGGACACACTGCACTTTTTGGTACATTTCTGTGCAGCCTAGGAAGAGCCAGGGGAAGCCATTGCTTGGGATCTGTAAGAGTCTTCTAGAAAGGGCTTGGGACTGCCTGATTCCAGTCAAGCTCAGGCCTAGGGAGAGATCGATCCCTATTGTTTGCAGTTATCCACTCTATGGTATTTGTGTTAAAGCAGCCCAAGTACTGGAAAACAAATAGTATTGTTAGAAAGGGGAAGATAATAAAAGGCCAAAGCATAGGATGGAAGGCCTGGTCTTCAGAGACACCCCACTCCCTCATCTCCAGGGGCAAGAAGGATCAAGGAAGTCACCCGCTTTTCCAACAGCAAAGGCATGGTGAGATCCAACCATCTCAGCTTGCTCAAACCACCGTAACAGTCTGGGCAGATTTAGTATCTGTTTTCTGGTTGTGTTCTCAGAGAAAAAAGAAAGGTGGTCTCTCTCCAGTTTTCCAAGGGCGTTCATCTTAGACCTGAGCGCTCCAGCCTCATATCTGATTATCTCCCAAAGGTCCTACCTGCAAATACCATCACTGTGGTGATTTATGCTTCAACGTATAGACTTGGAGGGGGGAAAACACTCAGTGAATATGAGTGATTCTGATGCTCTCTTAGTTCTCCATGGAAACTGTAGTAGTCACTTTTCTGTTGCTGTGATAGAAACACTGACCAAAGCAACTTATAGAAGGAAGAGTTTATTTGAGCTTATGGTTCCAAAGGGGCAAGAGTTCATGGTGGTGAGGAGGCATGGCGGCAGAAGTGGCTGGAGGAGGAGTGGAGGCTAAGCTCTCACATCTTCAAGCAGGCACAGGAGGCAAGAGAGTGACTCAAGATCCGGCAAGACTTAAAAACTCTCTAGCCCACCCCCAGTGATGTGCTTCCTCCAGCACGGCCACACCTTCTAAGACCTCCCAAAACAGCACCACCAACTGGGGACAAAATGTCCAAATACTTGGAGCCCATGGGGGATGCTCTCATACATACTCCTTGGCACCCCTGGGCTCGTGACCATATTAAATGCAAAATGCATTTAGTCTATCCTTAAAAGTCCCCATAGTCATTACCAGTCTCACCATTTAAAAGTCCACAGTCTAAAGTCTCTTCTGATTCAGGGCACTCTCCTAACTGTAAGCCCCTGTAAAATCAAAGGACAAATTACATACTCCCAACATACAGTGGAACTGAATACACATTACCATTCCAAAAGGGAGGAATGGAGGCATAGTAAGGAAATACCAGACCAAAACAAGACCGAAAACCAGCAGGGCAAACACCTAATCCAGTAGCTCCACACCCGACTTCTGGGACTTTACTTCCAAAGGGCTTAGATGGCTCAGCCTCTCCAGCTTTGCTGTGTGCAACAGAAGCATAGCCCCATGGGAGACTGAAGGATGCACACTAACGGAGTGTTGGCTGCACAAGGGCAAAGTGACATCTGGAATGTCCACAAAACTTTCTCCTTCCATTTCTAACTCCTCAATTCAGAACCCAGCAGCAGACCATTCCAAGGCCCCAGGGAAGCAGTGTACAGTCAGCATGGAAAGTGTCACAGGTCTGCTGTGATGGTCCCTCCCAGGGGATGTCAAGAAACACACTGGCAATGTTAGAAAGTAATTTTCCCTGACATCACTTTAGATCCAAGGACTGTTCATTCTAAGGGGCCTGGGGTACAAACCGTCTTTTCCATCTTTAGTGTGTACCAAAGGGAAAGCCCAGCACTCACACTGCTCCAAAGACCTTCCAATATGCGGGAGAGGAAACAGGCAGTAAAAGAGCCCTCATTCCAAGCACTCAGTGACATGATACCAAAAGGTAGAAAGCCAGGGCTGAGGAGGAGGCTCAGTCAATAAAGTGCTCCCAGTGAGGATCTATGGTGGATCCCCAGCATCAACGGACATCCATGTAAGAAAGCCAGATGCTGTGACACGTGTTGTCATCACAGGACTGGGAACAGGGAGACAGATGCCTCCCTGGAGCTCATGGGTCAGTCAGCCTAGACAAAGTAGTGAGCTCCAGGTCCAGACCCTGTCTCCAAAAAGGACAAGGTGGATAGTAGCCAAGGAAGGACACCCAAGGTTATCCTCCAGCCTCCACACCCACCAGATACGTACATGTACAATCATACACATACACACACACACACACACACACACACACACAAGAAAACTCATATTGCTAAAAATGGACTGAGACCAAGGCCTTCAGCATTGACTCCATACATTTATACTTCACAGTTTTGCAACTTCCCTCTCTAAATAAAGATACAGTTGAAAAGGGAAAAGAGCTAGGTGCGTTGGCACACACCCTCAATCCCTGCACTTGGGAGGCAGAGGCGGGTGGATCTCTGTGAAATGGAGGCCAGCTTGGTCTCCACAGCGAGTTCCAGGCCAGCTGTGGCTACAGGGAGACCCTGTCTCCCCAAAAAAAAAGGAAAGAAAAGGGAAAAAGAGACACAGTATATACACAGAGCTGCCGAGGCGGGGCTCCAGCTCTAATTTGAAACAGGGCCACTGGCTGCTCTGGTTCTGGTTGAACGCCTCCTGTCAGGATGTGAAAGCTATGGGCCCCTGGGATGTTGGGGAAGCCATGACTGCTCAGAACTCGCCAGCCATCCGGGTCTCCCAGTTGGGCTCATTTGCAGCAAATCTTCAAGAGGCAGTCATGGGGAAAGGGGAACAGTGAGTGACAACCCCTAACACGCTGCAAGCTCCCCCGCAGCCTTGAGCCTGTCAACCTTCCAGGCCTTCCAGAAAGAAGCTAGCTCTTGTGAGACATGGCGGAGCTCCCTGCCCCCACCCTGCTTGAAGTGATTTCAAAGTAGGGATCTCTGTAGGTGGGAGTAGTTCAGGTTAAATGGGTCTCCAGTGGTCCAGGGCTCCCAGCAAAGGCCAGACCACAACAATCAGCAGGCTAGTTATTTACCATAACCATATACAAAACCACAACATCCGAGTTTCCCCAAATACATCAGAGACATCTCACATCTCTTCATTAAAACCTGTCAGGGTTTCCTGTGGCACAGCTTGCCCTTGAATCCCAGATAAACCGGGTTATCAGAACAAAGAACCAGACCTCACATGCACACAGGTAGAAAGGGACATTCTAAAGTCAAACTCAGAGGCAGGGACAAGAGGCAGCACTGTCTCCCAGCCACCCTTCCTCCCAATTTCCCTTGGAATTGATTTCTAACTACACTTGAGTATCAAAGCACACAGTGATATATGGCTATAAAATATTTTAATCATTCATAAATAAAATATTTATCGTGTGTCACTTATCCAGTGTCCTTCACATTAGTGAACTCAGCAGGCAGCACGGTAATCCATTAGTATCAATCACAGGTTCATGTTAGCAGCGTAAGAATTTAGAAGCTTCAGCTCACCGTACTTTGCTTCTGTTGCTGCTGCTGCTGTCTCATTCCGAGGCATTTTTCTCAAAGTAATTCTGTGTTTTATCACCTCAGTGTCACTTCAAGTTCTAATATCTGTTAAAAGAAAGCCATCAAAACAAACAAAACCCACAGCATGTGGAATTTCATCCTTTCAAAAAGGTCCTTGGCCAGGTGCGGTGGTGTACGCCTTTAATCCCAGCCCTCTGGAGGCAGAGGCAGGTGGATCTCTGTGAGTTCAAGGTCAACCTGGTCTACGTACTAAGTTTCATGTCATCTGGGGCTATAGGGAGACCCTGTCTCAAAAAGACAAACAAACAAACAAACAAACAAACAAACTCTTTGATCTTTACAGACCGGAGAGAGAGCGCCATCAGTAAAGTCCTTGCTGCAGAAGTAATACCAGCTTGAAGTAATGATTTTGCTTTGTCATTGTTGTAAAATAAAACGTTTCTAAAATGCTACAAATTGTTCAGAAACCTTTAAATTTGATTTGATAAAACTTTTTATCTCACCAGAATATTGGGCATGTTTTTTCCAGGATTTTACAACTTCTCCAAGAATATGTCATGCACACACCTTTGAAATTCTAGCAAGTATTTATCATTTTGAGCAGCCTTCTCCCCACAATCACCCCTAGAGGCCTCAAAAGTCCTTTTGTTACATAATCTGGGGCATAACTTTGCCACTTCTTGGACATGACAGTCACCAATTATCTTGGTAGACTTTTCCAAGATTGGTGCCGGCTGCCAACCTATACATACCCTAGTCCATACACAACCAAATCACCATTAATAGTCACCTTCAGTTACAATCATACAAAACAAAAGAGACACCTCTTAAAACAGTCTAGACCTTAGACTCTAAGGTAAACAGTGATAAAATGCCTATCCGAAGCTGTGTTTATTCTATGTAAGAATTTAATTAATACAGGGCTGGAGAGATGGCTCAGCAGTTAAGAGCATTGACTGCTTTTGCAGAAGATCCAGGTTTGAATCCCAGCACCCACATGGCAGCTAACAATAGTCTGTAACTCCAGTTCCAAAGATCCAATGCCCTCTTCTGACCTCCTCAGACACTGCATGACACGGGTGCACTTACATGCATGCAGGCAATACACTCATACACATAAATAATAAAATATTTTTAAAATAATTTAATTAATATAGTCTCTATTTGACCAGAGTAGGCAGAATTTTCTAGAACTGTGCCATGGATTATGTGTATGAAGCCTGTGATAGCCTAAGCCTGGGCACCCCATGCCAGTGACAAAAAGATTTTAATTTACTTTCTTAGAATAATAAAAAGCATCAAGTCTATTTTCTAGAGGGACTTGCATATCTGGTCCTGGCCAGTCTCCAAGGACAGATAATTTTGTCCATTTGTGTGTCTTCTTTATTTTAGATGTTCCCAAGTGGCCTTGGCATGACTAATTTCCTCTCTTCCACATCCCACAATTTAGACAGTATAGGCAAATCTAGCTTTGAGTGGCCACTGAAACTCAAAGTCGAATCCAAATAGGAAATTCTGTCATCAATTTCTTTAAAGCATTGAAGATTATGTTCCCATTTCCAATTGGTGTTCTCCCCAGGTAAAGTTGAAGGAATTCAATTTGATGTCATCCAACTGGAGACAATCATGTTCGGTAAATGTCTTAAGAGCAGAAAGACTCTCCTTCCAAAAAACTCTCTGAGGATACTAAAAAGCATAAGGAAAACCCAACCCGAATCCATGCTGCAGAAACGTATTTATTACAACTCTTATTATTGCCTAAAGAATATACATGCAATGCCTTCATTATTCAGAATTGTGTCTAGTGCGTTCTAATGCCACCCAATTAGGTCTTCTCTCTGACAGGCGCTGGTTCCATCTAATAAATTCATTAAACTCCGTCAACACTTACAAGACAAGACTTGCGAAATCTCACTCGGTGCTCCCGTTACCCCTCATCAGCCCCTAAGTAGAAAAGAGAACAGCTGTGAAATGCAAAGTCAAAAGTCCTCATAAGAAAAAGAAGTTCAAGTCTGAAGAGTTGGAAAGATGAATATTTTCTCCTCTTTTGCAGATCATCTCACACCCCTGGGGCCTCATTTTCAAACGGGCTGAAAATGAAAGGATGAAAGAGTCCAGGAGTACGCAACATAATTAGTGGGAACTTACCACAGCAAGGCAGTCCAGGTCCACAATGATTGTTGAGTGTGGTGTCTTTCCTTAGACGTCAGAGAGCGAAGGTCGTGTTAATAGCTTGCATTTAGCTTTAACATTCACTGAACCAGGGTGGGACTAAGCACATCATCTGGTTATGTTTCTGCCAATCTACTGTAATGTACAATTGCAAGAGGGGGGAAAAACCTGCTTTTTGCTTTGAGTACAGGGTTTTCTTCTGACTGATGCCCAGTGTTTGAATGTGTGCGGGACCCACTGGTGTGACTTAGTAGGGCTCCTGACTTGTACTTTGAACTTCAAACTTGACCCAATATATTTAGTCTCCCTCCTCCATGGATTTATAGTAGCCCTGTCTCTGTTCACAGATGGTTTCCCTTAGACATCCGCATACGCCTGTCTCAGAGGTTTGTCTCAACCTGAATTCTAAACACTCAGGGGACTGGGAAATGGTTCTTGGTGGGAAGAAGCAAAAAAACACATCACTTTTTTTCAATAGTCTTTTTTTCACATCACTTTTTTATGTCTAATTCATCGACATACATGCAGTCTCTAAATCAATATACAGTCTATCTGTGGTAATATAATTTCAAGGAGGAAAGAGATTTGTTTTTAAAAGAAGTCTAACAAGGTTCATTAGAAATATAATAAAAAAATAGATTGTGAAACACTTGCCTAGTCAAAGGCCTGTTAAGGAGACGAAGTTTGCCTTCTCTGTTGTGTTTAAGAAAAAGTATTTAGTTTCACAATTTAAAATTGGGAAAGGATATATTCCTTATCTGGTTTCTGCAGAATGGCTCCCTGGTCTTAACACATGCAACTGTGTCATGTAGCTGTCAACTTGACACAAAGTCATCTGAGAGAAGATCCTCAGCCGAGGAACTGCCTGGATCAGAGCGGCCCACCCCACTGTAGTGCCCCCCCTCCCCTCCCCAGGCAGGTGGTCCTGCACTGTAAGAAAGCTAACAGAGTACAAACCAGGCTGTGTGCCAGCTATCATGCCTTCTCCTGCTTTCTGCTGGACTGCTGTGGCTGTGAAGTGAGTTTCTCGGTTGGAGGTGATGCTATGTAAACTAGCAAGCAGGCTTGCCTTCAAGTTCCTGCGTTGAGTTCAATGGTGGACTGTGGCCTGGAATATACACTCTTTCATCCCATAAGCTGAATAAACCTCTACAAGTAGCCTTGACCATGGTGTCTTATCATAGCAACAGAAAAGTGATTAATACAATGGGTTAGCAGGAATAGATGTTAAAGGCTAGAACAATATCTGCTTGGACAATATTTGGATGTCACTCATCACCAGATCCCCAAGGAAGGTATTAGGAGTTGGAACCAGGCCTCCTCTAGGACTTCTGCATAGGAAGTATCAATCCCTACCTTGGCTTAACATAAGGGCTAGGCTTTCTCTCCTGAAGTTTCTGATAGTAAACATGAAAGACCAGCTTATAGTGACAGATTGATCCTCAGACTTTTCACTTTTTAAATTTTTTTATATGATTTTTTTATTGTTGTCTTTTTGAGACAGGGCCTCCCTGTAGCCCCAGCTGGCCTGGAACTCACTATGTAGACCAGGCTGGCCTCAGTCTCATAGAGATCTGCCTGCCTCTGCCTCCCCAGTGAAGGAATGAAAGGCATGTGCCACCAGGCCTGGCTTTATTTGATTTTTATATTTGCTCAACAAAGCCTCCCAGACCTCCATTATGTTTGCTGTAGACTCACCACCCTCTCACACACATTAAACATATGACACTTGGTTACAGTTAAAGAATGCTAGTTTGACTCATTTGTCAGACTATCAACACCTCCACAGCAGACACCAATTTAGAATATGAACATTGCAAAGCTAGACAATTGCTTCCTAAATCCATTCTTTCCCATGTCAAAAACCTGACTGTGGGTCCTTTAACCATCCCTCACTCACTTCTTGTTCAATAGTTTCAGCTTGTTCGGTTTTTACTAATGATGAGCAGCAATGCAATGAACACAGGTGAAGCTAGTTTTGCTATTTCTTTTCGGGAAGTTCTGTGTTCATCACTGGATTACTTTTACCGCTGCTGTGATAAAATGTCTGACGAAAGCAACTCAAGGAAGAACAGGTTTATTCCAGCTCAGAGTTCAATATTACAGTCCATCAAGCTGGGGGAAATCAAGGCAGCAGAAACTTGAGACGGTCATACTGCATCCAGTCAAAGAAGATTCCTGCTCAGCTTTTCTCCTTTTTACTCAGTCCAGGTCCCCAGCCCCTAAAATGGTTCTGCCCTTCTTGAGGGTGAGTCTTCCTACCAAATTAAACAGACTAAGGTAATCCCTCACAAGCACACCCAGAAGCTAACCTAGTCTAAATAATTTCTCACAAGCCTCCCTGGAGGCTTTCCTCCTAGGCAATTAGATTCCTGATCCTGCCCAGCTGACAATCAACATTAGTCTCACAGTCACTGGAGGTGACACCTAGGATCCATGATTCATCATGGAAGGGAAGACAGCAGGAGCAAGAGGCTAGTGGGTCACATTACATCCACAGTCAAGAGACAGATGTGAATAGGAAGTGGGGCTGGAGGTAAAACCTCAGACTCCTGGGGGTGGGGGAGATGGTTCAGTGGTGAAGCATACCGGCTGCTTTTGCAGAGGACCCGGGTTCAGTTCCTAGCCCCCAGATGGCAGCTAACAATGGTCTATAACTCCAGTTCTGGGGGATCTGATAACTTCTTAAGGTCTCTACAGGCACTGCACACATGTGGTGTACCTACATACATGCAGGTAAACACTTATCCACATAAGTTTTTAAAAAATTAAAAATAAAAAAATAAAAAACTTCAAAGTCCTGTCCCCAGTGACCTACCTTCTAAAGGTTCCAAATACCGTCACCATTGGCAACCAAGTATTCAGAATAACTAATACGTATCTCTGACTGGGTCAGTGACCAAACTGCAGTTTCCAGAGGCCAAGAGGACCTGTGGGTCCACTGAAGAAAGATGTGCATGGTAGGTGTATCCACTTTTATGTTTGTTCTGTTTGACTGGGTGATGCAATACTTAATCTCTAGTCTTTGCACAGTGCCTGCAATAGACAATCTGGTCTTGATTTCTATTTGCTGCACAAACAGCAAGCCTAACATTGGGGAATTTCTTCTAGTTTGAATAACTAGAAGGTCATTTTGTGTTTACTTTGAAAATCTCAACCCTTCGTCCCTTTGATGAAGAGACCAGGAGGCCTAACCAAAGTCAGCTATAGAGTCTCGGAAACTCCCTCAGAGTCAGTCCCAATTTCCAGCCAGTCCAAGAACAAGCATTCACATCCACACTGTGAAACCTGCCCCAAGCCCACCATCGGCCAACCCTAAGGCTACTGGCTGAGGCCCAGACAGAAACGTTGGTACCCTGGGACTTACGGTTTCTAAGTGACGCACAACCCAATGCAAACACCACCTGCAGCTCCATTGGAGACCTTGGAACCGTCAGTCTCTGTAGACAATGCTAAACTTGACCTCTTCATAGCACACGGGAAGAAAATATTATTCTCCAGTATTACCTAATACCACGTTTTGAAAACCACTCTGATGACTGGGTGTGATAGCACAAACCTGTAATCCTATACTCTGGAGGCTGAGAGCTCCAGGTCAGTTCTATTTGACCTTCCTGCATGTGCCAGGTCTCTAGAGTGAATATCTCTCAAGTATTTCACACTTTGATTATGAGCATCAAGATCATGCAGAGGCTAGAGACACAAGCCCCGACTGTGGCATTTACAAGACGGGTGACCGTGAGTACAATAGTGTCTCTGTGCCTCAATCTCTCTCTAGATGAAAAGTATCTAGAAACAATACACATGTTGTTTGACTTTTGTGAAAACTAAGTGCAGAATCCAGGTGATTTTCTCAGGGGTCTAAGCAGAGATCTTGGAGTTAGCTACACATCATTCATAACTTATATTCCACATTCTTTCTGTTACTTCCAGGCTCCAGAGCATTCTCATCTATGTATCCATTTATACATATCATTATGAAAATGGTTTCCTGAACTGCCTTACCATTCACATGTGCCTGTCCTGTGATTTCTTCTACAAAAATCAGTGGTCTTGTTATCTTGTTAATTTGAAAGAACATCTCTACCTGAAGTTCTAATGTTCAGTATCAAACTGCTAATGGAAGCCAAGCTGTTTGAACTACACAGATTGCAGAGTCAGGGCATAGTGGACATTTCTGGGGACCTCATAAATCACATACTTGGCACCTTTTGGACCATGAAGTAAGTTATCACGACCATAACTATCATCATCACCATCAGAAGCAGCAGCAATAGCATCACAATCATCGTTATTCAAGATCATCATCACTACCACCATCACTATGGTAGCACCATCACCACCATCATCACTATCACCACCATCGTGACCATTATGACCATCACCACCATCACCATCACCATCATCGCCACCATCATCCATCATCATCACCACTGGTCACCATCACCATCATCATCACCATCACCATCATCACTACCTCATCACCACCATCATCACCACCATCATCCATCATCACCACCAACATCATCACCATCACCATCATCACCACCATAACCACCATCATCATCACATCACCATCATCACCATAACCACCATCATCATCGCCATCACCACCAGAACCACCACCATCATCACCACCATAACCACCATCATCATCACATCACCATCATCACCATAACCACCATCATCACCGCCATCACCACCAGAACCACCACCATCATCACCACCATAACCACCATCATCACACCATCACCATCATCACCATAACCACCATCATCATCACCATCACCACCATCATCATCTTCATTGTCATCAGCACTGTTGTTATCACTTGAGGCTTGGGGTAACAGGCACATCCACTGATCAATGACTAGATAATCCCGTGGAAAATTTTAAAAACCACACTCTAAAATGCTGTTAAGTCAAATGATAAAGTACCGTTTCCATCACTAACGTCCAGAAAAATCTTAGATTTTTAAGTGGGTTTTGCTTATCTCTGGTTATATGACATCATGGAGGAGGAAACTAAAAACCACATGATGACAGTAGCAGTCCAACGCATTATTTGTAGTGACTTTAGAGCTGTTCAGTGTCCCATCTGGGATTTTAGCCCATGAAAATGTGTTAACACCAACTCACTGCAGCCCATAGTCTTGATAGCATAAGTCTGCCACCAATATTTCACCCATGTAAAATATTGCCCTGTGGACAGGCATAATTACTGAGTGTAGTAGCTGACTCAGAGGGTCAGTAAAAGTCTCCTAAGGAGCTGTGGAAGGCCATTTTGCTGTTGAGAGCCCTAGAAAGAGCTGGTGGGCAACAGCTTGACGACTGGGTGAGGAAGAAAGCTTATAGAACCTGAGATTGAATCACAGCTGGGGCTCCATTTTCTTCACCAGGGTTTTGTAGTTCTTTTCAGGCAAAACAGAGGAGGCGAATCATTCGTAATGACAGCATTTATCCAAGGATTTCACCAAATACTAAGCAGGGTACACTTTGCTCAGCAAATGGTATGATAATACATGACAAGCACTTGCGTGCATCGTAGTGGAAGTCAACTAATAAATCACCAGGACCCAATGGATGAATGACCTTCTCATCTCATCTTGTCTCCTCTATCCACATATGTACCTCTTCTTAATGGGGCATTATTCCTATTAATGAAGGCTCTGCCCTCATGACCCCATTACTCCCCCTAAGTCTAAATGCTTAATATAATCACAGTAGAACTTACATTTTCAACACATGAATTGGTGTGGGGGGCACCTACATTCAATGCATGATCATTCCAAAACTGTTGTCATTTTATGAATTATAGAGGCTAGATGAGTATCTCTTGCTATTTTATTTGTCTGACTCCGGATTCCCTCCATAATTCTTGCTAAGGCTCCTGAAATCTCCAGAGTGATTAAGGCATCTCTTTCAATGTTAAGATGACTGCTGGCTTAGGGGAATCCTAAATAGCTCAGAAAGGAAGAAGAGGAGACAGAAAGTCTAAGCGTTGATTAGAGGATTGGAACCTTCAAGTCCACCTCAGCCCTTTACCCTCAACATCTAGAGAGGAAAGGGGATGAAGATTAAGGTCATCACCAGTGACCAGTGATTTTTGTCAGCCATGCCTGTATAATGAAACTTTTATGAAAACACATCAGATATGGAGTTCATTCATAGGTTGATGAACTCATTGAAGAGCTGGGAGAGCGGAACACCCATGCATTTCTTCCATTGGCTATTCCTGAGTTGTATTTACCAGAAACCTGTAACAATAATCACACTGTGCACATGAAGTGGGTGACCTGTTGTACCACATTGTCAAACCCACAGAGGAAGTTGTAGATACTCCTGACATCAACAGTCTATTGGTCTAAAGTACAAGTAGGAACCTGAGACTTTCAGTTAGAAAGTGAAATGGGACCAGTCTTGTGGGACTTGAGATCTTAACCTGAAGGGTCTTTGTTAACCTTCAGGTTACAATTGATTTAAATTGTAGGTCATCCAGCTGACATTCAGAGAATTGTGGGTATAGGAGGAAAAACCATCATGCATTCCTGTCTGAAGTAGTGTTGCAGAAACAGTTTGTGCCTGGGAGTTTAATGAGGAATACCTCTGTGAGTCTGTGATGACTTTTCAGAGGCTGATTAGGACAGTTCTTACCTCATGAATAGACTAAGCCCTTGATGGATTCATAACATTATTGAAAGTTGGTAGGAGGCCAGGCCTAGTTGGGAGAAATGAGTCACTGGAGGGCATTTCTGAGGTGCTACATCTGGCCCTCGTCCCTTCCTGCATTCCTTCCTCTTTTCTTTCTACTTCCTAATCAGCCATGAAGCAAATACCTCTCCTCTACCACATCCTCTGCTGCTTCTATAATGCTCTGCCCAAGTCTATGGGACCATGTGTCTGGACTGGACCCTCTGAAACTATAAGCCAAAATGAGCAACTCTTGCCTTAAGTTGTTTTAGTCAGGTATTGCATTAAAAGACGCTAATGCAGCAACATCATCCTATCATATTTACAAAAAGAAGCAGTCCCCTGGACCTGCAACTAGACATGGCAGTCAAAACAGAAATTAGTCACCTCACATTTAGGTGCAAATTCCACTTTGCTTTTAAAAACAATTAGTCATAAAATTAGTTTGTGTGTTTTTAAAGTTAAGAGAAAAAGAGAAATTTCAAGTAAAATTTTGCCTGAGACTAGATCAGAGTTGTGTTTTCTCTTAGAAAAAAAGAATCATATATTGATACAGAACACAGGGCATTCAAAATGCTAAGAACTTTCCAGAACCTCTCATCAGAACAGCAGAAGAGGAAATGGAGCTAGAAGGTCCACATTTGCCCAAGACAGAAGCCCAAATGCAGTGCCACTCACGAGCATCAACTTGTGTAAAGCACACCCCTCCACCACACACACACACACACACACACACACACACACACACACCAATTACATGGAATTATCGATCCCATGAAATTCCAGCTGCTGTCATTAAGTATCATTATGACTAAATTGATCCTCTGATTGATCATTTCCTGAAGGCATGGATTCCCCAAATAAGGAGTTCCTGATTAAGAAAGGCGTCCTATGTTACAAAGCCTGAAGGATGGCCCCTCAGCAGCTGCTTAATTCCTGTATCTGACCATATCTGCAAGTCATGATAATCTGAGGCACAAGTTGGTAGGGAAGCAGCACAAGGAAGTCAGCAAGCGAGCAAAGGGAAAAGGCACTGTCCCAGCAAGGGCTCCAGGCAGGGCGCTGTTCAACAAGGAACCCTGCACTGCACAGAGGAGTTTTCAATCCAATTGCTGAATCAGTGCTCATGGATGGAGTCTGCACCCTCAATATGGCACCATCAGAATCAGCGCAGAGTACACAGTGGTTCCTACGTGGCCATCAGCCTCAGCTTTCTCTAAGCAGTGCCATGTACAGGTGCCTGTTAGTAAATGCCACACGTGGACACAGCCCCTGTATCTCTTAGGCACATTCACGGGTTCTTACATATAGTAAGCACTCAACCCTTTTTATGAGTGAGTGAATTATGGGGTTTAATTTGAGATTTTTAAACCCGAAGATTTAAAAGATGTAAAAAAGATAAGTCACTTTTTGGAGTGGCATTATACCAAGATGATCCTTAAAATGCTGAAGACTAAAATGAACTTTTTGGCAAACATCACAGAAGTCTGTTAAGAAATAGCTTATTATAATACAGACCTGGATCCACATAAGCTTAATAATATCTCCCTAAACAAAATTACTACTGAAAGCTTAATGTAATATGCCTAGCTTATAACCCCTGACTCACTGTCAGGCACATGAAACTCTAGTTCTCAAACTTCTAAACCACTGAGCAGAGTTGCGCTCAAACCTGCATCTTTGTAATGCTTCCTAGTGGAAGCAGGAACCTTAATTTTCTCATTTCTCAACCTACCTATTTGAGCTTGTCTTCTGTTGCTATGATAAACGCCACGACCAAAATCAAGTTACAAGAGGGAAAAGT
The DNA here is from genome assembly GCF_000622305.1 of Nannospalax galili. NCBI lineage: Eukaryota > Metazoa > Chordata > Mammalia > Rodentia > Spalacidae > Nannospalax > Nannospalax galili. The sequence goes on along the minus strand of NW_008340872.1, from coordinate 1,080,078 downwards.
TTATTTAGCTTACAGGTTACAGTCCGTCATCAAGGGAAGCCAGGACAGGCACTCAAGGCAGGAACTGAAGCAGAGACCATGGAGGAACGTTGTTTACTTTTTCCCTTTGGCTGCTCAGAAAACTTTCCTATGTGGTCCAAATCCACTTGCCTATGGATGGTGTTGCCCACAGTGGGCTGAGTCCTTCTATATCAATTAGCAATCAATAAAATGCCCTACAGACATGCTCACAGGCCAGTCTACTAGAGGAAAGTCCTCAGTCGAGGTCCCTTCTTCCCAGGGATATCAGTTTGACAACCAGTATTAGTCATTATACGGACCCTTCCAAAGTCTTCCTCCCTCTGCCATCTCCCACTCCACTTCAAATCCAGCCTGTCTTTTCTATCCAATGTCTCAGTTCAAAACCAAATCGTCTTTCAATCAGACAACAGTGAATCTTCTCTATATAAAAATCCATTCTTCCTGGTACTCAGGGGAACCCCCCTCCCCCCAGTTCAAAGCAAATGAAGCTGATTAGCCTGACCATCTTACTTTCAATGTTTAAAAAAATAAATTCAATTCTTCTGTACAGTAACAGACTATTGTTGATTGGCTGGTTATAAGGAGCAATCCTAAGGCTACTTTTCATTGTCTGATTTCAGGAGCTTTTATAAGAGTTATCATAGCAGCATGTTTATCATAACCTTGACACACGGTTAGAGAAGAGCAACCCTTTTAATTTCTTGAATTTTGAGGATGGGAACCTAAAAAGTTGTTTTATTTTATATGTATGAGTGTTCTGCCTGCACACATGCAAGTGCACCTGTGCATGTAAGGCTTGCAGAGGTCAGAAAGGGGCATCGGATCTCCTGGAACTAGAGTTACAGATGGTTTGTTAGCTGCTGTGTGGGTGCTCGGAATCAAAACCTAAGTGTTCTGCAACAGCAGCCAATGCTCTTAACTACTTAGCCATCTCTCCAGCCTCCAAGAGAAGACTCTTTACTGATAGAAAGGTCCATCTTTAAGGGATGTGTGTCCCATGAGTGTATGTACTTGTCAAAACTCATCAAGTTATACATTAAAATACATGCATTCGGTAATGTGGAAACCGTATCTTGCTATATTTGATTTAAATGAAGACAAGGCAGCCTAGTGGGCAGGGCTGGAGTTAAAAGCTGTGTATGCCAATCTTGAGCTCCTGTTAAGCTTCCAAGAAGGGACTGTGGCCAGACACAGCCAGCAAGCGAGCAAGGAGAGCCAAGGGCAACGTGCACACCCTGTTTGCCATCAAAGGTCAGTCTAGTGAGGTCTCCAACTGCTTAAGAATAAGCAAAGGGGTTGGAGTTAGTGGCTCAAGATCTCTACACTAAGACCTACTGAGGAAGATCTCGTGCCTACCCTTATCCCCTCTTTTAAAAAATATTTTTTATAATCCTAGTTTGCAAATATATATTGGCATTTTTCCTTCTTTTTATGCATAACATTGAATGCACTCTGTCATGACAGGATATATGACTACTTCATGATAGTAAATCACTCCTATTTCTTTTTATAGCTACTTTACTGAATGAATGTCCCACCATAGGGGACCTGGGTTGTCTCCAAACTTTTATGGTCATAAATTCTATTTCAGTAAATAATTTCATGAGAGTGACATTTAATATTTTGACAATATCTTTGGGACTGTCTTCCTGAAACAGTTCAAAGGCTAAATCTCTAAGTGTCTGGATACAATGATACGGCTAACTTTTCCTCTAGAGGTGGTTTTTTTTCATGTTGTCCTAATGCCAACACCATACAAAGTGAGACTTAGCCCTCCCTCCCTTCCCCATTACATTATTCTAACCCTTCCCGTATTCACCATTGCCCTAGGAAACGAACTGTACCTTAGTATGCTTTCAATTAGTATTTTGGCCAGGTGTGCTTTTAATTTGGAGCCAGATAATTTTCTACCCATATCTCCATTAATCTCTACAGATATCCTCAGATTTCCTAAAAGCCACTCATCTGATGGATGCAGCTCCTGTAGAATCTGCCCCCACTCGCCCGCCCTCTGGTGCACCTGAGTGAAATCTCACCATGTGGCTCAAGTTACCTACCTTTTCCATGACAGAACCAAGTTGGCCTCAGAAACCAGTTATTCTAGAATGACAATATTCTGGGATAGAAGCAACTTAAAAGGTGACAGGCACAGCTCTTCCCAAGTCTTGGCAGAACTATGTTTTGCAGTAATTGCAGGTGACCTTGTTCTCACCCTGCGTCTCTCAGTGTTCTCCCTCCCCAGAAGGGGCCATGATGAGGGATTCAAAGATGACAGAAACAAGTTGTTTGAAGAGAACCAGTCACCATCTTCGGCTATCCTAGCACCTAGACTTTGAGTTCCTGGGCCTGGGTTGGTAAGCTCTGAAATACCAAAGTTGGAATTCCGCATCAGTATGAGCTGTGCCCATAGACTCAGACTGGGGGGGACAAAATCAGAATATGCCATTATAGGAGTCAGCAACAACTTAACATCAGGGAGGTAAAATGAGGAAGAATCACCATGACGTAAATTCTGCTGAATCATTGCCATAAAGTAAATCCTCTGTCTCCTGATTTCTCCCGCCACATCTCTCTGGGAAAGTTCTGTCCACATGGCAAGAGCCTCCTCAACAGGAGAACAAGTCCTGGAAACTTCAGGAGCTATCCAGACCCTGACGGGAATTCGCCAGGCTGACCAGACCTCCAAGGACTCATCCATAATCCCTCCATCAGGCCTGTGTTCTTTGTCCAGTCTCGTCTGTATCTGAAGAGGTTTGGGCTATGGAGCCAAAGCCCTCATCCTTTCCACAAACAGAGCTTATAATATTTTCATATAATTGCACTGGGCATGTTGGGAACCCTCATTGCAGCCCACACCCAGCAGTCTACTTAAAATGTCAACAAGAAAAGAGAAAAAAAAAAAAAACAATCACTTTTAGAGTGGCCAAAAGCCATTAGAATTCTCTGAGAGCAAGCTGGAATCTTCTAAGAACCCCACAAAGTTCCTGCTGAGTGATGGGGATGCAGAGGGTGCTCACAACGGGCACATCGGGTGCAGTAGCTAGAGGGTCAGCCTGACCTGTGCTATGGTTAAGAGGGGCAGCCCCATGGGGGGGAGGGAGGACAGTGGTCACTTTTGCACTGGGTCACCAGACTGAGCAGTACAGTCATAAAATCTCAAAATCAGACAGTGGGTTGGCAGCAAAAGGCTTTTTTTCCCCCATTAGCAGTTTGTGGGCCGGGGCAAACCTCCAAACACTTTGTGGCAGGGCTACTGAGCGAAGACCCGGTAGTACTTCAGTTGCTTAAGACCAACAATGACACATTCTCCACCAACCTTCCTTGAAAGGAGAAACATTTTTGCTGAAACTACTTTAGGGGTAGACAAGCTTTAGGGTGGACTTTTCTTCAAATGAATTATTTAGCATAAAAGGCTAAACCAAAGCTGTACACAGAGTGGTGACAGTTAAGTAGAAAAGTTATCCTTTATTTGAGGTTTGACACAAGCTAGGGAAATATTTGACTCTGGGCAGCCTTCACCAAACCCCAAAGGCAGTTATCAATACCCCGTGTTTGCTTTAACTAGGACACTCCAATAGTAGCTTCCTGTGGTCATAAAGTGGTGGCCTCTGTGGTCAGCTTTATTCAGTATACAAGATAAACACCCCAGGAAATGCTTCAACTCCCACCTACCAAGGCCAACAATAACGGCCACAGAATTACACTGTCATTAACACATGCACTTGAGAATTACAGTTCATTATGATGAGGGTATGACCTCTAACACTTAAAGACAGGGACAGGGGTTTACTGTGTCGTGATACTTGTACGGAAAGATGGTAGAACAGTGCCTTTCAAAAATGTCTGTGGATGGTCCATGGCCTTATTAAAATGGAAACTCATTTGGGATAGGTCTGGGAAGGACCCTGAGAATCCACAGTTGTATCAAGTTCCCAGGGCACGCGTAGGTAGTTGTGATGTAACTGGTCTAGGCAGCAGACCTTGAATATTGAGGCAGTTAAATATACCCGATGCACGTTGCAGACAGGACAGTGACGGTTCCCTCTTGGAAGTGGTCCCAGTGCCAAAAATCATAGCTGTGGTTGAAAACATTCTTTGTTCAGTCTTCTAAGTTTGAAGACCTCGTTTAGAAATCATTTTGTGATTTTCCTGATGTCAGTTCTAGTGTTTTAGTTACCCCCTTGCTTTTGACTCATGATAGTAAATCCCTGTAGAATCATTTCTCTCCCACCAATCTTGGTGCCTAAAAAGATAGGAATTCAGAAGACAGGCTTCTGAGTCCATAGGAAAGCAAACAGATTCTAAAGCTGCATGGAAGAACTGAAGCCATTCTGAAGGGATCTAGAATCATTTGAAAACGTAGGTCAGGTATGCTAGTTAAATATTAGTCTACACTGTTAGCTCATCTACATAAAAAGAATAGTAGCAATAACAATGTCCATAGTGACTAGAAGGGGTCTTTAAAAATGTTTATGGAGCTGGGGAAATGGCTTGTAGTTAAGAGCACATAACTGCTCTTTCAGAGGCCCCAAGTTCAATTCCCAGCACCCTCACTGGGTAGCCTACAACTTCCTGCCTGTAACTCTAGCTCCAGGTCATCTGCTGTCCCCTTCTGTTTCTGTGATGACCTGCACTCACATGCATATACTGAAACACAGACATACCTATATACACATAATTAAAAAATAAAAGTTAATCTAAAAATAAAAACCATTCAGCCATTGACTGTAAACCTGTATAACAATTCATCCCGTCATCCCTGAGTAGCACGTGGGACATTTGGGAGGCCAGATCACCGCAGCACCAATAAACACAAAGTAATGATTACATTTTACATTTGCATTTGAGATAGATTACTTGCCAGGTATATTTTGTGTGTGCATATGTATATGTATGAACGTGCACATATGGAGGGGATGGAGGCCAGAGGTCAAACTTGGACGTTGTTCCTCAGGCACTGTCTTATCTGAGACATCATCTCTCACTGGCCAGGAGCCTGCCAACTAGACTAAGCTGGCTGGCTAGTGAACCCCAAGGATCCTCCTGTGTCTCCCTCCCCAGCATGAGGATTACAAGCACATGACACTATCCCACTCATTTAAGTGGGTACCAGGGATCAAACTCAGGTCCTCATATTTGCACAACAAGCATTTCACCTACTGAGCTATCCCCTTACTCCTATCAACAGCATTTCTTTCTTGAAAATAAAGTGTCTCTCCTTTATTCTTTGACAGTTTCATACACATAAACCATGTATCTCGATCACATCCATCCCCAACTTCTCCCCCCCCTCCTCCTTCTCCCTCCCCCTCCTCCTCCTCCCAGGCACTCTCCCTCCACAGGATTCTCTTTGACATCTTGCCCCTAGGGTCCTTCCTGTTATTTAAGGAATTACTTGTCTGTGTACCTCCAGGTTAGGGTTGCCAGAGAAAATATGGGAGAAAATGTTGTATGGAGCACATGTATACAAAAATTTTATTTGTCTAAAATTCAGGTTTAACTGTGTGGTTAGTCTGTCCATTTGACACACCTAGAATCACCTGGGAAGAGAGTCTCAAGGAGGGATTGTCCAGATCAAGTTGACCTATTTGCATGTCTGGTGGGAACTGTCTTGATTACATAAATTGATATGAGAAGACCCAGCCTAAAATTGGGCAGTGCCATTCCCTAGGTAAAGGGCACTAGACTGTGTAAGAGTAGAGAGAGCTAGCTGAGCACTGGGATGTATGCATGGGTCTCTCACTGCCCTAGACTATGGCTGTGATGTGAGCAGCTGGTTCAGGCCCCTGCTGCTGTGACTTCCCAGTATTGATAGACTGAGATCTGAAACCGTGAGCTAAATAAACACTTTCTCCCCTGAGTTGCTTATTGTCATGGCAACAGAAATAAAACTAGGGCAAACTAGTTCTACTGTATTCCATCTGGAAATCCTGCTCAAGGTAAGCACTGCCTCCTTAGAGAACTTCCCACAGACTCAAGAGACACCTGCTCACCTTCTCCCACCACTCTGACTTTGCACAATATTGTTTCCTATTGACCATACACAGTCATCTACTATTGGAAATATGAACACCATTTTCTTAACTCTCTGTGTGTGTGTGTGTGTGTGTGTGTGTGTGTGTGTGTGTGTGTGTGTGTGAGAGAGGTATATGTGGGGTGGTGTGTGTGTGTGTGTGTGTGTGTGTGTGTAGGCCAGAGGTCAATGTCAGGAGTCTTCTTCCAATGCATTCCACCTTATTTGGGGGGACAGGGTCTCTCACTGAACCTAGAGTTCATTGTTTCACCTAGACGACTGGCCAGCGAGCCCCAGGGATCCTCCTGTCCCCACTTTCCCAATACTGGGGTTATACACAACATGCCACCACACGCCATGTTTACATGGGTACTGGGAATCCAAACTCACATCCTCATGCTTGCACAGCAAGGACTTTACCTACTGAGCCATCTCTTCAGATCTTAAATCTTTTAGCTAAAAGAGAGAAATAGTAATAGCTACTTGTTTCATTGTTGTATATTATTAAAGTTGTATTTTATTATTCATTGTTATTAATTTCTTACTGTGTCTAATTTATGCATAAATTAATTTTACCATAATTATGTAAATAGAGGAATGAACGTATAAATAGAGTTCAGTGTTTTCCACAACTGCACTAGAAAAGCTCCCCAGGTAAGGGACAACCTCTGTATCTATCTAACATTGTTCTTCCTTACTGTATCACTTATCATGTCTGTTTCCTGATGTGAAAGCATCACTCAGTGAATCAGGAGAGGGACACTATTAGCCATTTGATCCATTGTTGTGCCCCCAATGCCTTGCAGAGTAATGGGTCCACAGTAAATATGTCACTACCATGTTTAGAAAGAAAGATTGTGTCAACCTCACAAAGACCTCTGCCCACATACCTGAAGGATGTTTCCTCTCCTCCAAACAAGAGAAGCTTTCATAAGAACATACAACTCATCAGCTTCTCCATGCTGTGCATAACATAGAACCAAACACACTGCCATGATTTTCTCCTTCAAGGGCAGAACCTGATGATTATTCATAGTTTGATTTTCCTTTAAATGAGTTGATTTCTTTACAGCCAAAACTGTAATTGAGAGTATGTCCTTGAAAACACACTCTCAGACTGGATGAGGCAAAGCTTAGGAGTTAAGAACTTTGAAGGGTTACATACGCTGGAGTATGTAGCCTTCATACTTGACATTCCTCCTAATTTTGCATATCTTTCCCCCAAATTACTGAGGTAGATGAGCCATTTAACCATAAGATATGGGAATTATACATTAAAGTCAATAATTAGTTATTCCATCATTACTTAGTATTAAAATTAAATTACTAATTTAAAAAAATAGTAACCACTGATTCCTCCACCACAGCTTTTATTCAATATCAACAGTAATAGACATCAGGATTCGGATAATGACCAAACATGCGACTGGCCCTTAAGCAGTTCCTGAACTTGTTTTCATGAATGAAAGTGACAAAAATCCTACTGTCCCAAGTTTCCAGTGTAAAACAGCCCCAGGCAGTGACAGGGCTGCTTAGCCATTCTGGAAATGGGGTGGGATGAGTGGTTCAGAGATTCTCCCCTTTCCTGTTCTCATTTCACTATGATTCATCTGTTGTCGAACCCTTACTGTGAGCTTTAACCAGGTTAGAAATAATCGATACTGGAGCCTTTTCCTTCCTCCCATCAAGACTCCTAATGGGGAAATGTATCTTCATAAAGAGTCACTCACCTGCTCTGTACCCATTGTTACTTTTCATTTATGTGGAGCAACAAGATCAACAGGGGCTAATACAGTGGATGTTTTTAATCTACTTTACCCATATTGAGTGAGGGACTTTGAATGAAAATGGGCAGCTACCCCTCCCCCCTCCAGTTGTTATTCTGTTCATTGCAGAGCTTTGCAGAGCTAGATGGGTTCTTGTTAAGTGTTTGGGACATCTACCATGTGTGCTAAGAGAATGATGTTCTTTGTTTTTCCATTTTATTTTTTTCAAATTTAGTTTATTTATGTGTGTATTTCTCTGTGTGTATATGCATGTGTATGTGCAGGTGCCTACAGAGGCCAGACGGGGGCATCAGATCCCTTGGAGCTGGAGTGATAGGGCAGTAATGCCCTTATCCACTAAGCAATTGCTCAGGAGGACGTCAGGGTACAACCCATAGTATGTAGGCTACATACTCCACAAATATGCACCCTTCAAAATTTTTAACCCTAATCTCCTTTGTCTCATCCAATCTGAGAGTGTAGGAAAAAAAAAACATATATTTTTGGGGTGTGTGTGTGTGTGTGTGTGTGTGTGTGTGTGTGTGTGTATACTGTATGCACACATGTGTGCAGGTACATGAGCCCATGCATGCATACAGGTGCCAGAGAAGGATGTCAGATGTCCTACTCTGTCACTCTCCAGCCTATTCCCCTGAAACAGAATCCCCCTCTGAACCTGGAGTTAGGCTGGCAGCCAGCAAGCCCCAATGGTCTTCCTGTCTCTGCCTCTCCCAGCGCTCCCACTGCAGGTATGCATGCACTGCTTTTGATATGGGTCTGGGGATTCAAACATAGGTCCTCACGCTTGTGCAGCAAGTGCACTTATCCACGGAGCATCTCCCCAGCCTCTCAATCAAGACTATTTCAATGTCAAAAGTTTTAACAAAGTAAAAAATGTCAATACTATAAACCCACTTTATTTTTCCACAAACCTCTTTTGTCTTTGAATATCTTATCGACTTTCAATTACTTGATTATTGTGTTCCATTAACAAACTTTCAAATTGAGAAAAATTGATGATGACAGCTTAAAATGAGAAACCTGGAAACCCTAAAACACCACCCAATATAAAATGGACTCACTAGATTTTGAAATTATATGAGTGCACTTTCTCAGAAGAGTTTTGTTTTTTTTAAAAACTATGAGTTGGGAAACAAACCTATGCAGATTATAATAAATTATTTCATATAATGAATTACTCTTATTTGTGTTAGGGAGAATTTGGAAAAGTAGTCAAGGTATAAACAATTACTGGCCAAAAAACTTTAAGCTGACATCCATTCTACATATGGGCAGTTATTTTAAGAATACTGTATTTTACTGTAAAAGATATTTATTGTGTTAGTTACTTTTCTTGTTGGCTTGATAAAGTATCCTAAACAAAGCAACTTAAGGGAGAGGGGTTTATTTGGCTCTCAGCTCAAGACTACAGTCCATCATGGCAGGGGAGTCAAGGTGTCAGGAGTTTGAATCAGCTGGTCACATCACATCCACAGTCAGGAAGGAGAGAGAGATGAATGCTGGTGCTCATCTCTCTTCCTTCTTTTCAAGAAGTTGAGATCTGAGTCCAGGAAATGGTGTTGCCCTCCTTTAAGGTAGGCGATCACACCTCAATTAATCGAATCAAGATGGTCCCTAACAGAATGTCCAGAGGCTTAATAATCTTAATAATCTCTCACAGGTGTGCCTGGAGTCTTGTCTCCTAGGTGACTCTGGATCCTGCCAAGATAACAATCAATATTAGCCATCACACCCATATTTTGCATATAAATCTTGGTTTCCATGCAAAACGATACCTCTCCCCAGATTTTCACTTTTCCAAAACTGTTGAAGATGTGCCCCTTTAAGAAAGGCAATCTGAGAAACAGGAATTGTAAGAATCCATTGAGGATATTGGCACGGTAGTGTGATACATAGCCACTTAATGCTGCCTTTGCTGAGTACTAGTTCTATGAACATCACCACAGTTCTTGACATCTCTGAATTCCATAATACCCATCTGTGGAATGTCTATAGAAATCACCATCATCTAAAATTGCCATGAAGGCTAAATGAGATGAAATATCTAAAACGCCTGTCATAAACTTAGTGCACAGTATGTCTTAGCTTCCCTCCTGCATTTCAGTTGATATCATCAAAGTCAACAGCAGATGCATAAACAAAACTGAATTTTCCAGTTCTTCTATATAGATTTCAATTTGTGATCAGTAATTAACAATAATACAAATGGATATAAAATAAAATAACTGGAGTTCAGCATACTGATCACACTTTGACACTCTAAGGGCCTTTACAATGTCCTTTGCCCTTTCAGTCTGAGTGCAGTGTCCTTTGATCTCTCCTTTCTTATCATCACTTGGGGGTCTTACAGGTCCCCTCTGAGAACCTCTTTGGTTGGTCCCAAGGCTCCTGGGACTACAGCTGATAAAGCCAGAGTAGCTGCAGGGAGAAATCCCCCATCAGAGCATATCAAAACACATCACCAGAGAGCTCACAGCACACATATCTATTTATAGCTGTTGTTCTCCATGAGACATGCGGGGCCCAGTCACCAGCATTTTATTATGACACTATGGTGATGCTGTGGCTAATGGTAAGAGGGTTACTATTCCCTTGAGAACTTGTTACTCTGGGTCTCCAGGTCTTCAAAGATATCAAATGTCTACAATTCCCCAATGAAAGAGGTATGTTGTAGAGAACAGTCCTCCAATTAAAACAATGGTCATCTTCATCAGATCAGCTGTACCTACTTGCAAGAGCCCATCATGATCTGGGTTGTTGACTGTTGACATTCCCTAAGAAGGAGGGGATGGGGCACCTGAGACTCCAGACACTTCCCAACGATTTGTAAGCAATTCTACCCTAACTGCACATGGTCTCTAGGTGTTGAGAGGTACAGGGGTATATAGACTGGGGGGGGCCGTTAATTGGGAAGGGGCTCCAGCTATACAGTTAGGGGGAATCCATCATCCATACTGGAGTAAAACTTTCTTACAGTCACTCTACTCCTATAGGCAGTTCCTCATTCATGTTCTGTAAGAAAGTCCCATAGAACTCACGAGTTTCTCCAGGGAAAACTTTGGTGGAATCCTTGGTTTGCTATTGGGACCCTTGAGGAGGGGAAGATACTGTTTACATCTCCCCATGGAAGGATTTTTCACAAGACTGAAGACATAAACTGTATGAAGGAGGTCAAAATCCCTTCCTCAGCATTCCGTCAACTTCAGATGCAGCAACACAAGGAGCACTAGAGAGGGAGTCTAAAGTCCCGGATGTGACTTGGATATCAATTCAGACAGTGGTATGTTTCAGAACCTCAGCTCTGTGACCTATCCAGTGGGGATAATAAACACTACCCCAGTGTTAATGTCCAAAAACTAAATAAGGAAAATGTATGCGGGGTTGAGATCATTTTTGCTTGCCTTGTGAGAGCTAAGCTCTAAATCATCTCTAGGACTTCCCAGTTTCCACACACCTTCAATGCTTGCCTGTTTGCACCATATCCCTGGAACCTTTCTTTGGCTTCTGTGAGCCTTGCACAGTCACCTTGGTATTACCACCATGATTGAGGTGTTTTTTCTAACAGAAGAGCTGACGCCAGTGTAAGCGCCACATTAATCAAATTCATGTATGCTGATTCATGGACTAATACCAGCCTCTTACTTTACACTCTGCACTTTTTAAAAAAATGGGGGATTTTTTGCTATGTATTTCATTTATCAACAGGCAATAAACTATTGTTGTCTAGTCGTATGATTATTTTAGGTTCTATAAAGGTATTTTTAGAGTTTGTGACTAAACAAATTTGTTATCAGAAATGAAAATTAAAACCTGGTCATTGGAATTTCCAAGCTCTTGGCCCTTACAATAAAATTCAACCAACCTTGAAGCCTATTTATTAGCATCTATACCTCTGGATTATTAAAATAAACCATTAGCAGATTGAAAGGTAATGGTACTATGTGATAGATGTGACATATGTGACATTTAAGTGGCTCACATCATGGCCTGTCCATTACTTAACTGAAATATCACTGTGTTATAAATGGACCTCCGGGCAAAGGGGGAGGTTCTCAGGAAATGGAATGTTGAAAAGATGCATTGGCACCTGGAAACAGAATCTTAAACATGTGATCAAGGGAAGGGTTAGCACCTTTATTAACTTCTTTGAAGACTAAAAGCCAGTCTCTTAGAAAATAAAATAGGACAACTACATTCATTCGCTTCATGTCTCTATGGCCATAGCTTATAGAAACAACTTAAGGAAAGAAAGAAATATTTTGGCTCACAGATTCAGAAGGTTTTAGTCTACAAAACCAGAGAGGACATGACGAAGAGGCTCATTCATTGAAATATTTAGCAGAGCCTGATTACATGGAGGCATACCAGGAAGAAAACATGACAGAAACAAAAAGCCAGGAATACTCTCAAAGACCCACCACCAGAAACCTATCTCTACCAGCAAGGCTCTGTCTCCTAAAGGTTCCAGTGCCTCCTCAGCTGGGGAACAAGCATTCAAAACTTGAACCTATGACAGGCATTTCAAATTAAACCATAACATTACACTCCTGACCCCAAAGGCACATGGCCATCTCATAATCCACAATTCATTTGGTCCAATTTCAACAACTGTCAAAGTCTTTACAGTTCAACACTGTTCAATAATCAAAATCAAAGTCAAGGCAAACTCTTAACTTTGAGCCCCTGTAAATAAAATGCAAAAGTAAGGTTATATGTTTCTGAGATGCTAAGGCACAGAGTAAACATTCTCATTCCAATCCAAACAGGAGAACAGAAAGAGATTGGCCTTAAGACTGAAACTGTACAGGAAAAGCATTAAATCCTGTAGCATCTGGAGTACTCTGTGGCATGCTGTGAATTCCAACAGGCTTGGGCAGCTCTTCTCCTCTGACCCTGCCACATGAACACACATGGCTTTGTCTTGGGATATTTCCACTCATAGCCTGCTAGTTTCCAAGGCAGAGGTACTATGTTTTTGGCATCTCTGACATTCTGGAGTCTCTACTGCAACTTAGGCTTTACCTTTAAGCTTCGTGAATTCACCTCTCAGGGCCTCTTGCAGTGAACCCAAGCGTGCTTCACACTGCCTGGCCTCATGGGTTTTCCTAACACAGGCAAATGTCTAGAACCTCACCCTTCTTACATTTGGCACAAACCAACATCTCATGGATAGCACTACATTCTACTACCGAATCAGAATCTAAGCTCCTCTGGACCAAGTCTACAGCAGCCTCTGATCATCCTGGAAGATAAACTTGACAAAACACTTCCACATACATGGTTTTCATCAGGGCATCTTGGAGTCACTCTCTTTTTAAAGGAAAGGTTTTCAAATGAGTTTTCAGTTTTACATCCCAGAGCCATTGAGGGCAGGAGACACCAATTCCAGAAATGTTCTTGAGATACTTTTCCTACTAACTCTGCCCTGTGCAAAGGACAAGGCTTGTTTTTAATGATGCTACTCTCTCTAGCAGCTGTGACCAAGTTGTCCACACTTGCTTTTTCCACAACTTTAAAAATAGAGATTTTGGCCCAACAACATGTTTATCAAATCCCTCTGTTCTGATTTTTGCTACCAGTTTTTACTGGAAATATGACTAAAAGCAGCCACTAATAATTATGCCATCACATTGATGCCTCCAAACTTCCTCTGCTAAATTATTTAATCTATCGCTTTTGAATTCAGCCTCACTTAAAATTTCAGGACACAGGCAGAATGTAGACAGATCCTTTGTCAGAATCTAACACAAATGGCCTCTAGTACAATTTTCAGTAGAGTGCTTGTTCCCATCTGAAACCTCACGAGCAGTCTCTAGGGTCCATATTTCTCCTAGCATTCTGGTGTTTTGAATTCTCACCAGCATCACCCATTAGACTTTGCTTATGACATCCTAGGGCTTCTCTAACCCATATCTCCAGGTAACTCCTCCTCCATTCATTGCACAAAACAATTCCAAAGGCCTGAGACCCACATGGTCAAACTTAGTTACAGCAGCAACCCCATTGTGAGTGCCAATTTTCTGAGGCAGTTACTTTTATATCACTATGATCATAATACGTAAGAGAGATAACTGAAGGGAGGGAAGAGTTATTTTGTGCATCAATTTCAGAAAATTTTAGTCTATCCTGGGGTAAGGCATTGCAGACATGCTCAGTCCATGACTGCAAGAGTGTTTAGAAGAGTCTGTTTATATGACGGTGGATCAAAAAGTAGACCAGAATGGCAGGACCTAGGGGCTGGGCATAACTTTCAAAGTCCTATCTTATTTCTGCCAGCCAAATATCACCCCTAAAGGTATCATGGCCTCCCAAAGAGCATTCAAATCATAAGGCTTCAGAAGACAATTCAAATTTAAATCATAACAGTATCTGAACCCAGTGACAACATTCTAAGATATTCAGATTATTCAAAATTCCATAAAATAGATACATTTGTATGCAGAAATCAATATTATATATGCCTGTATTTAGCTCAAATATGTGGAATATTTGCGTAGTTGCACAGTACTTGAACACATAGATATGTACATAATTTATTTATAATCAAGTTAAATGTGTTTCTTTTGAGACAGGGTCTCCCTATATAACCCTAACTGGCCTGGATCTCACAGAGATTTGCTTGCCTCTGCCTTTGAGTGTACCACCATGCCTGGCCCTAACCATTTTTTTTTCAATTATCTCCAAATGCAGTAAATATTCCTATTTGTGAAAATTAATACAAATTGTCTTTAAGACAGTATAACTATTTTACACATACACAAAACACCTTAGTCCAAGTTTTCATCTCTCCTTCCAAAACCTTGATTCACTTATCTACCTCTGAGGATGTAGAGCTTGGGTCCAGCATCATGAAACATCTAATGCCTGTGCATGGCGTCTCACCTTTGCAGTCATTCCCCCACCAACCTCAGCCAGAATGCACCAGCATGGTCTATCTCTCGCAGGAACAGCAGATTCAGTGTAGCAGAATCCTCTGTGGCAGCATCAGTCAAACCTCTGTAGCCAGTCCAGGGAGGCAAGGTCAGAGTCCCCGGGGCCTTCCACACAGGATACGCATCTTGTTACAGAATTCCTCTATGCCTCATTGCTGTCTCCCTAATGACCAGTTAAGTGGGCTCCCTCGAGGATGCTTGAGTCAGCGCCAGCTTAAAAACTGCTGAGGGAACATCCTCTTTTACTGGAAATGATTTCCATCAAACTGCCATGTGCCATATTTAGACTCCTGGCTTAGTAACACCCAACAGAAGGGGCTAAGTTTGCAGGGCAGGAGGCTCTGGGCTGTGAGAAAAGAGTTTGCTGTTGTCTGGCCCAAGTGACCACAGGGGACGGAGCTGGCAAGTCTGGGGTGGTCTGTGACTCAAGGGACAGAAATATTTCATTCTTTCTGGAGATACAGACATACAGAACAGACTCAGCTGACTCTTCCCAGACTGCTTGTCCCCAACTCGGAGATCAGATGGGAGGTGATAACTTAAGTCCCTCCATATCCGCCTGGCCCAAATTTGAGGGTTTGGGTAGAGCATTAACATTGGTGAGAAGTTCTGCTATTCTGTGGCATGATGTGGGACTGTAACTAACAGTAGCGATGAAGCCTTCAATACTGACAGAGGAGAGGATTTTGAGCCTAACGACAAAGAGATTGGAAGCATTTGAGGAGGTGACCATGTGAGTCACCGTGATTCAATCATTACACAGTGTATGCCGGTGTTAGTAGAGCACGTCTTACCCCATAAATAAGTGCAATTATTATGTGTCGATTAAAAATAATACTTCAAATTGAAAAATGCCTCTGCGAGCTAGGTTCAACAGGCAAATGGAAAGCCAGTGTTTCTTTACCTCCAACTACAAAAAATAATAACAATATGACATTAAAATATCTAAAACTCTACTAAAGTACAGAACCAGTGAATTTTATTCAGAGCTTTAAAAATACATTTGTACATAGTATAATAACCAAATAATGTCCTATAAATATGTAAGTGTGATTTTGTGTAAGTACTATCCTTTCCCTTAATTTCTCCTTGGTTTTTCTCTTCCTCCTGTTCTCCACGTCGGCCCCGGTCTCCAGCCTATACTGCGTTGTATTAGCAACATAATTTGTATGTTTGCACATTATTCTTCATGGCAATAAAATTTTATGTGGATACACAAAATATATCATTTAGATACATCACTTCTGCTGTTTTCTACCCCAAAAGTCATGTCATGTATCACAGTTCTCTGCATCTTGCCTTTCTCTCTCAAAAAGAATTTAGGAATCTCCTCCCAGATCAACCCGGAGCTCTGACCCAGTCTCCTTAACAGTTCTAACACACAGTCCTTACTAACCATTCTTAATTCTTAATTACTGTGCCTAATTAATGAATTCAACTACAGGACAAGCACATACTTGGGAAGTCTTAGTTTGTAGGGTTTGGTGCTAGCCAGAGTGTCAGTCTTCTGTGGAACACGTTGAATGCGTCCCTCAGAGATTGGGAAGTGTTCTGTGCTTTGAGTCTACATACTCACACAGATAGAGATGGAAGTCAGGAGAAAACTGAAACAGATTTATTGCTAATCCTCACAAGCAGCCCTTTCCTTCTGTCAGATTCTCTGTCCAGGTCAGCATAGCAAGATGGTGGTAACATAACTGTGGGGCTCGCCTGATGAAGTAGATTATGTCCTTGAAATCTGGAGACTGAGGTATTGGAAACACGAACAGTCATGGTGCTTAATTTGTGTCTCTCCATGCCAGAAATAACCATTCAACCCCTACCAGGGACCAAGCTAGCTTTGTGTATTGCTGGAGTTTGGATATTGAATGTGTTAAAGACTTAATACCCAGGGTAACACTAGTAGGAGATAGTGGAACATTTAGGAGATAAGGTGGGTGATGCTTAGGCCACTGGTAGTGAGCCCATGAACGGGATTATGGGACCTCAACTTTTTCTACTTCCTCTTTGCTTCCTGGCCACAGGATCAATGGCTTTGCTCCACCACATACTCCTAACCTCCTATATGCCTCACCCCAAGTCCAAAGTGATGGGGTCAACTGAGAACTCCAAAACAATGAGCCAGCACAAACCTTTTCTCATTACAAGTTGATTTCTGCAGGTGTTTTGTTTTGTTTGTGTGTTTGATTTTTTAAAAAAATTATAAGTGTATGAGCATTTTGTCTCCATGTATATAAATGCACCAATGTGTACTGCATGCAATGCCCATAGAGATCAAAAGAAGGCATCAAATGACCTGGAATTGGAGTTATGGGTGGTTGTTAGCTGCCATGTGTGAGTGCTGGGAACCAAACCTAGGTCCTCTTCAAGAGAAACCAGTGCTCTTAACTGCTGAGCCACCTCTTCAGACCCAGGTAATTAGTCATGGAAAGTTTACTAACACAATTACCCTTCCTTATATTGTGGGCATTTTCTACTCATTGTCAAATCTTTAAAAAGCTGAAAAACTAAACGTTTTAATTTTGAATTTCCTTTTCCAAAATTTATTACATATTTTTGATATTCAAGAAAGGAAAATCAATAGCTTGGAGTTTGGTGCCTCCTCTCAGATTTGGGCAATCTGGGAAATAGATTAGTTAATGGATGTGCTTTTTTTTGCTTTTTTAATGGATGTTCTGTTTTGATGTTTTGTATCAATATGACCTAACCTAAATACAATTAAGCTTTAAATTCACACATCCTGTTGAAAAATCACTTAAGATTCTTCTAACTTCTCCTCTAAAGAGAAAATTATGGCTCTGTCATTGATCAGCAAGTAGGGGTAATGTGCTGGCATTCAGGGTTGGTAACATGGTGCTGCCCTTGAACTCCAAAAACCTTTGTATACAGGAGACTCCTTGCCCATCTCCACCTCCACCAAAATACAAACACAAAACTTTAATTTTTTTCTCTTCTTTTCTGAGAAAAAGTCTCACTAGAGACGCTTTGAGAGTTGATTTTGCAATTCTCCTGCCTCAGCCTCCCATGTGCTAGAATTACAAGTATGTGTTACCTTGCCCCGCTCTGTTTTCTGTTTTTGTTTTTGTTCTTTTAAATTACAGAGTATGTGACAACTGAGTAGTCTGGTGCCTGACCTGCACTGCAACCTCAAACCCTGTCCTCAGCCCCATGCCCAACCCCAACTCAAGTCAAAGGAATTCCATTTACAACTTCACCCACTAGATAAGACTGAGTGTCAAATAGTGTCCCACCACACACCTCCCGCTCATATATTGAGGTCTTAACCCCTCATACTACAGATTGTGACCTTAATTTAAAATCTGGTTATTGTAGATGTAATCAGTTGTATTAAGGGAAAGTCATTAGGATGTGCTCCCAATCCAGTATGTTTTTGTTTTCCTATAAAAAGAGGGAATTTAGACATAGAGGTATGCCCAATGGAAGAGTGCCACATGAACACGAGGCAGAGAATAAGTGACATATCTACAAGTAAAGGGGCATCAGTGATCATCTGAGACATAGGATGAGTCACAGGAGAGGCCAGGAGCCCATGCTGGCCACACAGCCTGAGAAAGAAGCAGCTCTCTCAAGGTCAAGATTTCAGACCCTCCAGCCTTCCCATGCTTGAGAATACAGTTCTCTCAGCCGAGCCATTTAGGCTGCGGCAGTTGACCGCTGGCCTAAATACACTAATTGGTGTCTTCAGACTTCACTGGCAGAATGTGACAGGAGAATAAGTGCTGTTTGTTCCCAGGAGCCCGAAATGAGTCAGCTCAGCCCCAACCGGAGGCCACAAAGGAAGACAGGGGCAGCCAGTCCTCAGAGCAGAGGTCCCCCCAACATCTGCAGGATCGGAGGAGCCTCTGGCCTGTGTTTAAATAGCTACATGTTATAAATCAAATTAACAAACTGTTCAGTGAAAGATCTGCTGGCCTTTTACCTTGCCAACCAGACCTTTACAATAGCAAGGAAATTCATGAAACTACAGGTTTTTTTAATGACTATATAAGAGTAAAATGTAATAATTAATATTATTAGATATGTCTGGCATTTCTGCATCTGGGTCAGCATTTCAGGCAGAGTAATAAAATAAAAACCTATGCAGTTAACTAAATATAGATTATTCCATGAAAATTATTTCTGCTTTCATTTCAAGTAAACTTATAATTAAACTTATCATATAAAGTACCTGGCATGAATGCCAACTGAGTTGATGTGCTTTTTATTTATTTTTTATTAATTTCAATTTCAAAGATTAGCTACTCTGTTCAATTGCTGGGGAGTGACATCATCAAAGGAGCTTTAAAGTAGAACTTAAACTTGGAAGAAATAGGTGATTTGGGGCATTTTGTGGTCAAATTGAAAATATCACAACATAGTTTTTCTCTGTCCTACAGGATGTTAACCTTTGCATGGCTACTTTCACTTTCTAAGACAACTGATCCTATGCAGAATCTAAGAATATGATTTTTAAAAGTCGTGCTTCATGTATGTCACATCAAACATACCTGGATAAGAATTCAAGAATCATAACAGTCCTGTAATACTGAACAATATTCCTCACTACGGAAGCAGCTGTTGGGAATACCAAGCTGGTTCACTGTTACACAAGGGCCTTGAATGCTGCAGCCACAACACGGGAGTGAAGGAACATAGATGCCTAGAACCAAGAATGCATTGCTACCTCAGAACCTAGGTGAGAGGTGGGGGAAGCTCAACTTACTCTTTTGTCTCTCTAATGCTGTATCCCATTCCAACGGCAAACATAGCAAAACTCACACAGAATTGACAGAAAAATTACAGGACATTCGGGACACACGTAGACTAAATACTTTGTTTATCTCAAATTCCAATCTGTGCTGTCATTTGCCAATAACGGATAGACATTTCCCCCTGGCAGTTGCATCCAGTTATCCTTTGCTTTGCGTACAGGAAGATTAGATGTGGAGAAGTGTCCCCAGGACACACTAAACATTCTGATTCACTGGGGTAAATGTCTGAACGTACTATGTGCTGGAACCTTAAGACAGAAATGAACAACTGCTCTGCTTCTAGCCCCCACAGGGAATAATCACAATATATGCTTTCCTCCTTTGTGTGTGTGTGTGTGTGTGTGTGTGTGTGTGTGTGTGTGCAGTTGTGCATGTCCATATGTGTGCATGGAGACCAGAGGAGGATGTAAGGTGGTGTGTCCTGTATCACCCTTTGCCTTGTTCCATTGAGACAGGGTCTCTCACTGAATCGAGCTAGGCTGGCCACCAGTAAGCGCTGGTGATCCTCCTGTTTCCACCCTCCACTGTGTTATATAGGCATGTGCATCCATGGCCATCTTTTTACATGGGTTCTTTGGATTTGAACTCAGGTCCTCATGCTTGCATAGCAAGTGCTTTTACTTGCTGAACCGTCCCGACCACCCCAATCGTGCATGTTCTTCTTGCCAGCTCCCGGTACCCAGCTCTAGTCTCCTTTCTCTTCTTATTTCATTCAGAAGTGCCTGTTATGAACAACCATGTACCCAGCACCCCATCAACCCTAACAGAGGTGAGAAGGAAGAAGATGAGAGATTGCAGAGATGGAGGAGAGGGGCCTGACCACAGAGCTGCATGCCTGCCTGCAGTCCATCAAAGCAGACCAAGCCAAAGGCAGAGAGGAAGAACCTGATCCAAAGGTGGTACCCAGGGAGCTCAGGGCCTCTTCAGAAGTAGCTTCTCCAGTCACCTTAGGTGTGGATGAGTGTGATGGACAGGGAAAGACAGAAAGAAATAAAGGAGAGATCATCACCTGGACAGACTAACTGGGAAAGTAGAGCAAAGCACCTTCCTGTGTTAGAGATCACGTTCTCTAAATCCTCCTTAAAATCATTCCTGTTTTTCTTTAGTTACAGAAAAATTGGGAGGCTTTGCCTTTGGAGAAATGGGTCACGGCTATACTGTAAAGAAGCTCCACCAGGCCAGGGAAGGGACAGGTCAGTCCCTTCCACGGAGTGGGACTGGGTGCTCGGGCAGCCCTGTTTTTCTAGCATCAGCTAAAACAAGAGCCATCCCTGAGCGCTTTCTTCCAGCAGGAATGCTTAGCTGAGGTTGCTCCTGCATGGGCGCAGGTGGCGTGGTGCTCCTGCATGGGCGCAGGTGGCGTGGTGCCTGGGGCTATTAAGCTGGAAATGCAAACCACTTTTTGTGGTTCAAATACTCTCCAGGAGAGAATTTCCTGGAAGTTTCAAGTCTTATTTCTCCTACCACCTCCATCTACACTGATGATTTTGATGACCTTTTCGTCTAATTACACCAGTATTTTGTACCTATTTTTATTAAATGGTTCCATTACACAAGCCATTATGAGATGGGCTCCTTCTCACTGCTCACCCACCTAATGAGCCCACTCCACTATCCTTTTCCACTCTCAAGTCAGGAAAGACGCCTTTAATAATGTCATGCTTTCTAAGATTTATCTAAGGTCTTCACAAAATACTGCGCTAACATTTATAAGTACCAATCAGACTCCCAGGCTCTACCAAAAGTATGTGCGCCCCACACAGTGGTGCACAGCCTGAGGCATTGGGCAAACATTGTGTATGGGGTCAGGGGATTACACAGGAGGAATTAGGAACATGAATAAAGTGGTAAAAACTAGGGGAAAGATAAGCAGAAACTAGAGAGTGCTTCCTCATATCACCTGCCATTAAAAGATGCCACCACGGGGGCTGGAGAGATGGTTCAAGAGCAGTCAGTTAAGAGCACTGACTGCTCTTTCAGAGGACCCAGGTTCGATTCCCAGCACCCACATGGTGGCTACAAACCATCCTTAACTCCAGTTCCAGGGGAATCCGATGCCTTCTTCTGACTTCATGGCATTACACGACATGGGTACACTCACGTGCATGCAGACAATACACTCATACACATAAAATAATAAAATAAAACATAAAATAAAACTAATTAAAAAAGATGCCACAATGGTAGCCACCATGGGCAGCACAAGGCAGCCTCTAATTTGTTTTGAATTACAAAAGGCTTCATAGCATAAAGCAGTAATCCCTTAGTATGACATGATAATTGCACAGAACCCGGGTGACAGGTAGAAATTATATCAGCAAGCAGTCACAGCACAGCACCAGGGAGACCCCGACTTCCCTATTGGGTTGTCTAGTCAAAGATCTGCTATACTGATTTACATATCAAGTTTCTGAGGGCTCCCACTCTGTTTGCTATAGTGAAAGTCCAAATAACTAGTTTTATTTTCCTCCCTCCTGTCAGATAGTCAATTAAAAACTCTGTCTATATTTGTGACAGTCATTTAGATGTTACGAAACTAGGGGCTGGAGACATGGCTCAGTGGTTAAGTGCATTGACTGCTCTTTCAGAGGACCTGGGTTTGGGGGTTCCCAGCACCACATGGCAGCTAGCAAGCATCCTAACTCCAGTTCCAGGGGTTCCAACACCCTCTTCTGACCTCTGTGGGCATTGCAAGACACAGGTGCACTCACATACATGCAGACAAAACACTCATACACATAAAATAAAAACACATAAAATATTTTTTAAAAAGAAGTTACAAAACTAAATTATGGAACAGCATGCAATGGTTCCATTTGAGGCACAATTACTAAATGTAAGACAGGGACTCCAGCCGGAAAAACTAACCCACCATGGTTCCTAATATCCTAAAAGGCTGACTTTAAGTCCTTTAACTAGAGGCAACTGGCCAGTAATAACATGCCTAAACCATGTTAATCACAGTTGCCTTGCTAATTTCATTAGCATCATCATTAAGTTTTAATCACTACAGTGAGGCCACCAAAGATTAATATCTAGACCTGACAATACCAATTCCCTGGCTGCCTTTTGTGGTTGCTGAGCAATCATAACTCAACAGTTGTTACTTTTGGCGAATACAAACCAACGCAGGCTCCCTTGTCTTGACAGGACCAATTGCATATTCCATAGAGATGGTAAACCCCAAACACCTTCACACACCTTAGGAGAATAGTGTGCATGAAAAAAACCCAAGGCATAAAAGAGAAAGCACCGCACACAGCCTGGGGCAGTGTCCCATCTTGGCTGTCCGCATAAGCACTTTGCTTAAATACAAAGCCTTCGTGTGAAGTGACATTTCTCAAAGCTTCCCCTGCTGATGTGTGGTGTTTGAAGAAAGATCAGTGCTCAAGTAACTACAGCAAACACTAAACTAAATAAAAACCCGTGTGGTAGCACAGTCCTCCGAGTACTTCATACGGTACTGTATACTGTGACTCTGAAAGAAAGACAGTTTGCACCCTTTCCTACAATTTATTTGACCAACTATTCTTTTCTTTCTTGCTGAAAATCTCCTTGAATTATTATTCCCAGGAATGTACTTTTGGACAAGTTGAATTAGCAGAATGTTCCTGCCGCGAGAATAGCAAGCATTCCATACAAGTAAATACTAAGGCATAGATCAGAAATATTTTCTCTTACTAAGAGAAACTCTTTGTCACGTGAGGGTCTGTAAATACCCACATGAATGCTCACACACATCGTGTGAATAACTGCTACTTCTGAGGAATCCAAGTGAATCAAAGCACTGGAGCTGTCAGTGACTGTGCAAGCTGTGCACGGCTGGTCCCCAGTGTCCCTCTCCTCTTCCACCATGTCATTTTTAGGTGGACCCCAGACAGTCCTGGAACCAGGATCATTCGCTTCTATGCATCTAAGTTGCCAATTTGCAGTTGAGTCTTATTTCTGCAAGTGAGAAAATGGATCATGAGCTTGGAGGTCATGGGATGGCATGCTGCCATAAAACTTTCTAAGTTCTCAGCGCTCAATGTTTGTGCTCATCTGGGTGTGGGTGGGCCACTGGATGTGAAAGGATGGAATGCTCCCAGCTTGCAGGTGGATCTGAAAGAGGTGAGCCAAAGCCTTCCCTGCATTTCTTGTGTGCACAGTGCACCTGAGCAATGACCCATCATGGACCACAAGGATACTGGCAACGCGCTGACATAGGCCAGGGAAAAGACATTGAACAAATCTGTCACAGGATGGCTGCAGAGAAGGCATGGAAAAGAGACATGCACATCAAGATTAACATGAAAAAAGCCCATTCGCAAAGAAAGACTACAAATAGAAAGGAGGTCTTCTCTACCTGGGCTACACACAGCAAATAGCATGCTCAAAAAAACAAAAAAACAAAAAACAAACCAGCACCATACACATGAAGGAGCATTGGTATTATATAAATGATGAGGGCCTCCCGGTCCACTGTGTGTGGAGCCAATGTTCTTCCCCTGCTCCTTAGCCTGCTTCCATTCTCAGAAGTGCTCTCGCTTTCTTCTAAAACTCTCTTCCTACTTCTAACCATCTGGCCTTGTTACAATTCATTAGAAACTTCAGCAGGTGATCTGGGACTCAGAGCCACTCTTAGTACATTATCAGTTCAAACTTTTACATTGATTTTTGCTCAGGAGAATGTCACATTTTCCACAGTGGCAATCTTATACCCTTATAGACCCAGGGCCAAACTGCTCTTTGGACTATCACAGTTGTAGATGCACACAAGTACTAAATTATGTCATAATCTGTGATGGCTGATTCTCATGATCAGTTTGATAGGATTTAGTATCACCATGGAAATACATCTTTGGGTGTGTCTATGAGAGGAGGGTATGTTTCAAGAAAGATTAACTGAGGAGATAAGACCCACCCTGAATGTGAGCAGCATTATCCATGAGCTGAGGTCCCCAGAGTAAGGGAGGACGTGAGCTGAGAACCAGCATTCATGTCTCCGTCTCCTGACTGCAGGTACAGTGTGACCTGCCACCACACCTTCCCCGTCATGATGGACTGCACCCTCAGACTGTGCCAACATAAACTCTTCTGTTCTTAAATTGCTTTTGTTGAGTATTTTCACCACAGCAGTGAAAAAAACATTTAATATAAAATCCAAATTGACTCTGTGTCTAAGCATGTAGGCAATATACTTGTGAAATCCTAGTTAGCTCAGTCCTTTGTCAAACACAAAGTCACAAGCTTACTGCTTTCTGCTCTGGGTGGGAGTGGGCCAAAATCTCCCCTGAGCTCTGCCAGACAGTGCACAGAGGTGCCAAAGTCACAACATACAATGTGTGAACATGTGTGTCACAGAAAACAATGTGTGCAAACAAAGTGACATAAAAGAATTTAAAGGCTTTTGAAGGATTTTAAAAGAAATTTGGTAATTTTTTAAACTAGATGCTGAATCAAGTTTACAGTCTATTGGTAAATATAGTTGCAGTCACCTGCAGTAACCATTGAAAAGCTCTAAAAAGATGTTGGACAAGAGCCAGGCAAAGTCAAATGAAAAACACTGCTCCTTTATTCTAGAATAGGGAGTTACTTGTGAAGAACTATCTTGAAAGTGATGATTTAATATTGCTGTTCATTTTCAACTGGTCCTTACTGTCACTGCATTTGAGCACTCCACCATGGAGCAGGTATAAAAGGAACGTGTGTCCAGTATGATCAGAGTTCTATTTATAACTAGTCTGCACAAAAAGATTGGGAAATGTACTTAGAAAATGTGATGGTACTATGACTTTGCTGAGATAGTCAAGGGCATGGTGCTTTCTTTTCTTTGTTTTTAATTAAAAATATTTTATTTATTATTTTTATTTTATGCGTACGAGTGTATTGCCTGCATGTATGTGAGTACACCCATATCATGCAATGCCGCAGATGTCAGAAGAGGGCTTCGGACTCCCCTGGAAATGGAGTTAAGGACGGTTTGTAGCCGCCTTGTGGGTGCTGGGAATCGAACCCAGGTCCTCTGCAAGAGCAGTCAGTGCTCTTAACCACTGAGCCATCTCTCCAGCCCCAGGCATGGTGCTTTCTAATCATTAATTGTCATCATTACACTTCTTGTTGGGTTAGTTTGATTTGTTTTGAACACAGACACACACACACACACACACACACACACACACACACACGTATATGTATATGGTCTAAGGTAACCAAGCTGGCCTTATACTCACTATGCAGACAAAGATGACCTGACCTGAGACTTGACCCCTCCTGCCTTCACCTCTCAAGTGCTAGCCTGCCAGGCTTAAAAGTATGCACCACCACACCCAGTTTGTCATTTCATTTTATTTTATCTCACTTTCTTTTTCTAATACAGGGTCATGCAGCCCAAGCTGGCTTTGATGAAGATGAAGATGGCCTTGAACTTCTGATCCTCATACCTCTACCTCTTGAGTTCTGGAACTACAGGCATTCACCATCATGCCCAGTTTATTCCAGGCTAAAAATTGAACCCAGGACCTCCTGCATGGGAGGCAGGCACTCTACCAACTGAGCTATATTTTCTGCCCTTGATATTGAATTAGAAAGAAGCTTCCTTCCTCAGTATGTTTGAAATTTTTTAAATGACCCTTTAGTCTAGATAGCAATGATTTAGCAAGCAATTGGGAGATCCAAAGTGCCCTTCTGCCAATGAGCCTGCATTTTCTCATATCCTCTGAAACCTCCCAGAAAGAGGCACTCTACGCTGACTAGTGCCTGAAATAAAAACAAAATAAGAATCTACCATGTGCATATTCTTGCCATAAAACAAACTGGTAATCCTCAGGTTGGTTTGCAAAGCATAGCTTTATGTTTAACAAGAGCTAAAGCGTCTTGTTTCATAAGAGAAAACAATTTGTAAGTGTACATGTGCGTATCTCCATTATAGGGATAATAATCACCCCCATATCCTCTCCATTCAGTCTGCAATTCTAAAACTAGCTCTTAGAATTTGCTTGAGGTGTTAGCAGCTACACCTCTGGAAAGAGTCTTTTGTTCAGACCTGAAAGCTTTGTGGATTATTTCTTTCAAAGCACACCCCTCTTCACACTGGGTAGCTTTATGATGTCCCTGGAGAAAATCAGCCTGGTTAACCCTCTAAACTTATTGTTATTTATTTTATTGAGTAATAAACTGAAGTGTGATTGAGTCACCAGTGACTCAAAGATATTGTTAAGCCAGAATCACATGGTTGAATGACAGCCTGGCCCCAGAACCGACCAATTCAAAGGTCACAGAAGACAAATGGGCCAGAGTTAGACTGTCTCACACCAAGCAAACCAATTAACGTCAACAAAATCCTGTGAAATTTATTATTGTCTGGCCTCTGAAAAGAGTTGAACCAAGCTTTCCCTGTGCCTTCAGGGACAGAGTCATTAGCGGGGAGCCAGCCGTTGGCCAACAGTGTAAACAAGGTGGCAGAGCCTGGTCCATGAGACCCACCAAGGGTTAGTCCAGGATGGGAAGGAGATGCTGGCCCTGTGTCAGCTTCACTAAGCATATACAGGAGGTACTCCATAAATAGTATCTTAGAGTCACCAGGAAGAAGGGAAACAACGTATCTGATTGAAGTTCTGTTCATAAAATAGCAGTATTTTATGAGGGAGAAGGTTGGGGAGTTTGCCTGCATGTTCATGAAAGACTCCTACCCGTTTCTGCTTTCTTGTTTGTTTCTTGTTATTTTTATTTATTTATTTATTTATTTATTTATTTATTTATTTATTTATTTATTCTTGAGACAGGGTCTCGCTGTAGCCCCAGTTGACCTTGAACTGGCTATGTAGACCAGGCTGCCCTTAAACTCACAGAGATCCTCCTGT
This sequence comes from Nannospalax galili, assembly GCF_000622305.1. NCBI lineage: Eukaryota > Metazoa > Chordata > Mammalia > Rodentia > Spalacidae > Nannospalax > Nannospalax galili. Next base: position 1,052,712 of record NW_008340872.1, on the reverse strand, counting down.
CTCTGCCTCCCAAGGCAGAGACAGGAATAAACATTTTATTTATTATTTTTATTTTATTTGTATGAGTGCATTGCCTGCATGTAGTAAGTGCACCCATGTTGTGCAGTGCCCACGGAGGTCAGAATAAGGCATCAGATCCTCTGGAACTGGAGTTATAGATGGTTGTTAGCCACCATGTGGATGCTGGGAATCAAACCCAGGTCCTCTGTAAAAGTAGTCAGTGCTCTTAACCACTGAGCCATCTCTCTAGCCCTTTCCTCTTTGTTTTCGTGAAAATGATTCATTCCGGTTTAACAGCACATGTTTTAGGTGCTCTCCGACCACATGTGACAATTCTAAGAGTGCATGTGGAGCCAAACAGACCTCCTGGTTGTCAGAGCTACATGGTGAACTTTGTACCTACAGCAGCTGTCTGAACACAACTGACTCAACCTAACCCTAAGCACTCAGAGTGTGCATCAGGCGCCCGTGTGGATGGAAGGCAGAATGGTTTCCTGGATAACACATCTTGAAACCAACAATGCTCTCCTTGTTCGAAGTGGAGAGGACAGAGGTTGGAAGGGCCACATCACAGAGGGATTTGCGGGTACAGACTTACCCCCAGGGGACAAGAGGAGAGTAACCTGAAGAGGGAGTTGGCACAGTAAGGCCAAAAAAGAAAGAAATAGGGAGAAAACACACCAAATAATTCAAAAAGGACAGCCAGGAATTATCAAAGAAACCATTTTCCCAGTCAAGATTCTGATTCAATCAAGTCCCCAGTGACTCAAATACAGGTTTCTGAGCATTCCACCAAAGAGTTACCGAAACACGATCAAAACACAACAAAATAGCAGCACAGATGGGAGAGTCTGTCAAATGTACTTTCTCCTATGAAGAAAATCTCGGCTTTGATTAAAGCTACAACAGATTGTTGTTGCACAGTCCAACGACAGGGAATACAGTATTTACTCAGAATAGCACAGACCAGAGGACAGTCTTTCTTTCTACTTTTTTGTTACCATTTTTAATAGTGGCCAGGGTCACAAAGAAGATCTGGGAGATAATAAGGTAAAATAGAATTGTGGAAATGGCCCATTTTAAGGAGGCCAAGGCAGTCACACAAGAGTTAACAGACGGCAGGCATTTGAGCTTCCCTGGATCCTGACATCTTTTTTCAATTCTTATGTTTTCACGGAGATCCAGAGAAGTAAAAACTTTCAGGTGCTAGCTGTCCATGGATCTTTAGGGATAACAAAGATGGATGTCTGATTAATTTTTTTGAAGAAAATTAGACTTTGGTCACCCTTATGACATGGGATTCCTGGGATACAGAACAGGGAGCACTGAAGGATGGAGGGCATGGGAGGACTCTGCTAATATTGGTGATGGAGGAACAGTAGGCAGAGCATGCAAAGGAGCAAGCTGTGACAGGAAGGCAAGAGTGTGGCCTCCTAGAATTCAGGCACACAGTGAAGGTTTTTGCAGGAATGTATGCCTTAACCTGCCTGGAGCCCTCTGCTCACCCTCCTGGCCTCATGGCCTTTCCTCTACTGCCTTTTTCTTTGCTGATTTAGATGTAACCAAAAGAAAAAATGTAGAGATTCATGGCTGACTTTACTCCAGACCCTTTACTCATCCTTGCCCCGGCACCCTAATCCATAATTATTGGCAGCTGAGCCGAAACTTACTGCTAAACTACTTACCAATTTATGCAGGCTCCACAGCATCGATCCCCACAGAAATGTGTCCGCCTTTCCAGGGAGGGCGTCCCTCCTCGAACAAGTGATTCTGCCCAGGCAGGCAACCAGGACTGGAGGTCTCGCAGTGCATCTGCCTGCATGTTGGGCAGCCAGGCATCAAGAGGGTGGCAGAGGGTTCATGCCCATTTGACCCCTGTCAGGCTGGAGTCCCCAACCTGGTGTTCCCAACTGCAAGACAGTGATGGTTTAAGTACTCTTCTCTCCTCTGCCTCTTGCCCACTGATAATCAGTTGGATCCTAGAAAACCAAGAAAGGAGAGTAGGGAGTATCAGATTTGCTCTGTGCTACCCACCGCAGCCGTGTAGAGGACAAAGCCTATAGGTGCACCCATCAAGATCAGCCAGTGGTCAGGGGTACACTGCATAAAGAAAGGAGAAAAATAAATGGCGGAGGGGTTCAGGGAGTGTGTCGGAAAGTTACCGACACAAAAGGGGTCAGATCTGTGTTAAAACAGCAACCCTTCCCTTCTACGATTTGTTTCTCCTTGGATCAGCCTTGGCAATTGTCCCCAAGACAAAAAGGAGCCTAACAGAGGCCGTTCTGCAAATTCATGAGGCTGGGGAGCACCCAAGCTGGGCATATGCATGATTATTACAGGAAGAGGGAAGCATTTGAACTGTTTATCATCTCACCATTGGAAGGGACTACTGTAGAGACACGGGAAGGGAAAGAAATGGGGTGGGGGAAAGTTTCTAATCTTCATAAAATCTGTTTGCCTTTTCCAGTAAGTAAAAGACTGAATGATTGCGTGTCTCGTCCTGATTTAATATCATCAAGTGGAGTGAGAAAGACCTGAGAGAAAATAATTAGAAGAGCCTCTACATTACCCCTTTCCTGGGTTAGGCCTTAATATATTCTCTCCTTAGCAATAAGCTGGTTCTGTATAAACAACTTTTTTCTCAGCTGGCTACAGCAAGTTAATAAGGTACTTTTAACACCCATTAAAGCGCCCATTCTTCAAGAGGTAGTGCGGCTTGGCTGCCACTGGCCACACATTTCGATGGCGAAGACACAGGTGAAGAAGGTGACACAAAGGAACAGGCTCTCGAACAAGTTCCTCTCTTCAACCCACCACTCAGTAGCAGAGAGGGATGGGAAGGGAGGTTATGGGGCTTTACCCTGAAAGGGGGGAAGAATATACTTCTAAAACAAGGCAGAATTTTATACCATAAAGGTTAATTCACATTTTTTTCTTGTGTGTGTGTGTGTGTGTGTGTGTGTGTGTGTGTGTCTATGTGTGCATTCATTTGTGGAGGGCAGAGGACAATCTTGGATATTATGCGTAAGGTGCCATCTACCTTTTTTTTAATTTTATTTTTTTGAGACAGGATCTCTCACTGATTGGAACTCTCAAAGCAGGCTAGGCTAACTGGACACCAAATCCCAAGGATCCTCCTATCTCTACTTCCCTAGTACTGGGATTACAAAGGTGCCACCACACCCAGCATTTTCACAGGGGTTCAGAGAAAATCAAACTCAGATCTTCATGTTTGCTAGACGAGGACTTTACCAACCGAGCCGTCTCTTCAGCCCAATTCACATCTTCTAAATTTTTTTTTTAATTCCAAGATGTTTTTAACTTTTTATTATAAATAGATGCCACCTTTGAGGAAAGCAGATGAGTCACCTGAGTTTAGATGATGTGGGTCATTATTAATCAGCTTCAGTTATTAAAGTTTCTTCAAAGATCTCTGCCTGCTGAATCGCTGAATTGGAGACAGTTGCTCTTTTCCGGCTCGGCACACCTCAGCCAGGACAGTAACAGGTATTTGAGATCCATTTTATTTGCTGATAACCAAAGCTTGTTACACACCAACCTGGTTATTTCTCTTTCCTTATCTTGTTTATCTTGTTTCATTTGGGTATGTCCATGGGGAAATGTGGACATGTTTTTAAAAATAGCTCTAGGAAGGCGCCACGGGATTTTCCTGGTATTCTTCATTTTTACCAGCAATTCTGCAACTGCACCCATATCAAAGTGTTTATCATCTTTTATACTTTGCGATGGTGTGAATGAGAATGTCCCCCATGGGCTCCAAGTATTTGGACATTTTGTCCCCAGTGGGTGGTGCTGTTTGGGGAGGCTTTAGAGGGTGTGGCCTGCTGGAGGAAGCACATCACTGGGGGTGGGCTTTGAGAGTTCTTAAGCCCTGCCAGATTTCCTGTAGCTCTCTGCTTCCTGTTCCTGTGTTAAGATGTGATCACTCAACTTTCTGCTCCAACCACCTCCTTCTGCCATGCCATCCCCCTCAACACACACCATTATGAACCCTTTCCCCTGGACTTGTAAGCTCAAATAAACTCTTCATTCTATAAGCTGCCTTGGTCATAGTGTCATATCACGGCAACAGAAAAGTCACTAATACATACTTAGACTGTTGGATATTAACATGGTAAATTGTAATGGCTTAAGGTACTTATTTTGGAATTAGTGAAAGTGATTATTTGGGGAATTATTATAATATATTGTAATCCCATGGACCCGAGGCCACCATCTACAATTCTGTACTCTTTTGAGATGTACAGGATAGCTTTAAGTGTAAATGTAAATTCGTGTAGTATCCTTAAATTATTATTTAAATTGGCACAGGGTACATGAGTTACTCACCTAGATGTCTCAAGGACATTTTCTTAAAGCAAAAAACATGCATAGCTACACATCCTAACCTGCTTTTTGTCTTCTTCCTCTGGTGAAGCAAGCACAGTTTTGTGAAATAGGATTGTTATTCCCAGACTCTCATAAAAAAACCTGAAGACCCAAGCAAGGTAGCTTGAACTGTAATTGGCTTTATATGATCAATGTTCAAATTAGTAAATAAATTTATAAGTAACTTTATTTAATATAGTTCACACATTAAAAGACCATTTGATATCTAATAACATTTTTGTATTAACATTAATAAGATTATTTTTCTCATTTTTGAGTCATGACATCCCTTCAGGGGAACATGTCTTTTATCCTATGGCCTGTTCTTCTATTAACATATTACTTTTAACCTGAAGAATATAAAAACGTAGTTTAATGTTTGAAAATTTGTACCCGTCCTTCAGAAAACTTGGTCTACTTGAGGTCACAAAATCAGGGTTCTCCATCACTGATTTAGGAGTGGGAGGTCATATGTTTTATTTCTTAATTAGAATCTCTCTCTCATCATTCAGAAAGTGTTCCACAGTTTGAACACTTAACTAAGAAAATCATGTTTATTTACTATACTTCTGGTAGTTACATAATTTTAGATCAAGAGGGCTATGCTAGCTAAGACTTCATATTTTGGTGATAAGATGAAGCTCCAATACCAAAATATAACTTTGAATTGAGTGATATTCAGCTAATTGGCAATATTACCTAAGTAATTAAAGAAAAACCTGTTACCAGCCTTGGAGTCTGCCGAAAAGCAAGGATCTGATAGAATTTGAAAAGGAAAGCACTTTAAATTTCATCTTCTGCTCTCCGCTATAACCCAGGGGCTGTACAACTGTCTTAACTGATAACCACGAGCCAAGGTGGCTAACGTCTTTTTGTTTATTAAACACATTTAATTAGTATCAACCAGCCACAGGGATTAAAATTTGATATTCCTTCACTATTCAAAAAGACAACATGCACGGCGGCAGTGTGCCAGGAATCACACTCATGTGATTTTGATTCCCAGTCTACTCTGATTTTTCCCAAATAGACACAGAATTGACCTCATAGTGAGATTTACTGTTGTTCTCCACCCATTCATCCGCCACTGAGAGCGTTTCAGAGGGTTGTCAACCCCATTTCAGATGCTGTGAAACACCCTGCTCCCTGGAGAAGTTCACCTTGAAGAAAAGCAGGTCTGAAGCAGGCAGAGGCTGGCTTGGTCTTGCAGTATATTCTCACAGGGAAGCACTGGGTGCCTCTAGACACAAGAAATGACTTGTGGACTACAAATCAAGGCAGACTACGAAAGCGGAGACCAGGGAAAAGATAGGTCAGGGGAGGAGGGCTGGGCTTACCACGGCAAAGCTAATGGGGATAATAGTAGCATTGTCCAGAAAGACACTAAGAATCCAGCACACTAGTAGCCATGGGCCGAGGCAGCAGAGAGAATGCTCATACACCAGGAGAGCACTGCATCATGAACAGGTTCTGCCAGAGTCAGCAGCCTAGTTGTGGCCCACAGGCTCTGCACCATGGCCTCCCTCACTAAAGCTCAGTTTGAATCTGTAGTATCCAAAGGAAACACCACGCAAACGATCCAAGCCATGCCCAGCTGTGGTTGCATGCTCCTGATCCTAGGACTCAGAAACCTCAGGTAGAGGAATCTGGAATTTTAGCCTCAACTAGGTTATACAGTGAGCCTGTCTCAAAATATAAACAGAGCTGGTGAGATGGCTTAGCAGGTAGAGGTCCTTGGTGCTGTGCCTGGTGATCTGAGTGTCATCCCTGTGTCCCATACAAAATGAAAGCCAACTCCAGAGTCGCCCTCTGGCCTCCACGTGCATGCCATGGTGTGTGTGTGTGTGTGTGTGTGTGTGTGTGTGTGTGTCCCCACCTCTCCCCAACACAGTATATGGATGCACATGCAATGGGAAATAAATAAACGAATAAATATCAACCATGAGGCTTGGTTCTGATTAAGCTACTTCCAACCTCAAAAGCTATTAGAGTTCTTACTTATTAGAATTATAACCATCTGATCTTTTCTATTAAAATCTTGAAGATATAGAATTTTTTTTGAAAGAGAAAAAAGCCTGATTTGGAAATAAGTTAGTGTCCACATTAGTGGTAATCAATCACTGATTTTATGAAATATTTAAGTATGCTGACTTTTCTAAAGGAAGGTTGTGAACTTCTCACCCTTAAAGTGTGTCTCGTTAGTCTTCAAATTAAAAATAAATGTTAACATAGGAGTATTGCAACCCTGAGATGCTTCTACTCAGCATAAGATAGAAGATAGAGGGAAAGCAAATATTCAAGAGAAGAGTCACTTCATGAAAGCTAACAGAATTATTTTATTTTCATAAGAAGTGAGAATTCTGGGCCAGGAAGTTATTTCTAATTACACTTTCTTAATGTCACCATGAATAATAATCAACAACTTTTTTTCTGTTACATATTAATTTATTCACTTGGGAAATAGCGATTTTATGGAATTTATAGAAAGGAGAGGGAAGGGGAGGAGAGGGAAGGGGAGGGGAAAGGACCAGAAAGCTGTATTTTTATCCCCAGCAGCAGTACCTTTAAAGTCATTATCATTTATTCTTTTAATGGACAGCAATAGAGAACAAATACTGAAATTAATCCTAATTGTGTCCTCTTGCTGTGGGACCTTGAATTTGACCTTTCTTGGAAGACTATAGAAATGGTCACTGGCGTTCTTTGGGGTCTGACATAAGATAATTAAAGCAGGTTTCTTTATGCTTAGTACATTGTAAATGCTCAAGAAGAAATACCTGTTAGGAAAAGCCAAAGCAAGCTGTGGAACGCTTTGGATTTTATTGCAGAAGTTACTAGAAGGGTGTTTATTATATAATAGAAATTAGAAAATAGAAAGAAGTAGTCTCACGGAGTAATAGGAGTTTTGACAGTAGGGACAGTTTCAAATAGCCATAGCAAGGAGAGTAGACCCCACACGCTGATACTTGGGACATCAATCTCCTTCTCCTAACAGACTTTGCCAACCCTTTTCCATTGGAATGTACTTTGGAACTTTCTTAAAGAATCAACAGGCCTAAGAGTGAAGTTATCTGTATGTTCTATTGTAAATAAGTGCTCTCGCGGCTACTGGACTACAGAGCTCAGTTAGTGCCCCGTGTATTTTTCTCTAATTCTTTCTGAGTTGTTTGTGCTTTCTTAGTTCACAAGCACATTTTACTATATTTGTTTTATTCTTCCAACAATGGATGTGCCGCACTTCAAGATCTACAATGAAACACCTTCTAGGTCTGACTCAGCAATGAAAAGAGGTACTTCCTGTTCCTTCCTAGCTACTCACAGAGAAAGAGTATTTGGTCAATTCAAGCCTGGGAACTGGGTGATGAGTTAGTTTATTTATTTAAAATATGTTTCATTTTTGCTTCATTAGTTTAAATCCCAAATAAATCACTAGTAATTCTTTTTGTGTTTACACTGAGAAAGTACATCCATGTTATGAGGTTCATATATTAAAGAGTAAACTGGACTTCTTTTTTTCAGTTTACAACCTTTTAAAAATATAATTAAACTTCAGTATAACAGAATTATTTAGAATGGTGCTTTCATCTACTTACCTTATAATACTCAAGCTGGAATCAAAGACTTCATAGCAATGTATCTGTGCATGAACTGGATATTTTTAAGGTACCATAGAGGCTGTTTGTTACTTCACCTCCTTGGATAAGAACTTTGCTCCTGATATCACCAAACTCTCCTCTCATCATCAAAGTCAGGTTCACATTCTGACACAAGAAGTCATTTGTGTTCACATCAATCATTTCACCTCGACTTTTATTCATAAACAAAGGAATGTTTTCCAGTCCCCAAGACTGGAGACACAGAAGAAATCGCCCTGCTGTCCTGCTCAATATCCTCAAAGAATAAAACAGGCAAATTAATAAAGAATGCTAGAAAGTGAGCTGGGGGCCTGTTTACATTATACAAAGCCAACTTGCCATGGTCCTTCCTTTTGCCATTTCCAAGCCCAGCAGAAATTCCCATGTTGGCAAAGTTTAATGTTGTGCTCATTATATAAATAGGATTCTTTTATATATGTGTGCATACACATGTATATATTTACCTATGCTCTACAAAGGCAATAGCATCATGTATGATTTACAATAAAACCTTAATGAAACTCTCAGAACTATTTAAAAATTGTAGCAGGTTTTAAAGGAAATTGCTTGTCTGTATTTATTCTTTGAATTAAGTGTTAAAGGAAAACAGAATAATATACAAAACCGGGGTTTCCTGTAACAACAGTGATTATGATAACTAACCTTTGTAACCGGCTTTACAGTTTGCAAAGTGCTACTTCATACATTACCTCATTTAGTGGAGTGAGAATATCTAATGACCCCAGTCCTAAGCTGCATTTCATTACAGTATATATTTTCTATTAATCAGAGCATTCAACAGAAGCCATCTCAGAAGCCTTCTACACCAAGTGTGAAGAGAAGGCGGATCGGGCGAGGGTGGAAATCTAGTATCAAACCCATAAGTCACACACACATCAAATAAAATCTGTCAAACACTTCATAATGCTCTGGGCACGTCATGTGGCTCAGGGAGAACCCCGCTGTGTCACCTCAGGATGATGAAGAGGCCTGAGGTGTGAGAGCACACTGTTAGAAGTTTCATTAAAGCCTTATTTACTAGTTCGGAACGAATTTACATTGATCTTTTAAACTATCGCCAACCACAAATGCATTAAACCTAAACAGTCTTCATTTACCGAGGAATAAATGTGTCAGCAGAAGCCAGAGTTTTGTCCAATGCTGTTCCGGCGTTTAAGGCATTTAACTCACAGTGGCTCAGTGTTAAGCTTTTTATTGCTTGTTGTGCTAAAGCATGCTCACTTAATTGCAAATATATTTCCTTCCTGCATCATTATCAAAATTGTTATCTTAAGGAAATATTGTTTTTAAATAATCTGCTGGAAAACCAGAATGGGACATGGGCTTACTCAGATAATTGTTTCCTGCTACAATGAGCTGACAATTAAGCGGAACATGGCTTCAACAATGTTAAAAGGAGGCAAAGGGGGAAGGAACAGGATCATCTGAGAGGAGTTCTGAGGTGCAGGCGCAGGTTTTGTGTGTGTACACTCAAGAAGCATTCTTGGCTGATTTCATCAATCCCGCATTGTTTATATTTTTAAAAGAATTTTGTTAATGGTTCTAGGGCCTGACCTAATAAGTAATTTGTGATGGAATTTAAAATTTTTAATAGATATAAATCACTTCAAAAGTGACCTTAAATCTTTCTGTATTTTGAAGAGGAGATGAACATCCTGAATTTGACTTTGGCCTTTGCGTCTCCCTGTATTCCCTTGGAAAGGGATAAAAAAGACTTGCATTCAGCCTTTAAATTAAAGGATGTCAGTATTGCAATTAGGGCATCTCAGTAGCTCAATCCAACAGTGAGGGCATTTCCTCTTCAGTGGGGGAAATCTGATGATGTTCCCAATCCTTCATTAGCAAAACCCACACTAAACAGCTCTCATCAGATTATTCATTAAATGGAACTCATGTTTTTTAAAAGATTCATTGAGTGTTGACTCTTATAGTTCAACTATGTTTCAATTCAAGAAAAGAACAGTTATTTTGCCTTAAATATGATTATCAAAGGCACTTTGGGGAGTGGTCGTTATTCCCAAGGTTATTAACGTTTCCAAAAACAAGGGCAAAAGAAAACCACAGTTTCTAGAAAGTAAATCACTTCGAGCCACGAGGGTAAAGAACCCAAGTTTTTCACCAATAACGTTTGCTTAAAATAAAAATCCCAAGAACTGACCAGTGCTTCAGTCTCTTTGAAAGAGATGAAGGTTCCACATCCCTGTTATGAGGAGGAAATATGCCTCCGTTTATTTTGGAGGTGAAGCAATTTAAAAACAAGTGGCAGGCAGGGACCATAAATGAGTGGACCCCTGCAACAAGCCAACAAACATTCAGTCACTCGTAACCAGCCAAAGCTACGGTGACAAGGACATTCCTTGACAGGTGAGAGACAGTATGCAAAAACACAGCCTATCTCCATCCAGCCCGTCCCCTCAGGGACTGTCCTGCCTGCTGGTCATTATTAAGGGGAGGCGTCCAGATGCACGAATGGGAGCACCCCAAACTTCAATAACCTATCTAAAACCTGGTCTACTGGACAGCTAGAGGGCAATGGACTGCTCTACAGTATTTTCCACACTTCCCTCAAAGAGGTGACAGAGTCAGGAGCTCCCACAATGAGCTCATAAGTAGACAAGAAATGGGGGAGGGAGAGAAGTATGGGAAGGGAATGGCCGGTTCTGCAAGTCAGCTGCACCCCTGCGGCACTGCAGTCAAAGAACGATGCTGTTACCTTGAAAAGACAGGGGCATCCTCCCCAGTCTTAGTGCATGAATCTTTAACACGTTCTTCTCTGGCCGCTGTCACCCTCCGCCTCTCACAGGTCCCCCATCGTTATAAACACTGCCAATTCTCGCACCGTGAGCCCTTCCACCAGCTCCAGAACTCTTCTGTCTTCCTTAGCTCACCTTCCCACACCTCCCACCACTTTCTTTTTGACCAAACACTACCTGTGGTTTTCTTGTAGTTTGCATCATCCATTTAGGCCCTCCAAAGTGTTGGGTTATTGTCTTAAATGCCTTCTTGAAATCAAGACCAGATTCCTCTGTGAGGTCAAAGCTCAGCTTTCTTCTTGACCACACTGACCCTCTCCCCAGCAATCTTATGCCCTCCATAAAAGCAAAACACCACGTGTTGAAACCTGCTGCATAGAATAACCCTTTGCTGCTCCGGACTCCAAGCATGCTCACCTAGATTTACTTGCCCCTGGTCTAGTCTTCCCTTGTCTTTCCTAAGACACCAGGTAAGAGCCTTTCTTAAACATGCGTTCCTTAAAACCAAACCACAAACTGTGGGCCCTCTATCCCCTTCAGATCAACCAACCAGGGACTGAAAATGTTCACGGGAAACTGCATCCATATGAAACACACATAATTTGCTTTTCTTGTCATTGTTCCCAGAATATAGTATAACAACTATTTACACACAGGGTTGACATTGTATTGAGTATCATAACTAATCTAGAGATGGTTTGACATGTAGGAGAACTGTGTCTCTTTGCAAACGTTACTCATTTTATATAAGAAACATGAGCGCCAGGGTGGTGATGCTCGTCTTTAATCCCAGTACTCGGGAGGCAGAGACAGGTGGATCTCTGTGAGTTCGAGGCCAGCCTGGTCTCCATTAGCAAATCCAGGCCAGCTGTGGCTACAGGGAGACCTTGTCTCAAAAAGACCAAAAACAAAAAGAAACATGAGCATCCTGTACTCATCAGATACCAGATGTGTTTACAGGTATTTGGAACCCCAGCCCCCTTGTTCCTGTTTACACAGCCCATGACCTCTCATTGATTTGATTCTTAATTCCTAGTTCATAAACTTTTCTAGAGTTCAAGAAATACTTTGATGAATAAAAATCAATGTTTTTAGACATAAAATGTCTTACTGTCCTAATTTTTCAATATACTTATATGCATTCTCTTTATATTTTTATTCTAGTTATATCCCAGTGCAATGACCATCTCTTTTACAGACAATAAACCAGGGCCAGTCTTAGAGAAACAATGGGCATCCCTTAAGGGCAATGAATGCTAACCTCACTTGCCCTTTCTGAGTCAGGGGACCACAGCTCATGGACCAACTGAACTCTTGGTACACAAACAGTGCCCTCACCCTGAAGATTATGAAGTATGATTAAGCACAAGAAACCACAAACAACAGCATCCTCAAATATTTATACGCCTCATATATGCATGTGTTTATGTCTTAGTCAATTTGTCCAGTTGGCAGAAGTTCAGGTTTTAGGAGTTCAGGATGCTTCTACTGAGAGACTTTTATTCACATCTAGAATATAGATATATTTTCCAGTGGCAATATATCCAAGTTCATCAAATATTAGCACTAACAATTTCAAGACTACTTAAGCCATATGGGTAGAACAGATTTCACTAGAGCAAATCTAAAATAAGATGAGACATAATTATAGCATAATTTTACCAGCACACATAAAGAACAAGCCAGGTGGGAAATGGGACGCCAAGAGATAGGGGAGGGGAGTAGGCTCAGCTACAGACTCTAGTTGCATGAAAATGTCCTTACGTGACACAGTAAGTAGACACAAAGTAAATTTGAAAAATAAGAAATAAGCCATTCACTCATGAGAATAAACCATATTTATACATTAAATCATTCCAGCCTTCATGCATTACTGCCTCTTTTTTTCTTTCAATATTTTAACTCGTAGGATGTGCCAGTAGATGCCCCTCCCCCACCGCAGCAGGATTCGGAGAAGAGCAGACGCTTTGATAGAACAAGGTCAATAATAATCTTCATCCTCCGTGTTATCGGTTTCATAGGTCCAGGTTGGACTAAAATCAATGAGCAGAACAAACAACCCTGTGTTATGGCTAATGAGTGGATTTAGCATTGTTTTCCATAATCCTGCCACTTAAAATGGAAGAAATAGAGCCAACGAGGTACAGAGGAATCTCAAACAGTCCAAGCTAATGGTAGAAAGACTTAAGTATCATCCCTATACAGCTAATATAAACCAAAGTGGTTTATTACCACTGTTTTGTGATTTACGGCCCACATTATGACTTTATTTTGAAATGGTTGCATGAAATATTAATGTGTGGTGAAAGAACACATAACAAGGAGCAGGGATCATGTTTTATCAGATGTAAGGCTGCTGTGATTTCTTCCCCATAATACGCTGAGCTCCTTCGGCATCTTCTCTTATGGTAATCGGCCCCTCAGATTCAAACTTTTCAAGGTGAGGCAGTCCTACTTTTGTGTTCCGTTAATTTTTAAAGGGATGGAGTAGTTTATAACAAATGTGAATAATTTATAGCAAGTGTTCTCAGCATTGATTAGTGTTCTTTTGAAATATAATGTCTTCTGGATATGGATCCTCTCTAATGCCTTATGAAAAGTCAGGAAACCTGTTACTGCACTGCTTAATGGACAAATCAACTTTAATTTCAATCATATATAATGTGAACAATAAATACCTATGTTTCCCCCTCTTTGGAATTTGCCAGGCATTAACACTAAACATTAGCTCAAAGCAATCTAAAGAGAAGTTAACAGTGGGTCAGATGGGCTCTCTCTCGGAACTTACATTTTATCTGCTTTCTCTGAACTTTGCAGTCATGATTTCTATAGTACCCTATGTACTGCAGTGTCAGACATTCCACACCCCACTTCACAAAGCCCCAGTCTGGGAGTTGGAGGGGGATGAGCGACAGATTCCGCAACTTCGTTACACAGTGAGTTGACTTACACAAGCTCCTCATTTTGTCTCAATTCCATCAACTGCATTTGTGGTATTAAATATCAAATATGTTTTTGAATCATGGTGAAAGGTAATATTTGATTTCTGAATTCAGCAACCATCGTCTTATCCTACCTTTACATGTTTTCATAATAAATGATTTAAAGAAAAATAACATACATGTACAGCTCACACTGCACTTTCTATGTGTGTGACACAGTGTTTAATCTTTATATGTAATCACTTCCTTCTTTCAATGACCTGTAAAATAAGTACTATTCTGCCTATTACACAAGGGGGAAACTGAGGCAGAGACTGAGTAGGCAATTCATTACAGGGACACTCCAGTAGCTATGGAGTTGAACTTAACGAAATTGGGGGACTGGAGAGGTAGTTCAGTTGGTAAAATGCTTGCCTTGTAAGCATGAAGACCTGAGTTCAATTCCCAGAACCTACTTAAAAGAAAACCTGGTGTGGTGATGCAGGCTTGTAACCCCAGCACTGGGGAGGCAGAGACAGGCAGATCCCTGGGGGCTCTATTCTATACGGTGAGTTCTTGGCCAGTAAGAGACCCTGCCTCAAAAACAAGGTGGACTGCACCTGAAGAATGATACCAATGCTGTCCTCTGGCCTCTGCATGGGAGTGTGCTTGATAACCAATGACTGCCAGGAGGGAAGAGTCAGTCTTCCTTAAAGTTGTGACTCTGGGTACATTAGCCAGGCTCCAGTGGATGGACCCACAACGAAGCATCTGGGAACACAAACTTGACTTGATAGGAGATATATATAAAAACAGTGTATGAAATAGGCAGGGGTAGCAGTAAGGAGGGTGCATACAGGGGATGGGGTCTAAATGTGATCAAAATGTATGAAATTCATAAGCACTCACATTTTCAATAAAAATTCAATTAAAAACATAAACATATAGGCTGGAGAGATGGCTCAGCAGTTAAGAGCATTTACTGCTCTTGCAGAGGAACCGAGTTTGGTTTCCCGCTCACATCAAGTGACTCACAACTGATACTTCTTTCTGGCCTATGTGAGCACCTGCACCTCTGGGCATATACACCATTCAAGGACAACAGCTCGTTCTCATCTGTGCAGCTCAACTCACAAATGTATGACTTCAGATGTTCTTGGTCCAAGTCCATTCCAAGAACAGAATTCAGACAGGAGGCAACATCAGATGAATTTGATGAAAGAAGACAGATAATAATAAAAACAGAGAAGACGGGAGGGAGG
>NW_008340872.1:1004936-1037455 GCF_000622305.1 Nannospalax galili | reverse complement strand
GGGGAAGGAGGGGCGGGAGGGAGGGAGGAAGAGGGATTGAGGAGATGGCTCAGTGCATAAAGCACTTGCCTTAAGTGCAAGGAGCAGAACTGAAGTCCCTAGAACCCACGTAAAGGCCAGGTGGGCATGGCAACACAGCTATAATTCTACAAAGGCAGAGACAGGGGATCCCTGGAGCCAATCTGGCTAGGTAGATTAGTTGAATCCAAAAACTCTGGGTTTAGTTGGGAGACCCTCCCTCGATAAATAAAGTGGAGGTAAGTCAAGGAAGACACTTGCCATCAAGGCCAGGCCTCCATACACACAGATACATGCACTTGCACACATATACATGTGCCCATATGAATATACACATATATACACATGTAGAAAAAGAGAGAAGAAAGTTTTCCTCTAGAGAGAAAGTAAATCAAGTGTTGACATTTACATCAACGGAGGCAGAAACTGTTACTGTTTTGAGCACCCATTTATAGGAAAGAGAGAGAACAAACAGATTTCAGTTCATTCAGAATTCCCCAAGCAGAAAAAGATGACACCATGAAATCAAGCCAAGGGTATACCTTTTGCACATTACATTCTAAGTTCTGTTTGTTTATAACTTAGTTGTCATGGGACAAGGAAGTAGAACAGATATTCCTCCTTACCTCATTAGAGGGGCATGAAAACAGAACCCATTACCCACCTGAAGCCATCCGTCCCATACAATATTTTATGTCCCCTCTGTCTCTTAATAGATTGATGAAAGTGATAGTTGCCTTGTTGGGAGCAATTACCAAAGTGCCGCTTCTTTTCTTTTTATTAATAAATATTTAAGGCTTTTTTAACCCCTCTGTGTCACGAGCGCCATGATCAATTTTATGTAACTTCTACCATGTCCTTTCTTTATCTTTCTTGGTTTTAATTTTCTCTGACAGCAGCTCAGGACCTGAGACCTGCCTCATCAATGCAGCTCTGCGTTCAGTGCCATGAGTCTGGGCCATAGAAGATCTATATAAATAACTATTAATGTATGCTCTATAATGGAAGCTCTTAAAAGCCAAAGTGGACTGTTTCATATGGACTAACGCATCAATTAGGGCAAAAGCTCTTTTTAAACACAATCGTTCATGTATTATCTCAAACACTAGTTCCCTAGAGATACTTTGTCACAAATGGCTGGCTGGTAGTTTGGCTGATACTTTGGCTCTGTCAAGGTAAAAACTGCAGACAGGCAAGAGGCAGCTCCCTTCATGTTGAGTTCCAGGCTCACAAGTTTGGGCATCTAAACCAAAGCTTTTCTGCCCCAGGTCCTGAGAATCAGGGACTTAACAGAAACTTTCAAAGCTGAAACCTTATTGCTGTGGGTACTCAGGACAAGGGTTCATTGTCCAGGGCTTAGCAAACCGACCCTCCACATCTAGAGTCAAGGCTCTCAGCTGAGCTGTCAGGACCATTGGGTCTTCACTCTTTGGTGGCTCTGTCTTGACCTCTTTAACGCCTTCTTCACAGCCCTTCTTGGCTCCTGTCTTCAGCTCTCCAGACCCTTTGGTTTCTTTTGTTTTTTGCAGTTTCACCACTGGGTTCTACCTAGAGCTCCTCAGTGACCTCCTCGTGTCACAGCTCAGAGCTGTGGTACCCTCAGCTCCTGGTGACTCTCCAGAACTCTTCATCAGCCCTTACTGTTCCTGCTGCTGCTGCTGTGTCCAGAAGCCCCAGGTCTCCATTGGCTTTAATGAAACCAGCTCAGCTTGCTCTATCTGTGATAAAGACCACAAATACCACTCCGAGGGAACTGGAAAGTGACATTAGCTAGGGAAGAACAGTACGTGGGAAAAGAAGCCTTCCAGACTAGCTGGAAAAGTCTAGGGAGCAGCCTAGCTAGAGAGGGATGCAGAGTGGGTGTGGAAGCAAATTCAGAATTGTAATTCGCACCAATGACATGACAGCACAGCTTCCAGTTTCACCAAGATCAGTCAAGCCCACCTCAAAAGAACCAACCAGCAGCCTCACGTGTAGTAGAGCCTCTTTTCTGTCAATCACAAGTTTTTGCTGTGTCACTGTTTCTCGTCCTCCTTTTTGCATGTAACAGAGGACTGCTATTCCAGGGCCCAGAGCCGTCAGGAGTCGGGCTGTCAGAACAGCTGTAGGTGAGGCTATCTGGAGGACACTCATGGCTGATGGGAAGTTATCAGGTGCTGATGCAGCTGGGACAAGAACAAGTTCTCCTGCAGTGGTCACAGCCCGCATGGAGCCACAGCCTTACTCATGGCTGGAGTGGCCCTTCCTCAAGGCACCAGTAGTTAAAACAGTAACCTATCCTAATGACAAAAGAGGGGCTGCTCAGTTGACAAGTCCCCCTTCACAGCAGCCCGGACAAGGGAAAGATCTGACAGCTGTCTATCAAAGAGTCAGATCTGCTGCCAGCAATCATTCAGCTAATTTAAAAGAAACATAAAAGAATGCTTATATAAAGGCCTGCCATTGATGTGAGCACTCAACAGCACCTAGCAGTGTGCGATGCTTGGAGTTGGCTGTTTCTTCTGGTCTCAGGGTCTCGGTCTCCTGTTTTCTCTTTCTACCATGGTTGACCTTGAAGGTGGAAGTCAAGCTTCAGATAAGTTTCCTACCCAATAGGACTCTAAAAAAAGTAAAAGAAAGTATACCATCCCTCCAGTTATTTGACTTTCTGGAGAAGAAGAAAACGAGCTATAAAGAAAGTAAAAAATCAGTCAGGTCTTCCCCCTATCATGAGGATAAGGGAACATTGCTTTCAATTTACCTTCTATCCTTTCAGAAATCAGTGAGTCATATCTTCCCCCAGATACTTCCTTTAAGACAACATTTCCAAAGACTTCCTGCTATGAATTTTAAAAATCTTCATTTATTCATGGGTTTATCCAACACACAGTGCTAGAAGACACATTGCACACTAGGCAGTGTGCCAGAGACCAGACCATGAATAGATCAGGCTTGATCTCACAAAGTTACAGCCAAGTAGGACAGAATATTTTGAAAATCAGTTGCAGTCTAATTTAAGTTTTATATGTTCCAATAGAAATAATATATTTCATACTTTTAAGAATATGAACAAATAAAGTCTCCAAGTAAGCAGTTTTGTGTAAAAGTAGCTACAATAGTGATGGAGGTGCTCAGAGGGTTCCCAAACCAAACTAAATGATTAACCCTTGCAAATAAGCTAAGAGAACAGCGTGGGTGTGCACCGCCTGTCCCAGGTGACCCGCGGGCACTTTGACTATATCTTATTTTTTTTAATTTTTATTTTATGTGTGTGCATGTATTGCCTGCATGTAGGTAAGTGAACCTGTGTTGTGTAATGCCCATGGAGGTCAGAAGAGGCTGTCGGATCCTCTGGGACTGGAGTTACAGACGGTTGTTAGCTGCCATGTGGGTGCTGGGATTCAAACCTGGGTCTTCTGCAAGAACAACCAGTGTTATTCTTGAGCCATCTCTCCAGTCCCCATATCTTCTTTTAAAGCAACAGCCCTTTAGCTTGTGTAATCTCAAGAAGTGATTTTTACGGTGCAAACTTCAACCTCAACACAATCTTCCTAGAAAGATAGTCTGGGGAAACGAGTTTTCAGAGATTTTCTTGTATAAGTAAGTAAATACGTTTCCCAAATATAATGTGATACCTCAGTTTACCTCCTGCTTAAATCCTATCATCACTACAGAGCTTGGGTATAGGCAAACCTTGAGAGTTAGAGCTCAAAAATTTTCCCAGAGTAGAGATAATTAAAAAAAAAAAAAAGTACCAGGAAGAAAAAATAACATAAATAAATAAAATGCCTGGCACTAAAGTTTCAAGGCATACAGGTTAATTAAAAATAATAATAAACATAGCAAAAGCAATGTTAGCAGCAGCTCATGAGGGCTCAAGACGACAGAAAGACAAAATCAATGTCAAAGACATTCGATACTATCTGAAGCAAACAAAAAAAGGTGAGCAAGCTTTGTTTATGGCTTGAAAAATGCCGTCTCTTGGCCAACAGTCATAAGAGAAAAGCTCTGTTGGGTTCAGGCCCAGGCACTGAAACCATCACAGGCAAAGTACAAGGGCAGCTCAGAACCCAGGGAGGGTTCACTGCTGCCTGGCATAGCCTGGCCAACTCAGTGGCGGCCAGGGAGCTGCTGCGGACGGCCCTCATCCCCATCACTGCTCTTTCCTCCTCTCCCCTGGATCCGCTACGTCTTTGTAAATTCTTTATAACCTTCTTCTCACGACTCTTCAATTAGCTTTCAGAGACGTGAATGTTACCTATACACCAAGATTGCCACTTCACCAAGTATCTTGCAAGAGTTCACAAGCAGCTGTTTTAAAGTAACTGGCATCGTAATGTGCAGAAAAAAATACTTTTCTAATGGTTGCCTGGAAGATTTATATTTCTAAAATGTAATTAAAAAGTAGATTTAGAAATATACTCAGCAACCAAAAATATTAAATATTAATGTGGAGTGTAATTAATAAATTATACATCTCTTGATTACTAATGGCTTATTGACTGTAAAAGCGTAACATTATGGAATATCAGGCCAAACAAAAGCTTTTGGGGAATATTGCTCAGCTTTGGGGAGGAAGCAGCTGCTTTTGAATTTTCAGAAGAAATCTGATTTTTTTCTTTCTGAGAAAATTAAAATTAATGGAACTGTCCCCATTGTCATCTTCATTCTGTACATTGAAAAGTTTTTTGGTCTTTGCAAAATAAACATTTTGTTGCTGCATCTGAATCAATTTTTTGTTGTGGTTGCGTTTGGACATTTAATTACAAATTCTATAGGCTTCGTGAGTGAAGCTTTCATTTTCGAAGCATTCTGATCTTCTCAATGGAAATGAGAGGTTCGCAGCCATGGACAAGGGCAACAGCGGCCCAAGCATCTGAAGTAACGAGCATGTGAGAAACAAAACTCAGAGCATTTCCGTGCGCAGAGCGGAAGAACCACACACAAGTGCTGAGCTTTCTGATGGCTTCCATCGGATACATAAGCTGCATGCAGCCCACAGGCCTCGATTGTTTCAAGATACCTTTCAGAATCTCTAAACTGTAAAACACCTTGAAGGTGCCCAAGCCTACCAGCTTCATGTGAATTTGGAATTTCTTTAGCCACAGCGGTAGCACAACTCAAACAAGACGGCAGAACAGAAAGGAAGAGATTCTGCCTGACCCTCCAATTCAAAACTGTTCCTTTGTTTTGTGTAGTAACTGAGGAACTACAATGGTCAGATGTCTTAAGGCTCATAGAGTTATAAGTTAAGATTATAAGTTGAGTGTTTTGCCAAAGAAGTTTAAAGTATACACAACAAGCGATGTCCAAGCCTTAGAACCCAGCATCACATGACTGTCTCCTCAGCAGTCAACCCCAAATTCAACCCTACTCTCCCTCAGTCTAAGACACTGTACCAAAGCATCTTCAAAGGAAGAGAATTAGCTGAGTGAGGTGGAGCCACACAACTCGAAATTCAGTCTTATTTCTTCTCTGAATTCAAGCTACATTTTGAACCACCTCCTGCCCAGCTCCCACAAAGCAACAAACAACCCTCACAGAGCAGTGGAAGATACCTAGGCAATCTCGATTAAGAAGTCTTGCCCAAGAACTTGGCAGACCCAGACAAAACTGGGTGGGTGAATGCTTGAGAAAACTGGTCTGAGTCCCAAGGTTTGGAATACTTCCTGGGTCAGAGCTCAGGGTGATGCAAGTCTCACCTCTCATCCTACAGAAATCTTGTGAACTAGACTTTCGGTCTTATCTCCACTTTAATATTTTTTCTTCAGACAGACACTCTCTTTGTAACATGCAGCACAATTGCATTCCTTTTATCTATATGTCTAACAATGGTTTATTTAATCTATGTATTTATTCCTCTCTTTAATACTTTTTTTCAAGTCCAGAGTAGACTTTAAGCTTTTGAATTTCTGGGAGTTTTTTCCTCATATTTTTAGCCCTCTTTTCAAGGTAGTGGTAAAGTGCTATGTTAAATCTTGTTTCAGAAGAGATTTTGAATAACAGAAAGTAATAAAGTAAAATACAGAGAAAAAACACAATTTATCATTTTTAAAAAGACAAAAGGAGGCAAAAGGCTCACAGGTTAAGAGCGCTGGCCGCTCTCACAGGTTAAGAGCACTGGCCGCTCTCACAGGCCCAGGGTTGGGTTCCCAGCACCCACATGACAGCTAACAATGAACTCCAGTTCCAGGGGATCCAACACCCTCTTCTGGCCTCTGTGAGCATTGCATGTACAGGTGCACTTACATGCAGGCAAAACATTCATACACATAAAACAATTAAATAAAAAAAAAGTTTCACAAAGGACAAAAGACTTGTGTCTACAGTCAATAAATTTCATCTTTTCATAGAAAAGATTTAAAGGGAAATATGAACAAATTTTCCTCTGTTAAAGTATTATTTTCCAAATTTTTACTAGTCTCATATGATCAAAACAGAAATTAAAAGTTAATATAATTAAAAACACATTCTAAGACAGAAAAATGAGGCTGACTCTTCTGGGTAGATTCTAAATACTTAGGCCTGTCATGTCTATAAAATGCAAAATCCTTCACAGGCCAGAGTTATGTGGTATTGTATCAAATGTTCTGGCCCATGCAACCTGACTCAATATTGCAGCTTCTGCTGCCTATGTGGACATTTCAGGCCTTAATAATGTGCAACTACAATCTTTTCTGAAAATGTCAAGATCCAAACATTTCTGGAAATTGAATTTTTTATGCTAACTCATTTGGAGACAAAATCTGTCCTGCAGTGACTTAGAGCTACTCGGAGTCCATATCCTGTGGGAAAATTGACACACATCACTAAAGGGAAATTAGCCGTTGTGATTGTAGAGCTATGCTGAAAACTGCCAGGACCAAATTGCGATTTAAAGGTAAAAAGTCTCTCATGCACTTATGTGCTCAAATACTTGGTCCCCAGCTGGTGGTACTGTGTAGGAAGGTTATAGAATCTTCTGGCGAGAATGCTTCCCTGGAGGAAACAGGCTATGAGGGCTGGCTTTGAGGTGTCACAGCCTCACCCTACTTCCTGTCTTCTCTGCATGGTGCCGAAGGACACAGTGTAGCCAGCTGCCTCTCACTCCTGTCACTGTCTCTTCCAGGCTGTGATGGAGTGATGAAGGGCATCCCTGAACTGTGAGCCATATTAAGCCCTCCTCTCTTGAGTTGCTTTTTGGGTCACAGCACCAGGAAAGCAACTAATACAGGATGTGACACAATCGGTAGTCTAGTTTGTCTGTTGTGATTAAGCACTCTGACCAAAAACAACTGGGAGAGGTAAGAGTTTTGTGCTGGATAGCTTTAGTGTTAACTTGACACACCTGGGTTGAGGGAGCCTCTACTGGGAATTTCCTTCATTGGACTGGCCTGTGGCCATGTCTCTGGGGCATCTTCTTGATGTGTGATGTGGGAGGGCCCTGCCCATTTTGGGTGGTGCCATCCCTGGGCGGGTGGGTGTGTATTGTATATGAAAGCAGGCTGAGCAGGGGCCAGAGGAGCAAGCCAGTAAGCAGCATTCCTCCATGGCCTGTGCTCCACCAGCTCCTGCCTCCAGGTTCCTGCCCTGAGCTGCTACCTTGGGCTCCCTGATGAACTGTGACCAGGAGATGTGAGCCAAATAAACCCTTTCCTCCCCAAGTTGGTAGTGGTCAGAGTGTTTTGTCACCACAATGGAGAAAAACTAGAACAGGTTTATTTCATCTTACAACTCCCAGGTCATATCTATCACTGAGGGAAGTCAGAGCAGGAACTCAAGGCAGGAACCACAGCAGAGACCACAGAGGAACGCTGCTTTATTGGTTTGCCTTCCCTGGCTTGCTCAGTTACCCCTCCTATAGGACCCAGGCCCGCCTGCCCAGGGATGGCACTGCCCAAGGTTGGCTGGGCCCTTCTTCACCAATTGTCAATCAAGAAAATGTCTCACAGACATGGCCACAAGCCAATCCAATGGAGACAATTCTTCAACCCAGGTTCCCTCTTCCCACGTGTCTCTGGTTTGTGTCCTGCTGACAAAAACTAACCAGCACGATGGGGGACATGAATATCATTTTACCTTTCCAAATCTGCAAATCTTCCAATCTCAGAACTTATGTGGCTCAAGAGATGGACATGGACTTACATACTACCATGTTCCTCCCCATAACCACAAGCCACACATAGCTCTAATGTTATCAGACCTCAAGAAAGCCTTTCTTCCTGGTTGTCAGACTTAGGACCTTGGCTACAGCAGAGATGACAAGGGAAGTCTGATTTGTTCCACTTTATTCATCCACCTAAGATATTCTGGAATCTCTAGAATTCATGCCAAAATATTTCTAAACTGTTTCCTATTGCAAAATGAATGGCAATAAGTTTCTGTGATTGGTTTCAAAAGAAACCCATTTCCCAGTAACTCAAATCCCCCAAATGTAGAACAACCTTTTACATATGGTAAAAGTGAAAAAATGGGGAAGAATAATAATCACGTTTAGGGTATTTCAGCATTTAAACTTTTTTGTGGTGCGAGTGTAACATTGATAAAATAGGCGCCATTACATTTTAGATCCCTGTGGATTCATACATGCCTATTGTAGACAGGTAACATTGGTACCCAAGTTGACTTTAACTTTAAATAAGCAGTATTTTCTGTAATTTTTTTTTGTAATCAAATCTTATCTCATGCCTTCCTGTGTACATTTATCAGACTTACAAAGTGACTAGGCATTGCAAATAGAACCCTCCTGAGCCAAGCACTCTCTGGGTAAGTCATGTACTGGGGTAACCTATTAACTCTTCAGAGGGCCATTTAACATATTCAAATAATAAGCCAGGAAATCAACACCAATTAATATTTTCTCTGTGCCCACAGGGTACTTGGCACCATCTCTTGCATGCAGTGGGAAGAAGTCATTAACTGTCCCTGCTCTCAAAGGGCATTTTCCAAACAGACAATAACACTGATCGAGTTCTTTTACCAAACCACAGAAAGCCAACAGAAAAATGGAATGCTAGCAAATTAAGAGACTGTGTTTTTTTAATGGTTATTTTACATCAGCTGGGTTAAATCTGTGTCTTTGAGGCAGTGCACATATGACTGTGCAAAATAAGAAAACAAGATGGGTATTGATAACAAGAGGAAAGAAAGCTGAAGACAGGAAGACTCGGTGCCTCGTGCTGGGGACACAGCACATCCCTTCCCAGAATGGTGGGGACAGTCCATCCACGCCATCACGCCTTCATTCAACTACACATCTTCAGAGACTGCTCTGTGTCCTGGATTCTGGGGAAGAAGAGGGAATAATGTCATTCCCCAACCTCAAATATACAATGGGAATTCTCCTGCTCCCTATCTTGGGGAATGATTGTGGATATGAGTTCATGTATGACTTAATTTCACAACGGCTGGCAAGTGGCATACATACCATAATACCATGACTCTGATTACCTGCACAAGACCTACACAAGATTGGTCCTGTCAACATCCTGCTACAGGTTACAGTCAGTTAATGATTGCTAAGGGAGGGAGAAAAACTTGCTTCAGTGGTATGACCACTTGCAAGATGCCCATGCTCCTTCCTGTAAGCAGCCGCCTTAATGAAATTCATTGGGTTACCAAAAAAAAGACAGGAAAACAGAACACTCTTTGGGATCGATGGGAGTGAGGCGAGAGGGTCATGGGGTGAACATAATCAAAGTGCATTATGTACAGGTATGAAAATGTTGTAGTGGAACCATTTACTAATTATGTATAATTAATATATGCTAATAAACACATTTAAAAATAGCCTATCTTGGAGAACAGGCATAGAAACAGACATTTTCAGTGCAATGTGATAAGAGCAGAGGATGCTGGGATGCCAGGCTGTAAGACAAGAGGGCAAAATAGAAGGGCAAGTGTCAGAGGGGTATGAGGAATCCCAGCGGGGTGCCTGTGCACCAGGCAGAGGTGATACAGCATGAGGTCAAGCCTTCTGGGAACCCTGCGCAGACCACGCACCTGGCCTGGAGTCTGGAGCACCAGAATTAAGGGCCACCTTCCCAACAGGTGTAGGCACTTCCTCTCTGTGAGCCCTATGCCCTCTGGGAGGTGCTTCCAGGCTTGTGAGTCAGGGGAGGTGATGGCCTGCTACCTAATTCCTAGCAGTCACTGAAGACAGATGATTCTGCTGAGTATAAAGGAGCTCTCTAGATATGACCAACCTGCCCACTGTGCCCAGGCTCTGCCTGTGTCACTTCCCTGACTATTTCCTCACTGTCTTAAAGACCCGGGGGAGGGCCATACTCTCTATCAGACCCTGATGCACTTACAAAGCCCACCCTGGGCAGCACCCCCCAGGGGGATGCTACAATGGCCTCCTTCCCAGGTATCCAGGTGTGATCCAACCTGTGGGCTAGACACATGTCTTTGGTAGAGTGGGATAACCAGGAAGACAGCTGTTACTACTGAGTGCAGAATCGAACTGCCCATTAGCTTCACATCTATCCGAGAATGACCAGGAGAAGAGGAGGACCCATCCTATTTGTAGAACCCCCCACAGGGTGTCCATACACGGGTCCACATCAGCCATCAGGAGAGATCAGCTAATCCAACTTTTTAGGGCAGAAACCCCAGCTTTGGTAACCTTAAAGGGCTAGGCTTGGCCATTTGTCCAAACACACCAATTAGAGAGATAAGTGACAGTTCAAAGCAGAGAGATTATTCAATATAGTCATTTAGGGAAGAAGAAGAGATAAATGTGTCTAGAGTCCCCCAAAGTTCACCTTCTTGGTACTAATATGAGGTCCAAGTTTAAATAGAAGACCAAGAAGTAGCATACATGATTAAGCAATCCTGTTCAAGGTCTGTTCCTACCCATCACTGTCCCATAAGATGATCCATAAATTATTAATCCATTAATTACTATCTTCACCAGAGATGATCTACAACCCCCCGGACAGTGCCTGGTATACAGTAAGCACTCAATAAATGATATGGATTGTTATTCTGGAAAGAGCAGACAGCTTAATTCACAACTTATACCAAGTCTCTGAACACATCTATCGTCCTTTTCTTTGGTGACTGTGATGGTTTGAATGTGAACGTCCTCCATAGGCTCCAGCTTTTTGGACATTTTATCCCCAGGTGGTGGTGCTGTTTGGGAGGCTTTAGGAGGTGTGGCCATGCTGGAGGAAGCAGCCACTGGTCACTGGGAGAGGACTTAGAGAGTTCTTCAGCCTTGCTGGATCTCCAGTCTCTCTCTCTTGCTTCCTGTGCCTGCTTGAAGATGTGAGCCTCAGCTCTCTGCCCTGCCTCCCAGTCACCATGGACTCTGGCCCCTTTGGAACCCATAAGCTCACTCTTCATTCTATAATTTCCCTTGGTCATGGTGTTTTATCACAGCAACAGAAAAGGGAAACTAGGACAGTGATGAAGAGCGTGACCGTAGAGTGTCTCCTGAAATTGCTAGCAGGGCTAATGAGTTCAGATAAGGCATTTGGAGTTCATTGTTGGTACTCAATAGAGTCTCTTTGGCATTCGGTCGGTGATGCTGTGACTATCTTTTTTCAGGACAGTCCTCTGAGTTTGGCTACATACATGCTAAGAACAGGCTCCCTGCACCTTACTGAACCTAGATTGCACTGCCCCTACTCTATATCTATGCCTCTGAGTGTTTAGAAAATGTGTCAACTCTAACTCTTAATGTCAAGATCCATGAAAAGCAAAGGAATTAATGCTGACATCCTGCAACCCAGAGTGTTTGCACCTCACAACTTGGAACGTTAAGCTTTTTGACTTTGCCCCTTTTGTCTGGTACCTTGACTTGGTGTCACTAAGCAGGCAAATCCTCAAGCTGTAACGTACCAGGACTCTGAGCTTCGTGGTATCATAATGTATGCTTCATCCATTAGACAGAAACTTGATAACTGGATGTGGTTCTGCGTATTTGTACCCAGATTCTCAGCGTTCAGAATGCCTTACCCACTGTGACACTTGAACCCACACAGGAAAGATGTTTCTCATTTACCCTGCTGTGGTCTGAGTGTGTCCTCAAAAGTTCTCCTGCTGGAGGCTTGGACCTCAGTGTGGGGCTGTTGTGAGGCGGGGTCTCCAAGAGATGGAGTCTGGTGAAAAGTGACTAGGTCGATGGGGGTGCTGCTCTCAGAAGGGATTAATGTAGCTCTCTTGAAACTCTGCCTGGTTCCTATTAAGTTGCTATAAGCCTGGATCACTTTGCTCTCCTGTCTTGACCCAGGATCACTTCTGAACATGCTGCTATCCCATCTGCCATGAGGACCTCACCCGAGGCAAAAAATGATGCAGCTATTCTACCTTGAACTGTTAGACTTAAAAATGTAAGAGAAATAAACCTCTTTTCTGTATAAAGAATCCAGCTTTGCTATGTTGTTATATCACTGGAAAACACACTGATTGACCTTTCCTACAAATGAGTTAAGAGCCACATCGCTCACATTCTCTGAATGGAGGAGTCACATGACTTCTTTACACTTGACCCTTTTCTGCAAGGCTTCCACAAGACAGACACACAGAGGCAGAGGAGGAGACTGCTTCCTGCTGCTTGGAAAGCTGTCAACAGCAAGCAGAAAGGTGGGGTTTGTCAGGAGTCTCCTGTCTTTCTCCATTCCCATCCCAGCTCAATCTGTGGAAGACAGGCTCACCATCTCAGGGTCTAGTCCCCAGTCTTATGGGTGCTTCAGAGCAGCCAGGGCAGTGGCAGCTACACAGAATATCCAGAAGCCTGTTTGGTTTTGGAATTATAAGCCTTTTCAATCTTATATAACAGTTGATAGCGCCATATAGAATCTATACATTCACCACCTACACTGTACAATTGTTAACAGTGTGTTATAGCTCCTGTCTCACATACCCACCATGTATCTATCCATCCATCATGATCCTGTTTTCCAATTCACCAGGTCGGTATGCTGGTGGCCTGCTAGCATTTTCCTGCCTGAGGTCTTCCAGATGACCAGTGGCCAGCCTTGTAAATGAAGCCACAGGGTAGCCCCAACCTCCAGCTTGTCTGTCTGTGGGGCCCTCATTCTCAGGACAGTTCCTTCTACTACAGAACATCTTCTGAAGACCCCAAGCAACCTTGTACGGTTAGGAGTTAGGAAACAATGCCACTTTATCATGACATTCTGTTGATGCACACAGATTTTCCTGAGCCTGACTATAGAACATCTCTCAGCTCTATCAGAGAATGTCACCGTGACCTCTATACCCAGCTCTCCCTCCGAAGGGCATCCTATTCTGGCAAGGCTCTGGTACCAGGCAGGTGTTCTTTCTCCCAGGATGATGTATCTGCATTTCCCTAGTCCATACAACATCATTTCTCTGTTTCATATTTATCATCCCTGAGAGTAACTCTAACCATGTTGACCTGCCTGCCTCAGTATCCCCAGTACCCTCTGTGGTGCCAATCATTGTGTTTGCTGGTGCTGTAGATGTTAAAT
Source organism: Nannospalax galili (assembly GCF_000622305.1). Classification (NCBI taxonomy): domain Eukaryota; kingdom Metazoa; phylum Chordata; class Mammalia; order Rodentia; family Spalacidae; genus Nannospalax; species Nannospalax galili. The sequence continues at coordinate 1,024,019 of NW_008340872.1, read as the reverse complement.
GGTAGAGGTTTTTAGTAGGCAGCACTGAACCTGTATGCTTTGGTATTAATTCTGAAAAGCATATGGAATACATATAGTCTGAGTTCATTTTCCATCATTATAACAAAATATCTAAGGTGGGTAACTTCTTTTTTAAATTTTATTTATTTTTATTTTTTGTGTATAAGTGTTTTGCCTGCATACATATTAAGTGCATCAGTGTCATGCAATGCCCGCAGAGGCCAGAAGAGGGCCTCAGATTCCTTAGAATTGGAGTTATGGATGGTTGTTAGCTGCCATGTGGGTGCTGGGAACTGAACCCTGGTCCTCTACAAAAGCAATCAGTGCTCTTAACCTCTGAGCCATCTCTCCAGCTCCAGCATGGGCAACTCCTATGGAAAGTTTATATTAGTTCAAAAACATTCTGAAAAACTACACATACAATATCTTTACATGAGTCCATGTGTATAGCTGAAGGCTATATAACAAGAAACGGTCCCAAATGGGAGAAACCTCCCTTCAAGTTGTTGGTCAGGGTAGTCCAAGAGACTCCCAAAATTACACTATCACAGCCTCTCAGAACCTGAAGGTACAACTTTACTGCTGAAGACAGGACATACTTTAGACACAGGATTTGGAGCAATGGAGCTGGAACTGACCTGGAAGTCACCTCCCCTGAAGGCGAGCTCTCATAGTTTTGGAGGACGCTATGCAAGCTGCTGAGGGAGAACATCAAAGGTCCAATCCCAGCATTATGGCCCAATAACCACAGCAATGATCATCACAGAAAATGATATTGGTGCAGTAGTGTCACTTTTGTCTTAGGGATAATCAACGGCTACCCAATTGAACTTAAAGCCCAATCGATGGGAGGGAACTCATGTGTGGCACTGCAAACATTGTCAAATAAAGAGAAAATCCTAAATCTGTCACATCCCTAGACAAATGTAATTTCTTACTATGTGCTAAATGTGGATTCTTGTATGTACAGACAAGTATGCCAGTCACCATCACCAAAAAAAAGCTTCTTTTACAACAGAGACTGTTATAGAGTTCTACAACTGGTCACACGCAGAGATGCCCAACCCTAAGTGACACATCTATAATGGAACCTCTACTCCTAAGTGTGGGAGACCACACTGCCTGGCAGCCTTCCCTGGCCCCCAGGGCAAGCATCCTCCAGAGAACTTGCTGATCAGTCCTCCCTGCCCCCTAAGATAAGCAACGTTTCTGATGACTCAAGATAAGCCTGAGCAACCACCAATTTCCTTAGCCTGCAACCAGACTCAGGACACCAGGTCCCCTCATCCTAAGGGACATTCATTAACCCGTTGAGACAACACCTTCCCTCCCTCTTCCCCAGCTAACTTCCCGCTTCAGCCCGTATAAGAATCCCCGTGAAAAATAAACTTTGGCAGCTTGATCAGAGTTCTTTGTCTTGCTGTCATTCTTCGTGTCTCTTGTCCCATCATTCCAGGTCCCTGGGAGTTCGAGTCTCCGTCTCCCGCCCTGCAGGCTAGGGCACCCAAGACTCACGGAACATAGTGGAACAAGGGGTAGACAGAATATTAACGCATCCCTCGACTCTCACCAGCAAAACTCCCTCATGCAGCAGAGGGCGATGAACACAAAAGGCCACAAATGGCCAAAGCATAGAGAATAAGGGTCTCCAGAGTGTGGGTCCCCGGACAGGACTCTTACATTAAATTTTACCCACCCAGGGCTCAGGGATCATTGAGGAAGAGGCAGGGGAGGCGATTCATGACCATATGGAAACAGAGTCCTACCAGCTCCTGGGACCATGCTCATATAAACCTATAGCAAATGTGTCAGCATTCACAAGAACCAAGAAAACTCAAGCAGACAAAACCCCAGCACAGAACTGTGGAAATGGGCAGCAGGTCCCAACCTTAGCTAAAGAACTATTGGCAGCTGATTACTGCTGGGTGAAGGAGAGTTGATTTTTAAGGGAGAGACTCTAGATAGGATGACTAGACCCCAGTGGATGAACTTGCACTGAGGGATCTCTGGGGACAGTAACTTGACTCAATAGACCTTAACATATATGACAGAATACATGACATCCAGTGGGAAGTGCTATGGGAGGTGCAGATAGGGGAGGGGATATAAAGATGATTAAGATGTTTTATATGAAATTCACAAAAGTTCAATAAAAAATATACAAAAAAGTACTGGCAAAAGTTGGGCTATTGGAAAACAAAAAGGACATGAAAAAGCCATTTCCAATAAAATATGAAAAGTCAAAAAAATAAATAAAAATTTAAAAACAAAAAGAAAACAGGAAAGTTTACATTCTGGTTTGAATGTGATATATCCCTCATAGGCTCATGTATTTGGACTCTTGGTTCCTAGATTCATGACGGTGCTGTTTATGAAGGTTGTGGAACCTTTATGAAGTGGGTCACTGGAGCTTTGAGGTTTCGTAGTCCAGCCCTATTTCCTGCACATGCTCCACTTCTGGACTGAGGCTACAACTCAATGAGCAGATCCTCGCTTCCCCGTCCTGATGGACTGGACCTCTTTGAACTGTAAACCAGATTAAACCCTTCCTCCCTTAAGTTGCTTCTTGTCAGGTATTTGGTTCTAGGGGCTGCGGGAATCCAAAGACAAAGTGCCTGTGAAGTGGAAGGCTGGGCATGCGCCGAGAAAGGGGTAAAATGAGACGACTTCCCGTACAACCCATCCCCCTCAACGCATTCAGTCCTGAAGGAGCCGCATCCCTACCTCTCAACCAACCTGCCATCTCTCAACACTGCAGCCTTAGGATTAGGGATGGGTTCCCAACACATGAGCTCCACAGGAGTCAAACAAACACAGCATACATTATAAAAGAGATAGCCACATTAAATCATTCACTCTTTAAATCAGAGTTGCTGTCATCTGCAACTGACATCTGACTGACAGAACTAAAGTCAGCCCTCCTGCTTGCTCCTGTGACCAACACCACACCCCAGAAATGATGGCTGTTTGAATTCTTCTCCCTCTGGGGCCTTACTGGGAATTCTGCTTTAAACGAGACTCTCCCAGCACCAGTCTCTCCAACACAGTGCACTCAGCTCTCCTTTACTAACTGAATTTGTTATTAAACAATCTCCCACCCACACTTATGAATGTTACTGGTGGACACTGTCTGGACTGGGGATTCCCAAGTTCTTGACATCTTATTCAAGAAATAAATATTCACATACATAATGGCAAGGAAACTATTCAGGAAAGAAACAGCAATACAGATCTGATATGCTAGATGGGGTCCATAAGGAGGAAGATTTATTTACTAAGGTATATACCATGGGTTGTTCTCTGTGTGAATGCTTCTAGGTTCTTGGTGCCTCTTACAGAAGTGGAAAAGATGCACACATTAAAAGTAAAGCACCGAAAATTTTATTAAGAGAAAAGGGAGCCGAATGTGGTATTGCATACTTTAAATCCCAGCACTCAGGAGGCAGAGGCAGGCGGATCTCTGTGAGATTAAGGCCAGCCTGGTCTACATAGTGAGTTCCTGGACAGCTGGGACTATAGGGAGAGACCCTGTCTCAAAACCCCCACCCAAATAAAAGAGAGAAAAGAAGAGCTGTAAGTTTTAGATACACTGTCAAGAGAGGCAGTGGGTGAGAAGAGCATACTCACGATCATAGGGCTACAGTTTGAAGATTCCTTTTATGAAAGGAAGGAAGGAGGAGGAAGAACTGATTGCTAGAGACAGGGTGTAGGTAGTCTTATGGCTTTGATTGGTAAACTTGGGTATGTAAACTTTTCTTTACCAGGCATGCCCTTTTCCATAACATATCTGATTTTCATCATGTGCATGCCCAATTATGCATAGGCATAAGGTGTTAAATAGGGGATTTCCCTTAAAAATTTCCTTTCAGAGTTCGCTTTCATGCACACACCAAAAAAAAGTTCAGGCCAAATCAACTCCCATAAAAATGGGAGTTCCTAAAGGTTACTAAGGAGACATAATTTATTCTATTGGTTGAAGTGCGGGTACATAAAGCTGAGTGGAGAAAAGAATTCAAGGTTAGCAGACACATTGTTAGATGGGGAGCAGAGGGTATGCATAGCCCAAGTCAAGCGGAGTTCGAGGTTGCTGAGCTCTCCCAATGCCTGGCCATCTCACTTGATGTGTCAAATGTTTACTGTCACAGAAAGGATGTGATAAGCAACCTTCAGCACACTACTTTGTGGAAGAAGCTGGACATGGATGCAGGATCCCTCCCTCAAAGCATGCACCTTGTTGCTTACTGTCCTGGAGACCGTTAACATGCCACCACCACCACCACACAGTACCAAGTTCATTTTGATTGTTCCTTAGCTGATCAGTCAGAAATAATGGCTGGAATCTTGTAGTCATTTGACTTCTTAATATTAAGAAGTGTTGAATCATGTTTGTGAATTATTTATTTTTTTCCTGAAGATTCTTTCATTTTACATTGTTTTGTAAATTTGTTATACGTCAAGGAGAGTTGCCCTTTATTCTGTGTGTTTGAAGATGTGATTCCTGGGGCATCATTTGTGTTATAGCTTTATTTGGAGAGTTTTGGTCGTGTAGAAAATTTCAACTTTTAAGTAATATTTATTCTAAACTTGCCAGTTTTCCTTTTACTTCGCCTCTGACTGTATATATAAATATATATGTGAAATTATTTTTTCTAGTTTTATAATGATCTTATATTATTATGAAACCAGATGTTCAACTGAATTTTTTGTTGTTTTTGACAATCAAGTGTAGAATTTTTATCCAAATGAACAGTGAGTTTGATCAGCATGATTTATTGAATTATTTTTAATTTACTGATATCACATTTTTGTATTTGTTTCTATATATTTGTGCTCTTGAGTGATTTCTAGAATATTCTGCATAATTGATATATCTGCTCATAGTCCAGGTCCAACTGTTGCAATGTTGTAATGTGCTAAAAACCCTTTACTATCTGATGCACAGACCTCTGTCCCTACAGCAGTTGCACATGTGTGTAACCCTAGCACTGGGCTCAGGGAGTAACAGGTGAGAGGGAAACAGAGTCAGGCCACTCTAGCCAGCGAGCTCTGGGTTTGGCTAAGAGACCTTGTCTCAAAAGATAAGGTGAATAATGGAGAACAGCCAGCATCAAGCTCTGACTTCCACACACACATACGCACCCACATAAACATGCACACACACACACACACACACACACACACACACCAAATTAAAACAAGGTGTGCGACCCTGAGGAATGACATCTGACATTGTCCTCTGCATGCACACACGTGCATGTGTGCACACACATAGACACATAGACACAGACAGAGGTAAAAAAAGCCAGACATGGAAAAACCCATTCTTAGATCAACTTCAATTGATTTAGAGGTGGACGTCTAATCTCTGACAAAAAATTCCTGCTCACAACAGAAGCACCCGGGAGCCGACAGCACCAGGAACCCAACACTTCCACAATGTGTCGAGTAGTCTAAAACATGACAAAGATATACTATAAGCTTGTATTTTGATGAATTCTAAACCTAGAGAAAACTTTCAAGAATATCATGATTCTTCTATATATAAACTTTTCTAAATTCTGTCTCTCTGCCTCTCTCTCTCTCTCTCTCCCTCTCCCCCCTCCCCTCAGTAATATGCCACACTGCCATAACTTCTGCTTCTGGATCTTCTTGACTAGACAATCAGAACAATACCTTCACCCCCTAGTCCACCATACCTTCATTTCTAAATGAAGGACTTGTATTTGAATCCATCGCTAAGGGATGCTGTCACTAATAAGGACAATATAAGTACTGCAAGCCTAGGACGGACACAGTGGAAGCCAGGAAACCCCACAGGGAAGAGTGAGAAGGGGAACCAGGGACAGAGGTGATGGGTGCTCAGCACTAACGGGGGCCGCGGACAAAGCCTGGGTGTCTGCTGGTGACAAAGCGTCAACACACAGCACAGCAGACCTCATTAACTTCCCCTAATTGGGTAGAAAGTTCTGGGAAAGTCTAAAGTAGAGCAACATTTTCACAAAATACAGCTTCATTCCAAACTCCTATGGTAATAAAGACGACAGGGGTCCTGGGAGGGAAAGAAAACAGTGTCTTAGAGACTTTGTAAGGGCTTTGATGATAGCCTTAACAAGTTAGGAATCAGAACCTTCATTGGTTTGCAGGAACATTTTAAGGAAAAATTGTTTTAAAAATGTTTGGAAAAAGCTCTTGGCCTTCAGCCTTTGAAAGACAAACTATTTCCCTGTTTGTTCTTCAAATTTGCTTGGCACACCTTTCCCCATATACCATCCTAGTAAATCAATGCACTTTGCTAACATTTTAGATTTACTCCAGATTTTATATTAGTGACTTTCTCACTGACTACACTGACTGGGGTCACACAGTTCTTTTCTAAAAAATTTTCAGTGCTCTCGGGCTCCTGGAAAGTGCACCTGTCAGTTCAACCTCAAACTTCTCTCATTTTCTTAAAAGCCGGAACTTGGTTTCATTTTTCACTCTGGATTCTAAAGCAGTTGGAAAGCGTAAAAGAGAAGGGGGCCGGCCGCGAAGGGAAGCAAATAAATCTAATCGTAGTGGAAAGGTGATGAAAGGCCTGTGCCTACGTTTCCTCAATTTGTTCTTGAAATAAACGTTAACACACTCTTTGATTGAGGACCCGCTCTTGATTTTCCAAGCTAAGGGTTCACAGAGACCGGGAACAAAAAGATAGAGTTATTTTAAAACACAAATTTGAGTCATTAGTTCCCACCTCACCTTTTCCTCTTAGCATTTCCAGGGATGGGTTAATAAGTAGCTGAATTGACTTCTTTGAATTCTATGTCTACCCCTTCCGTGTGCCCACCCTCTAAAATGCATGCTGTTGGGCCGTTAGTTGGTGAGAAGGAACGGGGCTAGGAAAGTCCATGAAAAATGGCCACCAGCCATTTAAGACTCATGGGCATTTCTAAATTGAACAACTCACCGTGAGCTGAGAGGGAAAGAAATTATCAGTAATATGGGGACAAGTGGGACTCAAAGCAGGCAGTGTGGCAGATGCTCTCATGGCCACATCAGCGTCCCAGGCTCTCACTGTCCTTTCCATGGTCCACACATGGCACTCAGGGTCCACTATAAGAGCATGTAGTTTCCAACCCTCTCCCTGATAGATTTCTCTGGGGTGGTGAATGGGAAGGTCCAAAGTGTTGGAGGGTTAACTGCCCTACAACCGTGGCTGGCCCAGAACCCCTGGGGGCTGGAGGATAAATATTCAGCTTTCTACCCCACAGGGTGGAGCCACTCTGAAAACATGTTCCGGTTTGTCTCCCAAAGTCATGTCTTGCAAATGAGTCACTGACCACTCCATGCTGGACTACCTTTGCAAAGACTTTATAGCAACCAGCTTTGGGAGAAAGGGAAATGTCTCCCCCTGGAGGAAAGCACAGGCATTCTTACTGCCTGCTATGTAAGATTTAGGTTCCCCAATTGCTACATTCCAAAACACCGACCCTGTGGACAAATGTAAGGCCCATCTGAACCACGTCTTAGGGGTCAGAGAGAATGGGCACATTGGTACTCTAGCTGCTGGCTGTTCTATAGTCATGGAGTTCTTCATCCCTGTTGCCATGGTCTCATATCCCCCACCAGCATCCTTGGCACCACGCAGGCCAGCTGGTTTACCTGTAAGTGTGGTGGAGATCTTAGACCCACTGACTTCATGCCAAGACAAGTGCCAAACTGCAAAAATTGAATTTCTTTTTAGTCCAATTAGAACAATCATTTCATAAGAAAATTTACCTTAAAACTTTTACCTTATCCCATTATTCAAATAAGAACATAATTAAGATGGAGTGTTTCAAAATGTTCAGAGGTTTTTTAAAAATATTTAATATTTTTATTTTATGTGTATGCGTGTATTGCCTGCATGTAGGTAAGTGCACCCATGTTGTGCAATGAATGCTCTCAGAGGACAGAAGAGGCTATGGGATCCCCTGGAACTGGAGTTACAAACATTTGTTAGCTGCCATGTGGGTGCTGGGATTCAAACCAAGTCTTCTGCAAGAACAGTCAGTGTTCTTAACTCCTGAGCCATCTCTCCAGCCCTGTGTCCAGAGTTTTCAAAGACTTTTTGACACCTGAAGTTGAACCATCCAAATGCCCAGCAATTGCCAGATACACCAAGGCTATAGGCTATAGTGCTGATATACTGTCACAGATAGTAAAGTTGCTTAGAGATTCAGATTGTGACAAGTCCCTTCTCCTAAAGCAGCCCCCCCCCCGTGTGTGTGTGTGTGTGTGTGTGTGTGTGTGTGTCCATGGATGGATGAACGGATGGATGGACAGACATTGCATATAGTAACAGCCAGATACAACTATGGACCAAAATATTTGTTCATTTGCTTATATGTTACAGCACCACTACATTAAGTGTATGCATTAAAATTACAAGTGGAGAAAAGATACTATTCATGAACAGAAAAAAACTTGTTGAGATGTGATCTTCTGTAAGTGTAGCGCATGGCCAGACATGGGACTGGAAACATGTCTGCAGTCCAAAGGGTTTTCCTCCTTGTTCCAGGTGGACGAGTGGATGTGACAGGACAGAAGAAGAGATGCCCAGGACCACCACATCTCTGTAGCCCACAGTGAGCTGATTGATAAAAAGGAATCAGGGCTCACGCGACTTCCTAGCATCAGTTTCTCTTTTAGTATGAGCTCTCATATTAAGAAACAAAGGAGAGTTCAGCAAAGTTCTTTCCCTTTTACCTGTACAAATCAAGGTTTGGTATGCTGTCACCGGATCTGTGGATCCCACTAAAGCTTTACCAATCTTATGTCAGTTACAAACCTGAAGGAAAGAATGCATGGAGAGGTTAGCTTCCCTGTAGAAGCATCTCTGCTTCAAGTAAGAAATAAAAAAGATCCAGAGAGCTGATTTCCCTGCCCCGGCTTCCTATATGGGCTTTCCAGGTTAATCTGAGAATGACACCAAAAGGCAGAGATAAGAAATGCAGGCAAGGGAACTCACCATTCACAGAGCATTTGAATGCTAGAAATCAGCATTCTCACATAAGTGACAAAACACTGTCTTAAAAATACTTCAGTTTTCCATCATTATGTTTGTTTGTTTAAGAACTTTTAGTGTCACACAGAAATAAAACAAACTTTTGTGACTAAAAATAGGATGCTCATTGCCTGGCCTGATTTCACGCTGAGTTGGTCAGTTATTTGGTAACAGCAAACATTTTCAAATGCACAGTTCTTTATTGAGCACAAGTGATACACATACCAGGCTTGTGCTGGACACTGTGAACTCAGGACAGTGAGCCAAGCTGGTGTCCTGAGAGGCCCATCTGATGCAGACATTTTTTTGCTCCAAGATAAAAAAAATAAATATGCAACTTTGTTTTTTTCCAGTCTTTGCAAATTGAATTATTTCCCAAATTCTTTATAAAATGTAAAACCAGGGAGAAAATAAGACAAGATTTTAGTTAGCAGGTTAACAACATACTCTAACATGGAAGGAACTTCTATTTTCTCACTGGGGCCAGAAATAGCAGAGGTTCAAATCTCTTATTTCCCCTATACCTACTTTAGAGTCTTTTCCACTCTGTTTCTTGGAAGTCTCCAGCAGAGTTAGGAGACCATCTCAGGGCAGCAATGTAGGCCAAAGCCAAGTTGTGCCCCAAAATTAGGTAAAAGGCAGTAGTTGCTATCCCCCCTGCTTGGCCTACATCTGGGAGAAGAAAGTCCATTTGTGGACTGAGAACCATGCCTCACCTAACACTGAGCATGTTCCTCTGCTGGGGTGTCTGGGGACCTAAACTACAAAGACCTGTTTGAATTTGCAGGTAGACACTTCATATATTTCATACTGTTCACGCTCATACAAATTATTCTAGAAAATACTGCAGTTCAGTTCCTAAGACTAGTATAATCCAACATGAAAGATGACATGGACATTAGGAAAAATATCATAAGCTAATCTATGCATACATTAATTATAAATGCAAAAATCCTAAGTAAATATTGGTGATGGTTATTATGTAAATACATGATGTCCATGTATGATTTGCCCCAGGAATACAAGAATAGATAAACTAACATTGGAAAATAATTCATATAATATTATGGGAGGAAAAAAACTACAAAGGTAAAATCCAACATCTAGAAGTACAAAAAAAATGTTAAATATATGGAAGAAGTTACAGGGGGTAAGGAACTCCTTTAACATGGTCAATAGAATCTATCAAAATTATATGTAATGGTTACAAATTAATAGCATCATTCTTAAAAGAAAATAAGTCAGAGGCAGGACAAGAGTGCCTGCTCTCACGGCTTCATTTAGAATCATATCAGAGTAGCTAGCCAACACAATAAGGCATGAAAAAAATCATCCACTAGGGGGATGGGCTCACTAGGAGGGAGGAAATCAAATTGTCGTTTTCATAAGCTATGTGTTTGTTTACATAGAGATTCAAGAAAACCTAAAATTTGCTACAGTGAAAAAAATAGGGGTAAAGAAACGAGACAAGTGAGGGAGATTTAGAACAGACCAACATGTTCACGTGCATTCTGTGCATGATGGACTAACACAAAACAGGGAGGGCAAATACACTATGCAGAAGATCCAGATTGATTTAAACCTGCAGCTTTACAATTTAGCATTTATATAAGGAAATGGAGAGCAGTTACTTCACAGCAGAGAAACATTTCTAAATCAAGACACAGAAAAAGACAAACAGTAAAGGAAAGAATGACACGCATTTTTACTCAAATGAGAAAACTCAGCACGGCACCTTAAACAAGAATGAAATCTGGACGGTAAATCCAGGAAAGAAGTACACATCACAAATTCCCCCCCCAAAGCACTTAGGTCTGATGACCGTTAACCATTGCTCAGTCACAGGAGCTTGGGGAAGCCTGTCTTCCTTTTTTAATACATGGTTTCCTCATATCCTTACCAAATCAGGACACTTTCCACAAGAACAGAAAGATTATGTTGGTTGGGTTGAAAAACAAATATTCACAGGCAGCTGATAGAGATGCAAACAAAAAGAGCTGATAATCAATAATTTGTGAACTTCATGAAGATTTAAAGGAATATTAGTTAAGAAAAACAGAGGTGAGGGAAGTTATTTAGAATTTGTAAGGCCTGCTTCCTACAAACAGGTCCTTCAAGCCTCTCAGATTCAACTTAATTCAAAGTCTAACGGCGTCTTTTAAATCAACAATAATGCTACGAGAACCAGAATCCTTATCAACCGTTACATCCAGTCACCCAAGCCTTCCTGTAAACCTTGCTGTTTTCCCATCTCTCCTGCCCATCTCCATCACCTGAGGCACAGCCTCATCATTTCCTGCATGAACTACCTCCGTACACTATGTTTTGGTGTGTGTGTGTGTGTGTGTGTGTGTGTGTGTGTGTGCGTGTGTGTGTGTGTGTGTGTAGTTTTTATTTTGTTTTGTTTTTTGAGACAGGGTCTCCCTCCAGTGCCAGTTAGCCTGGCACTTGTTATGTGGACCAGGCTGGCCTTGGTCTCACAGAGGTCCATTTGTTTCTGCCTCCTGAGTGCTGGAACTAGGGTACCAACACTGTGGACCTTTCAACCTCTTTTCTTCTATATTATGGCCTTTCATTATTTTACAAGCAATGGGACTGATTCATTTATTTTTATGTGTGTGTTTTATTTATTTATGCAGGTACCACATGCTATGCCCATGAAGGCCAGAAGAGAGCATCGGATCCTCTCGAACTGGAATTATAGATGGTTGTTAGACACCACCACATGGGTGCTGGGAATGGAACCCAGGTCCTCTGCAAGAGCAGCCAATGCTCTTAACCACTGAACCATCTCTCCAGTCTTGCTAGAATTTCCATTGTGAGGGCAGCCAAAGTTTAGATCTTGAACGTCATCTTAAGCCTCACGCTGAAGAAGGCTTAGTCCCCAACCTGTTGCACTGTTGGAATGTGATGGTACCTTTAGGAGGTAGAGCCTTGTGGAAGCAAGTTGGGTCATTGGAGTTAGGATATCCTTAAAGTGGATACCGAAACCCCAACTCCTTTCTGTTTCTCTTTGCTTCCCAGCCACCATAAGGAAAATATGCTACCTTTGCCACGTACTCATGATGCTCTGTGCTACCCCAGGCCCAAACTAATAGGTCAAGCAACCATGGAGGGAAGCCACTGAAACTATGCACAAAAGCAAAGCTTTCCTGTCTTGAAGCTTTTTGTCCCAGGTGTTTGCAACAATGGAAGACAGCTGATCAGCACATCACCTGCCTGGTTCCTCCTGAGGTTTCAACAACTGGGTTCCTGGTCCTACTCGTCTCCCACTGTTTCTTCTCCTAAGTATATTCCTCAAGAGTTACTTGAGGTCAATGAGTCATCTAGTATTTGTTTGAAAATATTTATTTTCCCTTCTTCGTTGAACGGTTATTTAGTCTAGGTTAATGGTTACATAACCATCAGAAGTTGGTGGCCTCCTCTTAACTTCTATCTGGGACCAAACTTACCTATTAAACATGTCAGGCTAAGAATGCAGCTTAGTTAGTAGATCGCTTGTCTGGCATGTACAAGGAAAGCCCTGTGTTCAACCACATAAACCAAGTGTGATGGCACACCTCTGTAATCCCAGAACTTGGGAGACGGAAACTGGAGAATCAGAAGTTCAAGGTCCTTCTAGGCTACATGATGAGCTCAAGGCCAACATGAGAACCTGTCTCAAACAATAAAAAATAATGGATAAATAAATAAATAAACATCAACTTCACAAAGATAACTCACTCCCCCACAACTCTAATCATCTGGTTCTCTTTATTTCTAACACACTAACATTTCACAGCAATGGACAGACTATCCATGTCTAGCTCTATTAGATAATAAAAAGAGGAATATTCTTGCATACTATACTTTATAACAAACTATAGACTATAATGCCTGCCTGCTTATGACTAATTAAAAAAATCTCTAAGTTCAATATCTTAAGCTTTCTACTTGAGTCCTACATGAAAAGACCAGACGTTAGAATTCCAAAGCTAGTTTATTTTTGTAAAAATGTTAAGAGAGCATTTCATTTAGTCTAGAAAGTTGGGATGAATGTGCTACCACTTAGATGACTGGAGTTGTGACATTAGCACAACTCAATAACTTTTGTTCATTTTTAAAACAGCAATATTTGTGTTTACTCAACTACTCTACAAAATTCACGTGAAGAATATTTGTGTAATGTGATAGTTTACTTGACTTATAGCCAGGATGCAAGGAAAATTGTTTGGGATGTTGTTTAACATAAAACTATCCGTTCAGTATTGAGAACGGAAAGTCATGCTTTGAGAAAATTACAAATAAATGGCCAATAAATAGAAACCCGTGTGAGGGAAACCTATGAACTTACAAAACCGCACAGAAGGTATATGGTCTGTGATTTTAACACTTATGTTCATCAGTAGATTTGGGACCTTCTGCCATCTTGTGAGGTTAGTCTCAAGTTTATGATAATTTCATAAACTATTTTCAATATGCTGGAATACTTTAGGTATGTATTAACTTCTCCTTTTAAACATTTTAATTACACTTTTATTTTTGTGTCCTTGTATGCATATGTCTTTGGACACACACGTGCCATGGTACATGAGTGCAGGTCAGAGGACAACTTGTAGCAGTTGACTCTCTCCTTCCACCGTGTAGGTCCCAGAGCTCGAACTCAGGTCTTCTCAGCTGCAGACTCCTTTACCGTCTCTTTGGCCCTGAGTTTTCTCTCTTCTTTTTTGTAGTCTGGTATTTTGACATCCGGGGCTTTGATAAACCTGAAGGGACTGCCCCTCTCAGGATTAGCTGATTCCTACCACAAAAATTTCCCATGAACATGTCCTTGGAACAGCAACCCCTGAACAGTGAGCGCACAGCCACAACCACTTTGCTAATGGGATACCTATACCCTGGAGGCCACTGAAATTAGTAAACTAGCAAATTAGCGGATCCTAAACCTGCCTAAGCCTGCCTTTCCCGTTCCTTCCCTCAGAGAGCACAGTGAAGACCCTGACTACGGCTCCTCTCCTTCCTCTGCCTCCTGACCAACCTGGTTTGCCTCTGTGGCCTCCGTGGTATGGCATGCATCTTTTCGGAGCCTACAAACCATCTGTTTATCATCAGTCCTTTCTGAATTTATTGACCTTACCACCCCTAAATAATAACAAATAAACCTATTAGAAACCATTGTAAGACCAGAATTATAGAACTTGCCAAGAAGTTCTGCAAATAACCTGAATATTTCTGAGAGGATTTTTTTTTTTATTAGAAGAAGCATTTCATTACAACAGCATTAACCTATTCAATAACATTTTTCTGACCTAGGGTACATCTCTTTCAAAATTGGCTGTATGAGAGGATTTTTTAAACGTCACATTCTTAAATATTTTCCAAACTTATTCAGGTTTTCTATTTTAAAGGGTTATTGCTGTCACTAAATGTCACCTCAGCTCTCTCTACAAGCTTCGTTGTGTGGGCCGTGTCTCACCTGCATCCCCCTGTCCTTTCTTTTTGGATCCAGTCAAAGCTGACCCTCTTCCTCCACACTCACTGGGGTATTCTGCAGCAGAGCCGCCCTCAGCCTGGAATGTTCTTTGCATTGAATCTTGCTGACTCACTTGTGATCGTTTCAGACAGACCTTGACTGGTCACTCAGTCTGAAGTCAACCCTGAAACCACCTTTTTTTCTTTCCTATATCACTAATTTCTCGTGTATTTTCTTTTAATCTCAAATTCCTTTTGCTTTACTTTCTTTGAGGGAAAGATGGATGTCTGTGGATCCAGCCCAGGCCCTCGTGCATGCCGAGTTAACACTCTACCACTGAGCTATATCTCCACATCTATTTTACTTTCTGATAGCTTTTACATAACCCAGGATCCCCAAGTTTTCAGTATTTTAGCTCAGTCTTTGGTACACAGTAGCATCCAATATGATATTTTGAAAGAAAAATTAATAAGAGGTCACAAGAATATACTCAAGATGGACCATGGTAGGGGCTTAACAAGAAGAGTTTGAGAAAACAAACAGAAGATGATGCACCTTAGAGCTGGTGCTGTTTAAGGGACGGTGAGGGACAGGTGAGCAGCTGTGTGCCGACTGGGCGGGTCAGACAGGGACACAGACACTCCGAGAATCCTTTATTACTTTGAGTAAAGTAGGACGCATCTCTCTGAAGGCCTGGGATGTGTTTGGCCCTTATCAACACAGTCACCAGTACTGTGCAACTTGAATAACCAATTAGGAATATTGTAACCTGTGGTTACTTTAGGAAGACTCCAAATGGACTTTTATTCTTTTTGGAAAGAAAAAAAAGACTACATTTTTGAAAATGTGCTCTGTCACATAACCATCACTGAGCATCAATTTGTGCATTATAGGGATTCTGACGTCACATGGGAAAACAATTCCAACCCCACTTAAAAGGTGTCAGATCTCAGTAATTTTACAAGGGGAAATGGAGAGAGGTTAGAGTTGTAACTTGATTCAGATGTCATGTGATATATAGACACAGGAAATTAGGTCACTGAAAATAATTTTTCTAATCAAGACATTACAGCCCAGAATAAAAGGATGTTTTAATCCGTTTTAGCTCCAGTTCCCCAACTAGCTTCTGTTAACATCGCTCTTTCCGTTACTAATCAGCATCAAGGAGTGGACAGTTTGAAAAGTCCCTGTGCCTACTTCTCTTCCTAACACTTTTTAAAAAATATTTTATTTATTTTCATTTTATGTGTATGAATGTATTGCCTGCATGTATGCGAGTGCACCCGTGTCATGCAATGCAGTGGAGGTCAGAAGACGGCGACGGATTCCACTGAAACTGGAGTTAAGGACAGTTCGTAGCCTCCATGTGGGCACTGGGAATCGAACCCGGGTCCTCTGCAAGAGCAGTCAGTGCTCTTAACCACTGAGCCATCTCTCCAGCACCCTAACACTTTTAGAGCAGTAAATTTCAGGTATCAAACACAGGAATTTTCATGAAAAAAAAAATCTTAGAATCTACCAGGTGTTAAAACTTGGGTGATTAGGGGCTGGAGAGATGGCTCAGAGGAAGAGAGCATTGGATGCTCTTGCAGAGGACCCAGGTTCAATTCCCAGCACCCACATGGTGTCTAGCAACCATCCATAACTCCAGTTCCAGGGGATCCAATGTCTTCTACTGATCTCCATGGGTATTGCACACATGTGGTACATTTACATACATGCAGGCAATACACTCATACATGTAAAATTAAAATAATAAATAAAATATTTTTTAAAGGCTTGGGTTACTAAAACTCATACAAAATAGATTTATGTGCATCAAACTCATAGTTTACAAATAAACACCTCAAGGGAAGCCAGCTGGAAAGGTGTAGGCGGTCTCCCATTTTTGCTGTTTCCATATAAATATCCAGCAAGTATTCAAGACACAATGCAGACAGCGCCCCTCAATGTGATGCCTGCCTTCTCCTCGCCACCATTCCCACTTCAGTTCGCAATGTGCGGCTCCCTCTTCTCAGACCTGCTTCTTTAGGGGATCAGTCGGTCTCTGTGGCGCAAGTGCCAGCTTCTTAAAAAGAGAAATCTTTTCTAATGAACTTCAGATCCCCAGCCCAGCATCAGCCATGCATTCAAGAAAGACTTGCTCAGAAAAGAAAGTAAAATAGGGGTTGGAGAGATGGGTCAGTGGTTAAGAGCACTGGCTGCTCTTGCAGTGGACCTGGGTTCGATTCCCAGCACCCACACGGCAGCTAGCAACCATACATAACTCCAGTTCCAGGGGATCCAATGCCTTCTCCTGACCTCCACAGGAATTGCATGACACAGGTGCAGCCACATACATGCAAGCAATACACTCATACACACAAAATAAAAATTTTAAATAATAAATATTAAAAAGTAAAATAAGTATTTGTAGGGGGACCTCCTAGGTAGCAAGTGAAATCACTATCTAATTAATAACAATTTAAAACAGTATCTGATCGCCTATTGCCTTCAACCTTCTGTTCTTGCTGTAGGGTCTAAAAGGGGAGGAGGGCCTGCTTTCCATTGGTTCTAGGACTGTTTCCTCCAAATGGAAACATTCCTTCCTGGAAGTAAGAAAGAAGATAAAATTCAAGGATAAAAGAAGCCCAGAAAGTTAGAAGGCTCCTGAGGCCCTTCTCAGAGAATACATAAGCCATGGACAGTCATCAGGAACGAGCAAGCTCTTCAGAGACGTTTCCGTCAAGTTGTGCAGGAAACAGCGGCGACAGGCTCATCAACCTTCAAACATGTTGGGGTGGGACTTTTTAGTAATCCAGCTTCCTGAATTATCTCAGCAATACCAACAAATTCATTGATTCTTGAACTAGTTTCTTTTCTGTTGTGATAAAACACCAGGATCATGGGAACTTACAGAATGAGTTTATTTGGCTTAGAATTCCAGAGGGATTAGAATCCATAATAGTGGAAGAGGCATGCCGGCAGAGGTGACGAGCAGAAAACCAGCAATCACGTCTTCAAATACGCAGAGGAAGCAGAGAGAGACAGGAAGTATAGCAAGTTTTAAGAAGTCTTTAAAGCCCACCCCCAGTGATGTGCTTCCTCCTCTGGCAAAGCTGTACGTACCTTCTAAAACCTCCCAAAACAGCGCCACCAACTGGGGACAAAATGTCCAAATACTTGGAGCCCATGGGGGACAGTCTCATTCAAATCACCACAGTTCTCTAACCCACATTAGGTGGAATTATTTCTTTGCTCTGTCATCGGTCTTCTATCTGGGGTCAATCAACATTCCTTCACATCTCCCCAAGAAAAATGATACAGCGTTCTTTAGGATTCTGGTGTCACCCACACCTGTTTGACAGCAGCCTCTACTGGCATGAGGTACATAGACACACTGAACGTCTCCAATTCATACATCCTAAACTCAAAATGCCATAAAAATACAAACCTTTTTGAACACCGATATTATGCAATAAGCGGAAAGTTCCAAACCTGTGATGCTACAAATGGAAAGTTCCATACCTGACATCAAGTGGCAGGCCAGTCAAAACAAAGGGACACTAATACAAATGAATTCTGTCCTCAGAAGTAGGTCTTATCGTGTGCACGTGTGTGTGTGTGTGTGTGTGTGTGTGCGCGTGCGCGCATGTGCATAAATAATGATTCCAAAATCCAAGACACTTCTGATCCTAAATAGTTTGGATAAGGGACACTGAGCCTGTACTCCATGTCAATACAGGTAGTAACAGTAGTAGTAATCAGAGTTGGGTATGGTGACACACACCTTTTATCCCTGTACTTGGAAGGCTGAGGAGGAGAATCAAGGAAAATGAGTTCAAGACTAGTTTGGGCCATACAGCAAGACCCTGTCTTGAAAATAGAAATTTAAAGAGGGAATTGAGTCACATCACTTTGTTCTTTTTAGTTACACTTTTTCAAATTTCATACACTATATTTTTATTATATTTAGATCCCCTCCTCTATCCACACCCCCCTCATTACCCCACCCAATTTCATGTAAAATATATATACATACATACATATATGTCTATAGAATCAAATCTGTGTCTCCAAATGCTATTTGGTGTGGCTCCATCCACTGGAGCCTACCAAGAGTCCTGACTCTCCCCATCCCAGCTGTCATCAGTTGCCAATACTTCCTCAGCTCAGCTAGGGTTGGGGTTTCTTACCCAGTTCCCCACTTCTATGCTGGGATTTTCATCTGGCTTGAACTTACCTGGTACTTGCACATGCTATCACCATTGCTGTGAGTCCACGTGCCAAGAACAAGAGGCTGCAGAGTGCTTATCCCTGAATATGACACCTACATTAAACTTCTGTCCCCCAAAATTCAGGGATCGTTGCAGAAGAGGAGGCAGGAAGATCATAAGAGCCAGGGGAGGTGGAGGACCACAAGGAAACAGTCTTCCAGACTGCTGGGAAGTCACTCAAATGAACTCACAGCAAACGTGACAGCATGCACAAGTGTCGCATCATTTTTATATTTGAATTCCCCTATAGTCCTCTTCAAAATTATAGAAAATGGTCTATGAAATTCTAACGATTCTAAAGAGAAGCCCCAATTTTAAAAATGCTTGAAAGCATCCATTCAATATACATATAT
>NW_008340872.1:972102-1003791 GCF_000622305.1 Nannospalax galili | reverse complement strand
CAAATCCAGGAGAGCTGTGGCTATGGATACCTTTTCTCAAAGAGACCAAAAAAAAAAAAAAAAAAAAAAAAAAAAAAATAAAAATTTTAAAAATGATTTATTTGGGTGTCTTAAATTTTTTTTTTTTTTTTTTTTTTTTGGTGATGTTTTCATACATGAGCACTGGATTTATATCATTTCCACCTCCCTCACCCCCACACACACACTCAATTTAAAAATGCTTGTGAAATTATCCACAGAGCAAAATTTTATGGCAATATTGTTAGATATTTTTTAATTCTGATCATCAGCAAGTGTCACTAAACACTGTTTACTGAGTATTTGCCTCCTGTATTTAACACCAGCTTTTCAGAATTGTTTTCCTAAGTTATATGAAAAGCATTCTGAAAATGATGGCTTGCAGAAAGAGCGCATAAATGCAACTTACAAAAAAACAAGTAAATATTCATATTCTGCTTTCAATTTATTCAAAATGTACTGTTCTCTCCCAGTTTAAGGAGAAAATGATTACACATTCAGTTATCCTGAAATAATTAAAAGGTCATTAATTTCCTGTCATGGATGTGATATGGTTTAATTACATTCTATGAATGTATTGACCAGACCATCAGGGCACACAGTCCTGCTGAGAGGTTATTATCTTAGCAAACTAACATCCATTGAGTGGGGTATAGATATGTACATGGAGATTTGAGTATATTTGAGGACTTAAAACTGACCACGTGCACTCAATGACTGTGTTCGTTGAACTAAGGAGTTTAGGGTTTATTCCTGTGTTCCTAAAAGGATCATAACTACCCAGTGAAATATTCATTCTGAGACATACAAAATTTATATTAATTTGAAATTTTTCCCTAACACCAAACATATGTTTTCATCCATAACATACTATTGAAACTAGACAAGAAAAATGGTCAACAAAATAATGCAATTTAATAGACTGCCTCTCAAGTTGATGATATCTACCATTTCTTCTAAACTACTCTAAAGAAGTGAAAAGAAACAAGTCTCAGGGTGTGTTGGAAAGGTCCAAGATCAATTTGGATGCTGCCCTGCCATTTGTCTGTACCTCTTAGGAAATCCCGACATAATAAACTACAGGACAATCTCCACTGACTAGTTAGAAGGTCCACACGCAGTTAGCTTTACCAAGTGGTAGCATACAGCAGTGTTCAGGGTGCAGCTAATTTGTCCTAGTCTACAATTACTAACTCATGGGGGCTGGAGAGATGGCTCAGTGTAAAGAACACTGGGGCTGCTCTTCCAGAAGACCCAGGTTATCCCTCTCCCCCACCTGAATGTGTACTGAGAGCTTCTGGGTTGGGCAGACCCCTCTGCAAAAGCCATATTGCTCCATCCCATCTGAGCCTGTCCACTGCTATAGGTTTCCTGAATGTTAGCCCCTCCAACCCCATCTCTACCACTATAGTGAACAGCTCAACTCATTCATTGGTAAAGTCCCCCCACCCCAGATGAGCATTGCTAACCTTTAACTATATCTGTGCAAGGGCAACAACTCTAGATGAGAAATCAAAATTCTACTAAATATACACTAGCTGGATAAGGAAACTTCTCAACCTTATCACTGAGATTTGGGTTGGTTTTTTTTTTTAAAAAAAACTGGTAAAGTTGGATAATGGCACACAAGTCTTATAGCTGCAAAACAGTACCTGTGAAAAGCCCAGCACAGATTATAATACACAGAGGTGCTCAGCAAATGGTAGCTGCCCCTGCCCCCACCAATGCCTCTAAGCACTCGTTCCCACCTGGTGTTCTCTTCAATGGGCACCTGCTGCTGACCAGCATGCTAAGAGGGAGCATGCAGTCTGTGCCAGGTTGGGTGCCCAAGTGACTACTCCCTGAAGCTAAATGTACATATGTGTATTTGTAGCTATGTGTGACATAAATATGGTTCCTCTTGTATGTTACACCTTCTTCCTGGCCAATCTGATCCTATTTGATCCCCGACAGAAGGGCAGCTGAAGATCAGGATGTGGACATCTTCAGGACTTACTATGGACACATAAGTAGATGGAAACAAGATTTTCCACAAATAAATGTTAAGGCAAGGGATCAAGGAATGACGTTCTCAGAGAGGCACAGAAGAAGCCCTGTGGAAATGAGAGAACGAGACCAGGGAGGCTTAGCAGGCTGAAGGATTTGATCTTAACTTCAGAATGTGAAAAGACCCTCCCATAGGCTCCCTCCAGGATCTCATGCATTCTGTCATTTATAGCAAGGCCTATGGAGTCGGGGGTGGGGGGCAGAGTATAGGAAGGTGCATGGGGGGCAGGGGGGTATAAAAATGATTAAAATGTTTTGTCATGTTTAAAATGCACAAAAATTCAATACATCATTTTTTAAATAAAAAGAGGGCAACGTGAGTGGATGCAATCAAAATACAGTATGTACGTGCTGGTTAGACTTTTTGTCAACCTGACACAAACTAGAGTCACCTGGAAAGCAAGAATCTCAGTTGAGGAATTTCCTCCATTGAATTGGCCTATGGCCATGTCTGTGAGACATTTTAACCACAAGCTGATATAGGAAGGCCCAGCCCTCTGTGAATGATGCCATCCCTGGGCGTATGGGCCTGGCTGTATAAAAAGGTATCTGAACAAGCCAGGGGAAGCAAGCCAGTCAGCAGCATTCCTCCATGGTTTCTGCCTCAAGCTCCTGATTTGAGTTCCTGCCTTGGGGTCCCTCGATGATGGGCTGTATCCCTCGATGATGGGCTGTAACTTATAAGCCAATAAACACTTTCTTCATCCTCCCCCAAAAAATTATTTGAAAAAATAAAGCTTAAAATATGATATTAGCAAGTTGGTTATCAATCCTTCTCCCATAGTACACACACAGCTGAAAGAGTATGGAAACCGGAAAAATCTAGACCTGTCTGCCAATAATCCATACTATAAATTGAGTTATGTAAAATACTGAAATTCTGGATCAAGGGTAAACTGAAAATTAAAAGATCAAAATAATCAAGAAATAGACTAACACAAATTATCTATGTGTATATATGTGAAACTATTCTTTAAGAAAGATTGTAATTCTTTGAGTTGTATCTATTTTTATTCTATGTGTATATAAGTACTTTGCCTACATGTATACAAATGCACCTCCACAATGCCCACAGAGCCCAGTCCCCTGGAACTGGAGTTACAGATGGTTGCTAGCTGCCATGTGGGTGCTGGAAACCAAACCCAGGTCCTCTGCAAGAGCAGCCAGTGCTCTTAACTGTTGAGCCATCTCTCCAGCACCTTTAAGCAACATTTTAAATGAAAGAGCAAGAACCACAGTACTTCATAACTAGCCTTCGGAATTATGCATTTAATATACATATATAAAATTTGATACATGTGTTTATCTGATATATAAACTATACTTGTTATTCTTATCATCACTGTGACCAAGTATCAGACAAGAACCAATTTGAACGTGGAATACCCATTCTGGCTCATAATTTAGGGGAACAGAGTCAGCACAAAAGGTGGGGCAGGCATGGCTGTGGTAGCGCCACTCTCATGGAAGCATCAGGCAGTTGCTCACACCGCAGGGGATCAGGAAGCAGAGATACACGTGAGAACTAGGTTAGGTCAGCTCTAGCCCTGTAGCCCTGACCCCACAACCCCACCTCTGCTCTCAGGAATCCACTTCCAAAAGCCTCCACATTCTCTCAAACCTTTGTCACTGGCTTGGGACCAAGTGTTCAAACACAGGAGCCAAAGGGAGATGTAGACTCCAACCTACCAGTCACATATTTGGATTCTAACCTAATACCATTCACCAAAATAAAATCTGAGAGAATTTTAAACTTAAATATCAAAAAAGAGCACACTTCTCACCGGGAAAAAGTGGTCACATACTGGTAGGAAATAGTATATGGACAAAGTATTAATGTCCTTGAATAGAAGATTCATCAAACTCAGCGTTAAAATGCCAAAGTCCCCATAGGTAAACTGATGAAGTCCATGAGAAGTTATCCAACACAGAAATAAAACTAATCCACAGACGCGTAGGATGCTTTCTTTCACTAGTAATCAAAGAACGGCATGTTAAACTCACAACAAGGTAGCATTTGACCCCTAGAAAACCAGCAGAGATTTTAAAAAACAGCATCCCCTGCCCGCTGACAAGGAGCCTTCAGAGTCCTCCCGTGATCCTGACATTTTGGAAAAATCCTTTTGGAAACCAATTTGGCAAAGAGCCTCATAATGCTTATTCTCCAAGAATATAATAATTCCACTTTTGAGAATAGAGCCTAAGAAAATAATCCTAAATATTGGAGAGCATTAGTTATAAGAGCAAAAAAAGAATTTAAATACCAAAGCAAAATATACTATTTACACAAATTGTGTATAGGCAACAGTCAACGCGTTCTATTATGCTGTAACTTTCAAAAATTATAAAGGTGGTACAAATACAGAAAAATGTAAGTTTAATCACGTTAAATAGAATAGCAAAATAAAAAGGGTACGCACATAGCATTTATATTTAGACATAAATAGAATAAACATTAGAAGGTAATACAAGAAAATATGGACTTTCTGGATAGTAAAATTAAGAACTTTATTTACATATTGTATATACTTCCCTATATTTCATTTTCTAACTCAGAGACCCACTCACTAGAAACCATCTTCCAGCTGTCACTGTCAGACTCTTACAGTGTGTCACATAAAGCTTTCAAAGAAGTTTTAAGCCCCCTGCAGTGGTATGAATGTGAAATGCTCCTCGTAGGCTCATGTGTTGAACACTCGGTCCTCAGCTTATGGCAGTGTTTTGGAAGGTTCTGGAATCTTCAAGAACTGGAGCCTCACTGGAGGAAGTGGGTCACTGGGGATCAGCTTTGAGATTTTATAGCCAGGCCCCACTTCCTGTCCACTTTCTGCTTCCTGTTCCACCAAGATGTGAGGAGGTGAGGTGTCCCAGATGCACACTCCTGCCTGCCTCCTTGCCCCCCGCCATGGTGGACTGTATCCTTTCAATCTGTAATAAACCCTTCATCTTCAACTTGCTTCTAGTCAAGTATGTGATCAGAATAGCAAGAACAGTAACTAGTTTGTCAAACTCCAAAAAAAGCCAAATCAAACTCAATTGTCCTTTTGAAGATTATTTTCAGGAAATATATTTTTTCTTTTTAAATTTTTTTAAAATTGTAACTAAGAACTGGCTTTTGTTTTAAGTTTCATATCATCAGAAACAATAAATAATAAAAAAATGATAGTTTTAGAATTCTTTCAAGAAAAATCCAGACCACTGACCTTCTAAGACAACGGTTCTCTGGTATAACATTTTAAAACACTATTGCTTATCCCACAACTGTCATAAAGTGTTTCAATCTGCTCCTCATTCCCTCCATAAACGTTGAAACTCAAATAAGAAATAACGTAGTTTTATGATATCTAGTAAAGATTTTGACATATATAATCTGGATCTAAATGCTAAATTGGCTTTACATTTTTTAAAGATTTCCAAATACTGCATATGTCCTTAATCTCTTTAAGTTTTTAAAGTGCTTCCCATCGGTGGCAATATTTGCTCATCATCTTTAAGAAATGACTTTGGGGCTGGGGAGATGGCTCAGTGGGTAAAAGTGCTTGCTATACAAGTGTGATTACTGGAGTTTGGACCCTCAGAACTAAAAAACTTGGATAGAGTGGTGTTCGATGTATCTGTAAACCTGCTGCTCCTATTTGAATGTGGGAGGCAGAGACAGGAGATTTCCCTGAAGTTTGTGGGACCACTAGCCTGTTGTATACAAGGATCAACACCAAGAAACTCTGTCTCAAAAAAGGTGAAGAGCAAAGACCTCCACACAGGAATCATGACATTTATAACACGGTCACACACATACACACACACACACACACACACACACACACACACACACACACACACACACACTTCACACACACACACACACACACACACACACACACACACATACACACTAAAAAAATGATTTTATCAATCAACTAACCCATCAAATCTCCAAATGATTTGGCAAATTGGAGTTTGAGGTTAAGGGAAGGGACAAGGAGAGCAGGTTCCAGACACACAGCCAATCAAAGGACCAGAACCCAATAGCCCAAGAAGGAGCCCAGGTAAGTCCTGAATCTGAGAGCCACTTGGCTCCAAGAACCAAATGGGGCATGCCGTCTTGGAAACCAGGTCCGGGATGCAGCTGGAGAATGCGGTACATCCCAGAGAGTTTAGAAAACATAACCCACATCTCTCCCCAGCCATGCACTCTCTTACGCTGGAGCTCTGTCCTCTGCTGGGCAAGGGCCACTGCTACAGACCAGCCTGGGCTCCCGTGACCAGGGTGCCCTGGTCAGACGCACTGTTGCCTATTGGACACCTCACTTAGTGTCTCTTGCTGGTTTGTAGCCATGTTGGATCAGATGAGAGACTACAGATTCCTGATGCCAGAGTCTAGACACTATGATGTTGTAAATTGTGCTGCCAGGCTTTACCTTCAAAAAGTTCAGCATTCTAGAACTTTCTGTCCAGTTGTGTAGCCAATGGCCACATGCAGCTATTTAACTTTAAATTCAAGAAAATTAGAAATTCGCTTCCTCAGTTGAACATTTCAAAATTAGCCACAGGTGGCTCTCGGCTTCCACATCTGACAACATGAATATAAATCCGCCGTATCACCAGTTAAGGGTCTTGAAAATAGCAAACTGGGTTCTGGCAGATAGTGACTTGGTCTAGTCCCCCATTTCTATGACAGTAATGCTTAGAGGGTCTGTCCAGAACCCCCTCCCCAGGGAGAAGTCTTGAATGCTATTTACATTTAATTAATTAAAATTTACCTTCAGTCCCATATAGAACACACCCCTGACTGTGGTCAGCGGTTACGCGCAGACTTTGTCATTTTGCTGACGGACCACACATTCCCATTGATCAATTCTAAATTGGATTATTGTTAGTTTTAAAAGCGCCTGAACAGCAGAAAGTGGCTGTGGTGGCAGACAACGGGGAGATTGATAGTAGAATAAACAGGGGAAGTGACAAGCCGCTCAGCTGAATTGATCACTGTCAGCGGGTTGGTGGTCAGCCGGCTGCCCTTTAGTGCCCAGAGTAAACATCAGAATAATGTTTAGACAAACACATTTGATTTTTGAGGTAATGGGTATGTCAACTAAATGACAAACCTTAGAAAGGTCAAAGGGATATCCATTTTTCAGACTTTTTTCAACGATTAATCATTGATTTGAGTAACAGTGCTCTTCTGGGTGAAGTGTAGACCACACTGGTTTGTGTGCTGTTGTGTGGTGCTCACACGTTCCCTCTCCCACCAACAGCCATTCACCTGGTCATCCATACTTTTCTCCATAATAAAATTTTGTTGTGAGTGTAGTTCATTCTTTTTTTAAAAAAAAAAGGAAACCTCATTGGATGCAGAATTTCAATTGTGTCGAGGCAATTCACACACCAACAGTCTTTCTAATCCTCCAGAGGGAACCCATCACATCACCAATCCATAGTAAAGATGTTTCTCATCACCTTTATCACAGTCAAGGGTTCATCATCAGCCACTAACCTCTGAGGACATGACAATAGTGCCTCAAAGCAGGGGGGCACCATCAGTGAATGTCAAGCACCCCCAAATTCTAATTCAATACAATTCCCCATTTGCTGGGCAGTTGCATGTGTGTGTGCTTTTTCCTGTATGCGCACACGCATGAATCTCTATGTGCATGAATGTGGAAACCAGAGGTTGACACTGGGTGTCTTCCTCAGTCACTCTCCACCTTTTTTCGAACAGGCTATCCCACTGAACTCACTGATTCAGGAATACCAGCTGGCCAGTGAACCCCAGGGATCCTCCCACACACCGCCCACCCCCCACACCCCAGCACTACAGGCTTATGTCTCCACACCGAGCTTTCAAAAATATGTAGATACTGGGGATCGAAACTTGGGTCCTCATATTTACATTGCAAACACTTTATCAACAGATCCATCTCCCCAGCCCCATGGATCATTTTTAATGTGATTTCCACCTGTTAAAGTATCTTCCGTTAACTTTGACTGAGGGTGGGAGCAATCAACCTTGATGGCAACCAAAATGGGAGTTCAGAACTTGTTTTTTTAAAGAGATGTTTCTTTTGCCCCAGGAGACACTCTCATCTGCATAAGGTAGATGAGAAATGGCTTTGCTTACAGTTGCATTGTGGGAGGTGTCTTAGCTCAGGTTGCTATGCATACTACCACAGACTGGGTGGCTTAAAAACAAAATACTTTGGGGGCTGGAGAGATGGCTCAGTGGTTCAGAGCACCGGCTACTCTTGCAGAAGACCCAGGTTGGATTCCCAGCACCCACAAGGCGGCTAGCAACTGTTCATAACTCCAGCTATGAACCAAACCCAGCTGCAGGGAAAAAGTTAGAAAAGACAGGTGCAAGTATCACAGGTTTGAAAGTAAGTGTTGAGACCAGCTGCAAAGGGGAAAGGACGGGACCAGGTCCAGATGAAGGAATGGATGGATGGATTCCAGGTATCAGGTAACAGGTCTGGAGGGTGATGTCATCTCTGTGTTAAGAGTTCACCTTTTCATGGGAGCCAAGTGAGGGAATCACAGTCTTTCCTCAAGGCCTAGTTTTACTGCTACGATTTTAATCACTCGTGTGCCCTTCTCAGTTCACTCGGATAAATTTAGAGTGACAGCCTTTCTACTCCCAGGAATAAGTCATTTATCAGCCCCTACTGCGTGACAGGTGTGACACAGATGGTACTGTTCACGTGCCCACCTCCATCGTCAAAATGGACTTAAAGCAACTTGTAGAAGTGGTATCTACAGAGGAAGAAAAACCACTTGTTCTAGTTAGTTTTCTGTTGCTGTGATAAAACGCTGACCAGAACCAGCGGGAGGAGGAAAAGGTTTATCTGCCTTACCAGTTTTAGTCCATTACTGAGGGAAGCCAGGGCAGGAACTCAAAGCCAGAATTAGAACAGAGACCATGGAGGAATGCTAGCTGCAGGCTTGTTTTCTCTGACTTGCTCAGCTACCCTCTTAACTAGCCCAGACCCACCCACCCAGGGAAGGCACCACCCACAGTGGTCTGGGCCCTCCCACACCAGCTAGCAATTAAGAAAATGCCCCACAGGCCAATCTGTTGGAGGAAATGCCTCACTTGAGGGCCTCTCATTCCAGGTGTCTGAAGTTGACAGCCCAGCCGGGGTTAGCCATCACGCCATGATTTTACAGAGCATGGAGTAACTCAGAGCCAGGCACAGCCTGGTATCAGCACTCACTACTGCTTCAAAAGAACTAAACAGTGCGAACCAGCCATTGGCAATAAATGCTGTCTGAAAACAGGATTCTGTAGAGACAACAGAGCCCAGGAATCCTGGCTCATTGAATGTGCTTCTGAAAGCTAATGTAAGAGCATCTGTTGGCCCCAAATCAGGAAGGAGGACAGATGCTTACAACCCAGTGTTGAATGCCACAAACACTACATTAAATGGAAGAAGTCACACACTGTATGACTCCATCTATTTGAAATGTCCAGAGCAGACAAATCCACAGAGACAAAACAGACCCATAGAGAGAGATCAATGGTTGCCTAGGCTCGAGGAAGCCGGAACAGGGAGTGGGAGCTCACTGGAGATGGCGTTCCATTGGGATGATGGAAAAATTCTGCTACTAGATGGCAGTGATGGTTGCACAACACTGGAAATGAAACTGATGCCTGACCTGTTCATTTGGCAATGGCTAAAATGGTAAGGTTTATTGTGTGTGTATTCTATGTCCAAAGTAGTTTCCATAGAAAACTAAATTAACACCTAAACATGTTACAGAAAGCCAGCACACCCAGTCAAAGAGCTAACCCAGAAATTAAGAACCTATTGGATTACTGGGTATGGGGGCGGGGGATCCATCACATTAAAAATGACCGACTAAGAAATTAAAGAACAGGGTTGGAGAGATGGCTCAGTGGCTAAGAGTACTGGTTGCTCTTGCAGAGGTCCCTAGCACCCAGATGGTGGGTAACAACCACTCATAACTTCAGTTCCAGAGGATCTGACCCCCTCTTCTTACCTTCATTAGCATTGCAGGTACGGGGGCACTTATATGCAGGCAAAACACTTAAACACATTAAACGAAAATAAATAAATTCAAAAAATAATTCAGATTAAAGATTAATTTAAAATAACTAAAAGCCCAGAGAAAAAGACTCAGTACTCTGAAGTGATTGGAACTAGAAGATGAGCCGTGAATGGGGTGGTCATGATCTCCTAGCAGAGGGTCACCTGACATTATCCACCCTGTCCTCACAGATCCTATTAAGACGACAATAGAGTCTCTGCATAACTCTCCGTCATAATTCACTTAAGCAAAAGCCCATCTCGGGGATGACAAGATGACTCAGGGGAAGGTACCTGCTACAAAGTCTGACAATCAGAGTTCAGTCCCTGGGATCGACATGATAGAAAGAGAACTGAGCCCTACAGGTTGTCCTCTGACCTCTACATTCACCACAAACAGAGAGAGAGAGAGAGAGAGAGAGAGAGAGAGAGAGAGAGAGAGAGAGAGAGAGAATAAAATATACATTTTAAATCTCCTGTGTCAAATCCATTGAATGCTAATCATCAGTTAAACTCCAATAAATTTCTATCACTTTCCTAAATATTTTATTAATTTATTTTGTGCTCTGACAATTCCACACACGTGTTCAGTATATTTCGGTCCTTTCCACCCAGTTACCTCTCACATCCAACTCCACTCCCTGCAGAATCCTTTCGTCTTCCCTCAAGTCTTCCTACTATGGGATTGTTTTCTTTCTCTTTCTTTTTGGATGGTTTTATTGTTTTTGTGACCCACGTAGTTTAATTAGTGTTGCTTCCATGACCATGGATAGGGTGTAATTTACCAGAGTATGTGCAGCTTATCAGTGACTATACCACTGAAGAAACCCCACCACCAGCAGCAGCAACCATTAACTGCCAATAACCCCTCAGAGAGGGGTGGGGACCCTTGAGCCCCTCTCCCATCCATGACGGAATGTTGTGGGCTCCATCTTGTGCAAGTTGAGTGCAAGTTTACGTCACGTTCATAAAACGATGTTTTACAGCACTTCTCTCCACCCTCAGGTTCTTACAGTCTTTCTGCCCTCTCTTCTCAACAGTCACTTTGACCGGTTGTGACTGGTCACTTGCTGCAGACAGTAGCTTCTCTGACCATGAATGAGAATTTTCAAGTCACAAAAAAGCCCCATAAGATTAACTCATCAAAAAAATAAAATCTCCAGTCTGTCTGTCTGAAGATCCACTTTTCCAGTTTCACTGGAAGGCAGGTTCACTTTAAGTCAAGCTAAAGAGATGGGAGGAATACCTAGTGTGTTAATCAGATAGTGACCTTTTCCCACCTGGAATCCCACCTCCCAGTGCAGAGCTTCCCGGCCATAGACATGTGGCTCTCTGTAAGTCTGCCGACATTTCTAAATTCTTCAGAAAAGTGTAGCTCTCCTGTTTTCTTCACATCCCTTTTCTAAGCATGTTTTCTCTAACACTTTGAGCTGATGAACATCTTGTATTTCTTTACTTTTCTCTAATGCTTCATTCTCCCCACCACGACTGCCAATCCGCCATGTGTCTGACCTCCATGCAGGCACTAAACCAGGATGGCTTCGTGGCTTTTCCTTCTTCCTTCTCCTCTGTGCTGGAAGCTTTAGGGTCAACTTGACACACCTGGGTTGAGGGAGCCTCAACTGGGGAATTGCCTCCATTGGACCGGCCTGTGGCCATGTCCGTGGGGCATCTTCTTGATTACTGAGTGATGTGGGAGGGCCCAGCCCACTGTGGGTGGTAACACCCCTGGGTAGGTGAGCCTATGTTGTATAAGGGAGCAGGCTAAGCATGGGTCAGGGGAGCAAGCCAGTAAGCAGCGTTCCTCCATGGCCTCTGCTCCAGCTCCTGCCTCCAGGTTCCTGCCCTGAGTTCCTACCTTGGGCTCCTGGATGAACTGTGGCCCAGGATATGTAAGTTAAATAAACCCTTACAGCACCTAGAGAGGAGAAAGTTTGAAAAGGCAGCTGGAGATGGCTCAGCCATCAAGGGTACTGGCTGTTCTTACAGAGGACACAGATCCAACTCCCAGCATCCACATGGCAGCTAACAACCATCTGTAAATCCAGTTCCAAAGGATCCCACACCCTCTTCTGGCCTCCGTGGACATTGCATGACATAGGTGCACTTACATACATGCCATATATACATATATATGTATAAAATAAAGATAATAAAGAAAAGGCAGGTTTCCATAGAGCATTGCAGAGGAGGAGAAAGGAAAGGGGAAAAGAGACAGGACGAGGGAAGAGAGAAAGTAGAGTGAGAGAGTCGGGAATCAGGAAGAACGGAGAGAGAGAAGACCCTAAGAACAAACTCAGTTTATCCCTTCCAAGTGCATCCGGCCTTTGTACACAGTCATCTATAAAGTTCACACTTGAAAACTGCACAACCTAGTCATAAAAATCATCCCAGAAAAAAATTTCATAGTATTTAAGCTCATTTATGATTTTATGTTGAGCTGCATTCATAGTTGTGCTGGGCCAAATACTGGACACACCTGACAGCTTCCTGGTTCCCTGATACAGTATGGGAGACTGTAACCGAAACCTGTACACAAATATAAATTTGTACAATCACCACTATAAAAGAATAAAGGAAAGTTTCATTGCCTTAAAGAATTTCATCCTATGGAGCCAGCAAGATGGCTCAGTGAGTAAAGGTACTTGATGCTAAGACTGAGTACCTGAGTTCAATCCCCGGAACCCTCATGGGGGAAGAAAAGAACCAACTCCCACGAGTCATCCTCTGAAGTCCACATGTGCTTCAGGGCACGTATGCACCCACATGCACACCCAGAATAAAGTACATAAATGTCTACAATTCAAAAGAGAATTCCATACTCCTGCCTCTTTACAGTCACATTTTCCCCAGCCCTACCCCTGTGACCACAAACTTGTCCCCCAGACCTATCCTGCTATTGTTCCAAAAATATGTCACATAGCTGGAATCATGCAATATCAATACAGTAGAACATACAGCCTTTTGAACTTGGCTTTTTTCTCAGTCAGCATAACACCTTTGAGAATCATTCGAATTATTGCTGTGTCATCTTTCTCTGTACATTTTTATTGCTGGGTAGTACTCCATGACCTGGACAGACCAACTTGGTTTAGTCATTCACTTACCTGTTGAAGGCATCAGTGGTGGGTTTTTTTTAAGATTTATTTGTGGGGGGGGGCAGTGCAGAGGGAGGCCAGAAGAGAATGTTGGGTTCCTTGGAGTTGGTTGTAAACTGTCCATGGAACCAAACTCGGGTCCTCTGGAATAGCAGTAAGTACTCTTAACCACTAAGCCGCCTCTCCAGCCCCTCTGGTATGGTTTGGTAGACTGTTCCCCTATGGCAGTATGGGAAGTCCTGTGGACCTTTACAGAGGTGTGGCCTGGTGGACGCTCCCCCAGTCTCCTGGACTGCTGCCCTCCAGGAAGACTGTGGAGCTCTAGGCTCTCAATCTGTCTTAGCTCTATTTCCTGGTGCTGTGATAAAACACCCTGACAAAAGCAAGTCAAAGGAGACAGGGTTCATTCAGCTCACATTCCAGATGACAGTCCACCATGTCTAGGAAGTCGGTGCAGGAACATGAAGCAGCTAGTCACACCACATCCACAGTCAAGAATCCATGCACGCTTGCTAGTGCTCAACTCCATTTCTCCTTTTCAGTTAGTCCAGGGTCTGCTCACATTCAGGGCAAGTTTTCCCCTCTGGAGTCACTCAAGTAAGGAAATCCCTCACAGACATGCCCAGGGGCCCATCTACTATAGACAGTCCCTCCATGAGACTCCCCTCCCAGTTGCTTCTACATTGTGACAGTCAACGTTAACCATCACATAGCATTTCTCTGCCTCCTGTCCCATGAGTACACAGCCTTCCTCTGCCCCATGAACCCACCGTTGCCTCATCCCCACATCAGAGGCTCCCAGCTAAGGGCGGCCTAATCTTGAACTGGAACATTTTGAACAAGCAACACAAACCCTTTCCACCTAATAAGTTGATTACCTCGGGTATTTCACTATAGCTGTGCAATGCTAATACATTTGGTTAATTCTCAGATCCCAGCATCTGTAAACAGAACAACTATAAACATTCAGGAATAGGTTGTAGGTGAAAAGGAGCATGACTTTCCTTCACCTGAGCATAAACAGATAATGACTTGTAAATACCAACATCACAAGAGATATCCAGCTTTTTTTCAGGCCCCTATCTTCTTTTTCCTTTGTTCATTGAGATTTTGAGAATTTTATACAGTCTATTTTGATTATATTTAGATTCCCCTACCTGCACCGCCTTATTAGCCCCACCAAATTTCCTGAAGACCTATATATGTGTGTATATGTGTGTGTGTGTGCACATGTATATGTATATACATCAGGTAAATTTCTTTTTTCGATATATATTTTTATACAGTATATCTTAATCATATTTAGATGCCCTCCCTATCTGCACTGCCCCACAGTCCCCCTCATGGCTCCTGAGAACTTGCTCATATGAACTTAGAGCAATGGTGACAATACACACAAGATCCATGCAAACTCAATCAGACAAAAACCCAGCATAGAACTGGGGAAATGGGTAAAAGGTCCCAACCTTAGCCAAGGACTACTGGCAGCTGATCACTGCTGGGTGAGGGAGAGTTGGTGCTAGATAGGCTGACAAGGCTCCAGCAGGTAAACCTACACTGAGGGAAATCTGAGCACACAAACGACTCGATAGACCTTAACACATATGACAGGCCAATTTCTTAAAGTAAATGTATCACTATTAATCAATGTACATGAACTAACGTGCCTTATCAGCTATAAAACAAAAAGAAATTGGGTCAAATGTGATGGCACACACATTTAATTCCAGCACAGGCAGGCAGATCTCTGTGAGATGGAAGCCAACCTGGTCTATATAAAGAGTTCCAGGCCAGCTATAGCTACACAGAGACCTCGTCTCAAAAACAACAACAAATATGAATTGTTTTGATATCTTTGTAGCATTTGATGTTTTCTGTGATATCACTGAATAGTTTAAACATAAATAACCATTACTCTAACAGATTTGAAAACATTTCAGTGGTCTATCAAGAGTTAATCTCACTGGCTAGGGGATATTTATTCATAAAATAAAATAGCTAAGTAGAAAGGAACCTGGTCATATGGGCCTGAATCAACACAGTCGTGGCCTAGAACAATTGATAAGCTAGGTACTAAATAGCTTGGAGATCACAGCAGCCTCCTCCCTGGTGGAATGCAGAAAGTGCTCCCTAGGGTGATGGCAGACAATCACAAGTGTGGCCCAAACACCTGTGCTCAGTTAAACAATCCCGAAGGAAGCATCCAGCACTGAAGTGCTATGGGCCTATCTGGAGCTGGTACCTCCAACCCTGAGCCTGCCGGGTCTCATGGGCTCTGCAGGAGCAATCCATATTCCCTGGGCTGAAGATGATAGAATCATGTCTGTGTACTTAAAATTCAATTGCGCTCTTTCTAATCTATGTTCCATTATGCAAGTCTTTGAAATAGTCTCCAAAGAAGGTAAGCCTTATATTGATTCTCATCTGCCCACATAGCAACTGGTGTGTAGCAACGCATAGTTTAAGAGGAGGGGGAGAAAATATTGATTCTAGGAAACTTAATATTATTAAAAGACAGTTGTATTAAATCTCTTTCCTGGACTTAGCTGAGCGCTTTTTTTCCCCTCTCCTTTCCCATTTTCAAAAAAAATCAATGAAGCTAATATCCTTGTTAGTTTTAGTTTCTACTGAAGCAGTTTCATGTCACCATAGACCCTTCACAGGGTTTGTGGGGTCAGCGCTTGAGGCTTGGAGACCTTGGCTGACTGAGGATAACAGCATCTCTGTCTTTCATTAGCCCACCATGTGGAGGGAGCATGTTGTGTTCATATTTCCCTTTTCATAGATTGTAAAAGTCTCAAGGTATTATTTATCTTCAGATATACAATGCCTAAGTTCATATGATAAAATTCATTACACAGAGACAATTTCCAGTTTGAGAAAAATCTAAAGAAATAAAACCAACAAGTATAAACAAGAGAAAAGGATTTTTTATTTTTTATTTTTATTTTATGTGTATGAGTGTATTGCCTGCATGCGTGTAAGTGCACCCATGTTGTGACGTGCTCCAGGTCAGAAGAGACCATCGTATCCCCTGGAACTGGAGTTAAGAATGGTTGTTAGCCACCATATCAAACCTGGATCCTCTGCATCAGCAGCCAGTACTCTTAACCGCTGATCCGTCTCTCCAGCCTGAGAAGAGAATTTTCTTTTTAAAGTGGGAAACACCCACCTATTGAAAACCTCTCCAAATTCAGTATTTAAGAATTAAGTCACATTTTCTGAGGACCTACCAGACTTCTCTGTTCAGACAAAGCAGCTGCTTCTGATTTGTGACAAGATTAAAGCATTCTGGGATCTCCAGATACTCAAGATCTGACAGAATGTTCACTACGTCATTATCAAATGTAACAAGGCCGGGACATGGCTGAGAGTCAGTGAACTGAAGACTGGAATCTCCTTGTAATTATATCAGGTAAAACCTTGTGATTCTGATGCCACAAACTTGGAATTTGGAATATTAAGAGTGGTTGGACTTTTGCATTTTCTTCCTCGATGCCACAAACAGTATTTTAAAAATAAGATATCAAGAAAAATGCAGAAAATATGTGGAAAAGAATGCACACCGAGGTCAAATATTTTCAAGGATTTTAGGAGAATTTATATCGTTTTTAGCTTGCAAAACTTCACAGTGCTTTTTGTAATTATTTTCTATTTCCGGTCTCTGTCTTTTCTTGGGGGCGGGACTCTCCACTACTAGCTAAGCACATCTTCCTAGGTTTTCCAGACCCCAGAATGTCTGCATACCTCCAATGAGAGCAGATGCTGTGAATCCTGCTCACTGTGACATCTCTTGATTTCCACTTTCCACTGAAGGATTTCTCATCTCCACTGTCAGCTACAAAGCAATCCAAAAATGACCCAACCACTGCACAGGTAACGTCTATCTCACCTCCTTGTCCCTAAAATCTGTTATGGCTTCTGACACTCACCTGGGTCCCTGATGGGCCTCCACTTCTCAGGATCTCTTCCTCCCCCTCTGCTACCAGAAGGGCCTTTCTGAAGAAACAAGCCATGCTATATCAAATTATATTGAAAATTGTAGTGGGCTTGATGTCAGCTGTCAGATAAAATGGTAGTGAGCAAAAGAGACAGAAAAAGCCAAGTCTGTACTGAATCTTACATAATTTACTTATATAATTAGGCTCCTAGTCATTTTGGCTAGTAACTACCTCATTACCTTTCTTTAGAGAAAAAACAAAAAGATTTTTTTGTGTATGAGTGTTTTGCCTGCATGGGTAAGTACACTCATCTCATGCAATGCCCACAGACGTCAGAAGAGGGCGTTGGATCCCCTGGAACTGGAGTTACAGACAGTTGTCAGCCACCATGTGGGTGCTGGGAATTGAACCCAGGTCCTCTGCAAGAGCATGCACTGAGCCATGGCTCTAGCCCTCCACAGTTTTAATCATTTACATGTTCTACTGGCTTTACAAACACGAATGCCCTTCTAGAGATTTGCTTGTGTTCTTCTCGTTTGAATATGTTGGTCCTTTCTCTAGAAGCCAAAAACATACAAAATAAAACACAATACACCAAATACAGACAAAATACCAATGTATTAATTAAAGGATTTACTTCTTTTAAAATTTACTTTTATTATTTTTAATTTACTTATTTTTATTTTTTATGTGTATTTGTGTTTTCTCTGCATGCATGTCTGCATGTATGTAAGTGTACCATGTGCATGCAATGCCCTGGGGACCAGGTCAGAACTGGGTGTTGGATCTCCTGGAACTAGAGTCACAGATGTTTGTGAGCTACCATGTGGGTGCTGGGAACTAAACTTAGTTCTTCTTCAAGAGTAGCCAGTGTTTTTAACTGCTGAGTCATCTCTCTAGCCCCTATTTTATTATTATTAATTATGTGTATATGTGTATGTATGGGTGGATTTGTGCACATGTGAGTCCAGTACCCTCAGAGACCAGAATATGTTGTCAGGTCCCCGAGAGCTGGAATTACAGGTGGTTGTGAGCCACCCAATACAGGTTCTGGGAATGAAACGGGTTTTCTGCTAGAGCAGCACATGCTCTTAACCACTGAGCCATTTCTCTAGCTTTCATTTTATTTCTTTGAATCAAAGAAATTAAAAATATGATACAGAAAGCACTAATGATGTGTCAGACAGAAAGGCTGGAAATCCAAATCCTGTTCCCAAATGATCTAAGTTGCCTAAAATTAGAATCAAGTGTTTCAGTCCTTCCATAGGGCCACGTTTGTCTGACCAGTACCACACAATCCAGCATACAGACCTGCCATCTCCTACAGGATGTCTCTTGAAGCACAAACTTACTGTGACCACATCTGAACCTATTGTTGTACTGTCCAAACCTTCCCTGCTCATTAAGAACAGTAGTGTCCACCCCTTTCCCTGGCAGGAGCTGTTGCAAACAACCTTGTCTCCCTTCTCTTCCTAAGCCCTGCAGCCATTGTCTCCCCAGTGATCATCACTGTGTGTGTGTGTGTGTGTGTGTGTGTGTGTGTGTACATGTTCATGTAAGTGGAGATGCATGCATATGTGCAAGTACATGTGCACAAGTGTCCAGAAGCATTAGAGGTCAGAGGTCA
This sequence comes from Nannospalax galili, assembly GCF_000622305.1. NCBI lineage: Eukaryota > Metazoa > Chordata > Mammalia > Rodentia > Spalacidae > Nannospalax > Nannospalax galili. The sequence goes on along the minus strand of NW_008340872.1, from coordinate 985,022 downwards.
ACATTAGTCATCTCTCTCAGTCACTCTCCACCTTATCTTTTGAGACAGGGAGCTCACTGACTGCTAGACTGGCTAGCCAGTAAGCCCCAAGGGATCCCTTATCCCTGCCTGCACAACGCTGAGGTACGTCGCTGAGATACGTGCAGCCATGCCTGGCTTTATACTTGGGTTCTGGGGGACTGAACTCAGGTCCTCATGCTTTCAAGACAAAGAATTTATTTACGAAGCCATCTCCCCAGAGCATCACTTCTACCTCCAGATGTCCAGTGGAATCAGCTCCCATCAGCCATCAACACTTTGCCTTCGTTCTCCTCCTAAACGGCCACTTCCTGTAGCCATAGGGCATCTTCTCAGTTAGACTCCTTGGGTCTCCTCTCCCCCGACTCCCCCTCCTCTGCTCTACAGAGCTCCTTCAACTACCCAGCAGCAGCTCCAATGCCGCCTCCCCTGCAGCCTCTCATCTCCCACCTTCCACAAAGGATCAGCGGTTTCCCCCTCTGCCAGCCCTTGGCTTTGTTCAGTCCTGATCATACCGGCTCGAGGCCTTACCTGCTTTCCCTGTGGTCTGATGTTTGGGAGTCTGTCCCACCTGTACATTCGTGAGGTCCCAGGCCACGCCTTGCTTTTCTTCTCTGACTCTTAGGGTAGCCACGGTATCTCCTGAAATGCAGCACAAGGCCCTGGAGAAGCGTCTGCAGAGCTCCAGCCGTGTCTTCTCTCCAGCAGGGCTGCGCAGCTCCTCAAAAGTGCGCTCGTTCACAAATCGGGCTTTTTAAAGCTGTGTGGCTTTTGTCCACTCCGTTCCATTCATTCTTCCCAAGAATGGGTCAGTTAAATTAAGAATGCAGAGTGAGATCCCACCACTAGGGGCCGGAGAGATGAGTCCGCACTTGAGAACACCAGCTGCTCTTGCCAAGGACCAGGTTCAGTTCCCAGAACCCACATGGTGGCTGACAGTCATCTGTAACACCAGTTCCAGGGTATCTGGTGCCCTCTTCTGGCCTTTCTGGGCATTATATGCATGTGGTACACTTACATGCATGCAGGTACAACATTCATGCACATAAAATAAAAATAAATAAATAGTTCAAAAAGACCATACCATTAACAGGGCACCTGTGGGGAGCACAAAGGGATGAGTGGGCAGACAGCTGACGACCTGGAGTTCTTGAGCACTTGGGTCTGAAATCCAGACCCCAGGCCTGGCCTGGGCTTTTGGAGAACGCAGCTGTGCAGAAGGAATCACCTGTGGGGCCCTGAAGTGAACAGCACTCTGATGGATAATCAGCTGCAGACAAAATTAACAGCATGGTCCCCAAGGCCATCACTCCTCTTACTTACCAAGGAATGCGAGTTCTCAAGCCCACACCTGCCTCGAGCTAGTCAATTATCAGTGTTGAGAAAGCAGGAAATGAAAGCGTGGGGCTGGAAGCATCAATAATTTAAATAAAAGAGTCATAGAGTCGTCCTTCTTCCTGGAGTGTAAATGAATGAGGTTCTAAGTGGATGGTGAAGACACTGTAATTGCCAGCAGATTAACTCCCAATGAGGATGGAGAGGGAAATCCATCTCTGTTGACTCTGGCACTATTTCCTTCCAAAGGGATTTTATCAGCCCGCATTAGGAGGGAGAGCTCAAGTCAATAGGGACCACCCTTCTGCGGTAGAGTCCGTTCACAGCCCCCTAGGAGAGGCTTCTGTCAACATCACGTACCCCCACGTGGGGCTGATGAGGCTGTGTGCTCTGCAATTACAGCCCTTTCCAAGGAGTCTGGTCCAGAGGTGCATGGGATCACTTGATCATGAGGACGCAGTTCTTCTCTCCCCCAGATCCTCAGTGTGTGTGTGTGTGTGTGTGTGTGTGTGTGTGTGTGTGTCTGTGTCTGTGTGTCTGTGTGTGTCTGTGTGTGTCTGTGTGTGTCTGTGTGTGTCTGTGTGTGTGTGTCTATGTCTGTGTCTGTGTGTCTGTGTGTCTGTGTCTGTGCCTATGTGTCTGTGTCTGTGTGTTTTGACTCTGCTCTGTGATATAAAGTACTTAGAGATCCACCACAGGAATGATTTCCTAGAACTTAGACCAGAGTCAGACCTCCACTCAACTGCAGTGGGCTTCCCCCTTCCCCTCTTCACTGTCTCATTGTCCTTTGGTCTTCCACATCTGGAACTTTTCTCTGGTCATTTTGGTTCAAAATAATTTTGTCAGACAGCCTCATTCAGGCCGAGATGTTGGTCATTTTCCTTATTTCAGATCATTTAAAAATCCTTTAAAGGGGGGTTGGGATGCATATGCTGCACTCTATCGAATTATGTCGCATGAACGCAGGGATTTAGCCATGATAGGGAATGAGGTACTGATTCATGCCCCAGTATAGATGAACCTCTAAAACGCCCGTCAAGTGAGAGAAACAGACACAAAAGTCTACGTGTCATTTGCTTCCACTTATAGGAACACCCAGAATGACAAAGAGACGGAAAGCACGTAGATGACTGTCAGAGGCTGGAGGAAGAAGAGATAGGAGAGACTGCTTAGTGGCTCTCTAGTTTCATGCCTATCACTGTGATAAAATATCCTGATAAAAAGCATCCTAGATACAAGAGCATTTATTTGGTTTACAATTCCAGGTTATATTCTGTCCTGGTCAGCTTCAGGTGTCAACTTGACACACCTGGGAAGGAGGAACCTCAACTGGGGAATTTCCTCTGTGGGCTTGTCTGTGAGATAGGCATTTTCTTGATGAGTGATGAGGGCAGCCCAGCCCACTGTGGGTGGTGCCACCCCTGGGCAGGTGGGCTTGTGTTGTATAAGAAAGCAGGCTAAGCAAAAGCCAAGGGGGCAAGCCAGTAAGCAGTGCTCCTTGTCTCTGTGCTTCAGTTCCTGCCCTGCTTGCCCCAGTGATGGACTGTCACCTGAAAAGCAACATGAAATAAACCCTTTCCTCCCCAAGTTTGTTCTCATCAGTGTTTTATCACAGCAACAGACAGTCAACTAACACACAGTCCATCATTGTGGGGAAGTCAAGGAAGGAACTCAAGGCACCTAGGTAGACCACGTCCAAGAGCAGAGGGGGAATAATGTTGGTGCTCCGCCATCATTTCCTACTCGTATACAATCCGTACCCAAAACCACGAAATGGTTCTGCCCACTTTCAGGCTGGGTCTTCCAATATTTATTAGGCAATCAAAACAATCTCCTACACACATGCCCACAAGCCAGTCTTATCTAGTCAGTCCCTCATGGAGACCCTCTTACCAGGTAATTCTGGCCTGTGGCAAGTTGACAATTAAAGCTAATCATCACAGTGGATGTGAAGAAAATACTGTGTAACTACATAGAGGTGATAAGCACACAGCATTCTGAACGCACTCCAGCCACTGCGCACAGCGTTCTGAACGCACCCCGACCACTGCGCACAGCGTTCTGAACGCACCCCGGCCACTGCGCACAGCGTTCTGAACGCACCCCGGCCACTGCGCACAGCGTTCTGAACGCACTCCGGCCACTGCACGCAGCATTCTGAATGCACACTGGGCCACTGGTTAACTATGCTATATAAATTTACCTCAGTTTTAAATAGAGTGGTTTTGTATGAAGTTCTGACAGGCAAACTTTGGGGAGAGCAATGATAGAAGAAAGGTTTCCTGCAAATAGCTCTTTCAGGGGTCTCTAATCACAGAGACCAGGTGCTGGGCCTGCCTCACACATCCAGCCTTTCTTCCAGTCGCCCTAGAAAGCCACTGTTTGCTTGAAAGAATCAAACCCAAATTGACCTCACCCTTCCATTGGAGCCAATCCATCCACTGGAAGAAGCTGATACAGCATACACCTAATGCTAGTTGGAATACTGTTGTTATTACTCTACGTGGACCTTCTAGTCTGTGGACCTAAAATTAGACAGTATTGCTTATTCAGCTCTTACATGGGGTTGGTTTAACTTGTCCCAATTCCCTAATGCTGAGGTGGCAGCACCAAGCCAAAAAGCTGGTGGTTACAGCTGACCATGACTTCACCCTGGGACAGAGGCTGGGGTATACAGCTGAGGAGACGGTGTCGGTTTCCAGCAGCTGGTAACACATACGAAGTCTCTAGCTTTCTCATGCCCTCAGTTAACCTGGCCGTCCTAGCCAGAGCCTCAGTAAGGGAATCCTGGTGACGCAGGTTCTGAGGCCTGGAGACTCACTTCAGCCTCACTGGATCTGTGAAAGAGTGTCACCCCCTTCCCAGGCAGAAAAGCAGCCTCTTTGACAGTAGAGAATTAAAAGATGAACTTTTGAGTCTGTACAGTTTTACTGTCTTTCTTTTTAGTTGAACAGGAGATACATTTGAGTTTGCATTGCTATACCAAAAGTCACCAGGAAAAAAAAAAAATGGGTTTATCCAAGAGGCAGAGATCACTCCAATTAATTTGAAAAGTAAAATGCTAAGAATTATTATCAAAAGTGGTTTGCTACTAAAACAGACCTTTAAAGGCCCTAAAAAGTAACAGAAAAGTAGATATTACTCCTAGGAGGGAAAACCAGAACCAAGGGCTGGGAGAGATGCCGCTGGTCTCCTCCACCACTGCCGAGGTTCAAGTTTATTTCAGAGGGTTTGGCTGTCAAAGGAACTAAACCTACGGTTGGTGAATAAACACTGTGTAAGGTAAATGGTAGGGAGGGTCCACAGAAGTTAACCATCTACTGTAGAAGGGCATGGGCAGGAAGTGACCTCACTAAAGAGAACAGGGCCTGCGGGCATATCTGGGGCTCAGCTGCATAGGCCACTGGACCACTGAATGGCATCATTGTGACATTGTGACAGAGGACCAGCATTTGGAAAGAATCTCTGCTTCCTAGTCACTCATTCTGGCTCTAACACTCAGCAAGCTGGCAGTGGAGAAATGTCCCCAGGGCTCAGCTCCAATATCACAAAGCCCACCTGAGAAGGGTGGATTTGGAACTGAGAAACAATGAGCTGAGACTTAGCATGAGCTAGGTCTCTCATACTGCATCTGGCCTGACTTCCAACAAAGGAGGACCCTTAACTCTGGCCGACCACATCACCCATCTTCAACCACAGAAATCCAACAGCATGCTGCACCCAGTTGAGTTAATATGTGGGAATGTACACAGTTGGTCAATGAACATAATGAAGCTTTCGAGAATCAATGAACGAAGAACGGTTTCATAGAATCTGGGGTACAGAAAGGTCAGGAGGAGGATGCTTATAAATTTAAGTCCAAAATGGCCATATTTTCGTCAGATAGTTTCTTTTCCCTCCTGAGCACCCAGCTACGGTCACTTCTCAGTTTCCTTTGTTAGTCAAGGTAAAACCACACAGCCGAGATGAAAAATCAAGAGAGCACATCTCCAGCCTGTCCCCGGAGCCCTCGGCCGACCCTCTAGGCTCTTTCCTCAGGCGCTGGCTAGCCAACTCCAGAAGAGGCCTCAGAGGGACGACTGAACTTCTGCAGAGGTTCCCTGGTCCAGAGGTTACCTTTCAGAGGACAGCATTCCTGGAGGGGTGCTAAACTACAAAAATTCACCCTGGACTGTTATAGAAAGAAGAAACAAGCCCTGCACTGCCTTGGCTCCCAAGCTGGTGTCCCTGGACCAACAGACAAGCATCTAAAAGCCTAGAAACCTGTTAAAATAGAGACCCCAGCCAGGTGTCACCAGAAACTCCGGAGGTAGGCTCAGCACTTTGTGTATGTGCTTGTGCATGTGTGCATGTATGTGCATGTTCATGTGTGTGCTCCTATATGTTCATGCATGTGCATATTCAACTGCATATGCATGTTTGTGTGTGTGCACATGCAATGTGAGTTCATGTATGCATGTGTTCATGTTAGCATGTATGTTTATATGTGTGCACATGTTTGTGTATATGTATGTTGGTGGGTGCACATGGATGTGGAGGCCAGAAGACCACCTCATCTGTCATTCCTCAAGATGACACTTGTCCATCAGGTTTTTTGAGATAGGGTCTCTCCCTGGCCTGGAACTGGCCATTTAGTTAAGACTGACTGACCAATCAGCCTAGCTCCACTTCCCCAGAGTTAGGCTTACAAGCAAACACCACCCTGGCTCTTTTCAGGTCCCTGTGCTTGTAGGGTAAGCTCTTGACTGACTGATCCATCTCCCACCCCTGTGTTTTATTAAAACAAGGAGTTTCAGTTTCTGTAAAGTTTGAGACTCACTGTCTTACTGAGGAGAGCTGCTGTCTAGAGCCTTTTATTTGTTGTTAGATAGCCAACAGGAAGTCCCAACATAAAAATCCTAAACTAAGACTTCAGTGAGCAAATTTGTTGGGCTGACTCATATAGGATCTTCATCTCAACCCCATTATGCACAAGCTCCCAGGAGAGGCCACATGTGGCTTCAGACTTTTTACCTCCAGGCATTTGACAGCTTTGCCCCTCAGTATGCCCTTTGGGGGACCTGTATATTTATCCCAAGCTTGAATAGAGTTGACTAAGTCTTCCCAAAGTTGAAGGCTTAGTAGTCTCAGGCATCACTAGGACACTTCCCTGGAGGCAGAAATGAGGACTCTTATTCATCAGTTGAGCTGTTTTGAAAAAGTTTAAAGTGTTCCCCATTTCCATCACCATCTCTGAAAAGCATGTAAATAAACTTTAGATAAACCCATTTGAATGTCACCTAGAAAACGATGCCCTTAGAGCCAGATAAAGCCAATAGGTGGCATTTCCACGTTTAAGCAAATTCTCCATGACTTTTCTATATCAGACTTTAAACAGGTGAGGGGTGGGAAAGCACTGGCTGTGCTAGCATAAGGACCTGAGTTCAGATACCCAGAACTCACATAAAGCTGGACACGGCAGCATAGGTCTGTAATCCCAGAATTCCTATGGTGAGATGGGAGACAAAGATAGGAGGGTCTCTTTTTGTGTGGACCAGGCTAGCCTAGAATGTGTCCTCTTATGTGTCCTCTGACCTCCACATGCATGTACCCTCAGTCACAGGAGCACATTCGTATCACACACACACACACACACACACACACACACACACACACATATACATGTTACACATATCACACACATAAAGTTTAAAAAAAAAAAAAAACAGAAAACATAATCTTCCAGCAGGTGCGTATAGAAGACTTTGAAGGAAGAAATTGTCTGTGATCTCATTTTTAATTTAGAACTATGAAAATGTAGTTTTCTAATTGTTGACTTAAATGTAACATCATTTCTACTAGTCTGGGTTATTATCTAATTTCCCAAATATGAAGTTCGAATTTTGTAATTTTTTTCTATTTTTTGGTCTTTTTGAGACAGGGTCTCCCTGTGACCCCAGCTGGTCTAGGACTTGCTATGTAGACCAGGCTGGCCTCAGTCTCACAGAGAACTACCTGCCTCTGCCTCCCATGTGCTGGGATTAAAGGAGTGTACCACCATGCCCAGCTAAACTGTTAATTTTTAAAATCAAATTTCCAAGGGGTTTTGTATCCTCATGTAATGGGAAACATGGATTGGGCATCTGCTATGAAAGGAACTTTGGGGTCTACCATGAGCCACAGTTCCACATTCCTCTGGTGGTTGAAGATGGTGGAGCAGCATGGAGGACTTCCTGAAGCTGGGCAGCAGTTTCAGTCTTCTCTGAGTGACTGCACTCCCCACAGCCCCCTCCCCTGAGGTCCCAGGTTGCGTATGGCAGAGGCTTTGCCTCTTATGCTGGGGGCAGGGGAGGCCTCTGTTATTTGTAGGTCCTGGTCTTGGGAGGACTGAATCTCTGGGACAGAGCTCCCACTTCCCCAGAGGCCCAGCTGTGGTCCTCACTCCACACGAGGTCCTGGGTATCCAGGCCTTGATGTCGGACCTCTCCCGTTAGCCAGGCACCAAGAGGTTCTCTGTTATTTTTCTGTTGCTCTTCTCAGCCCCAGTGTGCCTTCACCTGTGCCCCATGGAAAATGTAAAACACCTAACTGAACTTCTAGAGGAAAAAACAATCATAGTCTAGGGAGTTAAAAACAAAAAACGAAATAGAAAAGACTGCAATATAATTCTCAAACTAAAAATATGTAATTATATTTGAGAATATCAATTTTCAATTCTATACATCTACCATTATTTTTGAATATTATTTACTGACAAAGCTGTACTACCAACTTCAACAATAATGTGAAATTTGTCTGTTTCCATAATGTGAGTTTGTCACTCACCTCCTTTCCAAATTCTCCAACCTATACAAAGTTTTTCAATGTAATCATGTTATTTCTTTAAAAACAATGCTAATAAAATATTTTAAGTTAAAAAAAAAAGAGAGAGAAAAGGATGTTTTCAATCAGCCACCCAGGTGCAGAGATCCTGCCAGGCCTGCGGTAGCCCAAATAAGTGTCACAGCTTTTACCTCCTGCTCTGTGCAAAGCCACATCCTCAGCACTTAGTTAGAAGTAATTTCCATCTAACCAGCACTCAGGTAGGAGAGAAAAGAAGGAACTTTGTTCATCTTGTGATTAAATGACAACAACTAAGTATCCTGCAACAACGTGGTCTCCCAGCTTCATCACAGAGGCGTCCCCACCCGCACCACTAGCCGTCTGGATAGCGGAGCCCTGCACATCAGGGTAGCAACCCGGGGAACCCTAAGGCCAACCCTCACACCAGCTAACATTAGTCAGATGGAAGCACAAATTGGTGGCTAAGGACATGGCTTCCACAGCCAAGATTCCTGAGCTCCATCACTGTAAAGAAGCTAACTGGGAAGCTGAGTTACTTACTGTCTTTATCCACACCTACAAATCAGGAAATACATAGCTTGATTAGGAGGCTCAAGTAAGTTAACAGATGCTTAGCATTTATGGGTGCGCAGTAAACGCACGAGGGTGGCAAAGACTTCTCTGTGCCTCAAGGCTCAAATACTTTAATCCTTTCCTGCTAATGCATAATTTAATGTTAAATCATTTCTAAAATGTACTGTCAGAGATGGGGAGATAGCTCACTGGGTAAGAGTACTTGCTCTGCAAGCATGAGGATCTGAGTTCAAATTCTTAGCATTCGTGTCAAAAAGCCAGGCATAGTTAGGAATGCCTGTGACTCCAGTCCTAGGGGGTAGAGGCAGGCAAATCCTGGCCTGGGAGCTCACTGACCAGCAAACATAGCCTACCTAGCAAGTTTCAACATCTACAGTCCAGGGTTATTTCCCAGGCTGGCATCTCCTCTCATCTTGGTGATTATGAATTTCATGCAAATAAAGTATTTCTAAATTTATTTTTAATACATAGGCAAGTGAAAACCAGCAAAACCATAGAACATCCTCAGCATGATCTACCAGGGGAAGCCAGCACTATTTGGTCTGGGAAGGATAATGAATCCTCTGCTCTGCCGTATCATAAGTTCCTGCTAGCCCCGTGTCCCTTGCCAACTTGGCCAATGGGAACCAGTCCTAAACTCGTTATCTGTAGCTTCAATCCAGTGTGATAGACGCTAAGCACATGTGGCCACTGGGCACCTGAAATGCAGCTGGACTCAATGTAACTGTGCCCAAAAAGTAAGGACGTGTCAGATTTCAGTCTCATCTAAAATAATTCATTAATAACTTTTGTTGACTATATGTCAAAATTATATTATCTTGGATACATTGGGGTAAATAAAACATACCTTTAAAACTAATGTCATCTGTCTCTATTTACTATAACATTTACAATTCTATTTCACAATAGTTTAGTGAGCGACACTGATTCTAGAAGTTAAGGAAATAAAACTTCTGTTTGTTGTACTGATCTCTGCCTTTTACAGGAGACTCCTACTGAAAAGCAGTGATATTGATGCATTGATAGGTGGAGGCAGGGGACAGCACAGCTTACAGAGAAGATGGATGAGCCTGAGTCTCAACTTGCTGACACCCAGTTCAAGCTTCTGCCTATACAGAATTAACAAAGACCCAATTAATAGTGGTATATCCTAAAAGTGGAATCATTGTACCAAAGCCTGTTCTTCCCTCAGATGCCCAAGAGAGAAGAGCTGATGGCAATTTATGTTATTAATTACAAGCTGAAGAAAGGATATCAGAGTTGAAATGGTATCATGCATATGTGTATATATATGCCTGTATATGTGGGGAGTTCAATATTTATACACATATAAGACTAAAGCTTTGGGGTATTCAGAAGATCACATATAGATGCTACCTTCATTTAAATAATTCTGGGCTGGAGAGATGGCTCAGCGGTTAAGAGCACTGGCTGCTCTTGCAGAGGACCTGGGTTCTATTCCCAGCACCCACATGATGACTAACAATCTTCCATAACTCCAGTTCCAGGGGACCCAACAACCTCTTCTGACCTCTGTGGCCATTGCATGACACAGGTGCATCTACACACATGCAGACAATAGACTCATACACATAAAATAAAAATAATAAATAAAATATTAAAATTAATAAATAAATTATTCCAGACATCATCTTAATCCATAGTCTTGGTATGGAGCTTGGTACATACTGGGTGTTTAAGGATGTTTGCTGAACTGAATTAATTGACAATTTAAGAAGTACTGCAATTTCTGGGACTCAGAATCTACTTAGGCTGTTCAACACAAAGAAGCAAAGACATTGGTCCAGAACGTACCAGGATGACTGCGAGGCTGAGAAGCTCAACCTGACCTCTTTGGAGCTCCTGTTGCTCCACTGACTCATCAGGACGTAGGCTCCCTGGGGTACAGTGATTGCCACCCCGGTAGTTCTTGTGCCAGCTAACACTTCTCATTATTTTCCCCAAGCAGTATACACTTACAAGGAAAAGAGACCCACGAGAACTTCTCTGATACACCATGTGGGACCCCAGCGGACCTAGGGGCTTTGGGGTGGGAAGAGCAACAACAGGAATTGCTAATGCAGTTGCTATTGAATGTGGATTCATTAGGGAGAATCATCTGGTAAATCAAGAGTAGTACATTTTTACTCCATTCATCTTTGTCTTGGGGGTTCTAGGGGGACATGGCTGACAGTGCTGCCCTGAGCTACAGGGGCTGCTTGCCCGAAGATGCTAGCTACGGGACAAATGCTGCCAATCCCCACACTCCAGAGCAGCAGCGGGCGCGGGGCCAACCATTATGCTGACGACACCTTGAAACTACACTTCTCCAAACAGCCCTCACTTCCCACAGGGAATTACAAGATAAATACCAAGCCCTTGGGAGTCTCTTCCTTCCTATCACAGAGCTTGTTTGAAAAAGGGATCTTTGCAGATATAAATTAAAGGTCTCAGAATGAGACTGCCCTAGATTTAGGATGACCCCCAAATCCAGTGTCGGGTACCTTTAAAGGAGAGAAACAGGAAGTTTAACCTACTCTATTAGTCAACTTCCCACCACTATAACAAAATACTGTAGATGAATAACTTTAAAAAGGTTTATTTAGGCTCAGTTTTAGAGGCTCTAATTAATGATCATCATTTCCACTGATCATGAGCCAAATGCATCATGACAAGTCGGTGTGACTAGCAAAGTTATTTATGTTACAAACTACTGAGCAAAAGGAAAAAGGAGCAGGGAAGTGGGAGGTCCCGTAACCCTCTGGGAAGAATGCCCGCAGTTATTTAAGGTACCTCCCATCTCACAAAGATTTCTCACTTTCAAACAGCAACACCATAGAGACCAGGCCTTTAACCACAACACACAGAGACACAAGATGGAAACAGACTGGAGTGAGACTTTCTTAAGCAGCCACAACAGCTGGGAAGGAATAGCAGAATGGATTCGGAGCCTCCAGCTCTGGGGACACCTTAATTTTGAACAAGTGGTGTCCAGACCCCTAGAAGAATAAATATTTCTGTTGTTCTAAGCCACCCAAGTATTGACAATTGGCTATAGTGGCTCTAAAAATATAATGCAACAGGTGGCAAAGCTCATCAGAGCCCAGGGAGCGAATGAATCTAACAATATCCTGGGGCAAGGTTATCTTTGCATGGTCTGTGAAGAGCAGAATATTTTTGCCAAGCAATGTGTGTTCTTTGTGAGACCAGAACTCCTCAACGCCCCCAAGTCATTGTGGGCATCCTGACTAGATTACTCACATTCCTTCATAACATCATGGCTCCCATTGGATCTAGTAAAATGAATTTACATCCTTGAAGAAGAAACAGTAAAAAGTTGTCCAGTCTGACTCTTATCTAGTGCTGGCACAGGGAGGGGGAGAGACAGAGACAGAGACAGATACATAGAGAGACAGAGACAGGGAGAGAGAGAGACTGAGAGAGACAGAGATAGAGAAACAAACATACACACACAAAGTCTGCACACATATACCTCTTGGGAATTTATGTATTTTTTTCCATCAGTCTATTTTCAGGCCTCCTTGTGAGACTTTGCAAAGCAAGGGCTATGCTTTCCACCAACACATGACCCTAGCACCGGGGCCATGTCCAACACCTGTAGAGCTACTTTAGTTCATTTTCTGCTGCTAGAAACAGAATGCTAGAAACTGAGGTGTTTATAAGGAAAGAGGTTCATTTGGCTCCTAGTTCTGAGGTGACAGAGCTCAAGGTCAGGTAGCTGCTTCTGGTGAGGGCCTTCTAAAAGGTGGGGACTCCCTGCAGAGCCATGCCCTTTAGTAAGAAATGCATGTCATCAGCTGGAAAAAAGGACAGTCTCCATTTGCCTAGGGATACAACCCTTGACCAAAACCGCTGCAGAAAGTAACTTTCTTCAAGAGGAAACAGGCTGGCTGGGCAGAAGACACCTCCAAAGCATGGGAATTAGACACAACGCTGTCCAAACAGCCAAAAAATGGCTGTCTGCTCAAAGAAAGGCAAGTGTCACCTTTGTGATGGTTTGAGTGAGAAATGCCCCCAGTTGGTGACACTGTTTGGGAGGTTATAGAACCCCTCGGAAGTGGAGCCTTTCTGGGGTGGGTTTGAGGTTCTGTAACTTAGCCTCACTTCCTGTTTTCTCTGTTCCTGCTTCCTGTGTATAGATGAAATGTGAT
>NW_008340872.1:882102-969602 GCF_000622305.1 Nannospalax galili | reverse complement strand
GATAAAGGCATGTCAACCTGAGAGGAGGCTGTATGTTGGATCCTGTCCTGTGTACATGCTCACTGGTGCCTGGCGTAGAGATGTGCTTATCAGAATGTTGAGTGACTTCAATACAGGAGTCATTAGTAACATGTTAGACAAAAGATGTGGGGCCCTAAATGTTCCCATCCTGCTCCAAACCATCAGAAAGAAGCGTAGGGAGGAATGAACATAAGCTCTTTCACTGATTCCAAAATCAATGAAAGAAGAAGGGCCAAGGTTCTTGGCCAAGGAGCAGTTCATGGAGAGAAGACCTGGCCCCAGGCACAATGTGCTCCCATGTGATGTTGTTGCCAATAAACAAAACCTAAGTGGACTACTTTAGTAGAAGCCTGGACCCCCCTCAAGCACTGTTAATCCCTTACATAATGGTCTGGTAGAGACTTGGGTCAGGTCAAGTACTGTATTTTAGAAGTTTTTTATTATTTTTATTTTATGTGTATGAATGTGTTGCCTGCATGTCAGAAGAGGGTGTCATGTCCCCTAGAAATGGAGTTATGAGCAGTTGTTAGTCCCATGTGGGTGTTGGGATTCAAACCCAGGTCCTCTGCAAGAGCAGCCAGCGTTTTTAACCCTTGAGCCCTTGCACCGGCCCCAGACACTGCATTTTAAAATAAACTAGAGAAAACTGAGGGGATGAGAATGATACTGGGGGAAAGATGTGGTCACAGAGCTAGGAGGAAGATGGTGGGAATGGTCCAATGATTTGTATGTAGTTTGAAAAATATGCCCTGCCCCCAAGGCTTTGTGTGTTGAAATTTAATACCCACCAGGAGGTATGAGGAGGTAGAAACTTAATCCTACTATAGTTTTAAAAGTGGAGCCTTCAGCTAGGGCTATGACTCAGTGATAGGGGTAGAGTGCCTATATAGCATGCAGAAGGCCCTGTGTTCCATCCCTAAGAATTGAAAAAAGGGCCTTTGGGCAGTGATTGGGATTACATATGGTCATGGTCATAATGATTAAGTATTTAATACTGGTGTATTATAAGAAGAGAGAGAGAGAGAGAGAGAGAGAGAGAGAGAGAGAGAGAGAGAGAGAGAGAGAAACTCATGTATATACACTTTCCCTATCTCTGGTCCAGTGAGGCTCTCTGTCACCTGGGGACACTGCCGGATGAGGTCCCCTTATACCTCTAGAACTATGAAACATAATAAATCTCTTTTTTTTCATGAAGTAATATAATATAATATAATATAATATAATATAATATAATATAATATAACGAAGTTTGTTAATATAATAACGAACAGTTATATTTAGCATAAAGACAAGGTAGCCATCTTGTGTAGTCTAAAGAACTGACACTCAAAGAATGAGAAAATGGTGTCACCTGTAAGATTGAGGGCACTGCAGAAGCACAGAGAAAGTTCCAGAGTGGACCCATGCAGAATTGAGCTCTACCACATGCAGTCCTGGCAGGGCTCATTAGGCTGGGCTCTTGGAAGAAACATTCTTTGACCGAGTGAGACACTGTTTTGTATGAATCTGTGAGGCAAAATTACTTTGATGTGTGTTGGCAACAGAATTGCTGTCCATGAGCCCGAACACATGCTGTTGTGGTTTGAATATGAAATATCCCCCGAGGGTCATGTGTTTGAATATTTGGTTGTGGACTCTTTAGGAGCTGGGGCCTCACTGGAGGAAGTGAGAAGCCTTGGGGTGTTACAGCACCATCCCACTTCCTGTTCATTCTGTTTCCTGACTGCAGATGCAATGTGACCAGCGGCCCCCACTCCCGCTGTGGTGCCTTCCTCACCGTGATGGACTGCATCCCTTAAGTTACTTTTTGTTAGGTATTTGGTCACAACAGTGAGAAAAGGAACAAATACACGCCTTAACCAATTGTCATTTTAAGACACCTCATTGCAGTGAGAAAATGAAAATGCTTAGCATATGTTAAGTTTCCTGGAGGAGCTTGATAGAGACATATAAGAAAGTAACTGACTTTAAATAAAAGACAAAATTAAATATAGTAGAGGCACAAACATAAGATAACATTGGGTTTTGTTAGGTTGGAGACCAAGCAAGGAAGGCTTCTCAAAGGAGTTAGCCTCTGAACTTCCTGTAGGCTGGGTTTCCAGTCCAGTTCCCCAGCAGCTCAGCCACAACCCTGGAGACATTCTGCATATAATGCCCTGCATCCCTCTCCAACTCCATCCTGTCTATGCTGTTACTCAGAAGAGGCTTTATTCTCTGGCCATGCCTAGCAATCAGATCTCTGCCCCTTGCACCTTGTTGCCCTTGCTGTTAGGAGGACCCTGTTTGTCTGGGTCACAGCCCTGCCCACTGTCACACGTCCAGAGTCTTGGCCCAGGGATGATAGCCACCATGTTTGCCACATAAGATAATGTGAACATAGTCTGATCAAAAGAATGACACCTTCCTACCCTGTTTCTTAGAAGCAAATCAGAGTTCAATAAGAAGGGGTATGGGTTAGAGAGATGGTTCAGTAGCTAAGAACTGGTTGCTATTGCAGAGGATCTGGGTTCAGTCCCCAGCACCCACATGGCATCTCACAACCATCTACAACTTGAGTTTCAGGGAATTGGATGCTGTCTTCTGGTCTCAGTGGGTACTATATGCACATGGCACACACATACACACACACACAAATGCATGTACTCACATATACACATAAAATAAAATAAATAAATCTTAAAGAAAAAACGAGATAACACAGGGCATGGTCATGAAGTCTTTGTAAAGTTTGTCTGCAAACAAAGGCTAGCTAGACACCTAGAACAAGAGTTAGAATGTCAAGTGGATGAGAAGGGAAAGTAAGACAGAGTGGGCTGTGCCCTGGGAGTCTTCAAGGGGACTTTGTGTTCCTCCCTGTTCCTTGTCCTGCAGGTGTAACAACAGACATCTTAAGCCCCATGTACCCACCTTTGAAGACTTGATCAGTTAATGGCCCTCCTGCCAACCGCCTTGAGCCATGCATAGCTCTGGGAAAGCCCCAGTCAGTGACCCCAAATCTCATAAGCCCACCCAGTTGAGTGGCTAAACTTGATGGGGTTTACTTGGCATTGGCCATAGCACAGGCCTTCATCCTGTGGTTAAGCAACCTTGTCCCCCAAGCCGTGTGCACAGAAAGGTGAATTCCTGGGTGTTACCAACTCTTAGTTTATTTCCAGTGCTGGAGGTCTGTCCTGACCTCAGAGCTGTGGCCAGCACCTGTCCCCTCATCCTTGTTATAATGTAAGGTGTCACCTCCCTAAACACTACGTGCTTATAAATTAACCTCTGTGACATACCACCCCACACAGAGGGGGTGATATGTTTTATGTATTTCTTCTTCAGACCCTGCCCTAGAGATCACAAAGGAAAACTGTGTTTTGTTCTTTCCTTCTTCTGAAGAAGGTGCGGACCCTCCATAAAAGGTTCATCAGAGGCTCGAGAGACAGCTCAACAGAGAGTGCATATTCCTCTGGCAGAGCGTTTGGTTCCTAGCACCCACACTGGGTGACTCACAATTGCCTGTAAGCTCCTAAGGATCTGACATCCTCTTCTGGACTCTGTGAGCACCTACGTTCACACATGCCATGCACAGACATACACATATATACACATTATTAAAAACTAAAATACATCTTGTTTTAAACATACATCAGCAGGTTCTCCTAATCAAGCCATTATTTCAAGCCAGATGTGACGCTTCTGTGGACAAGTTAGTGTTTCTAAAAGTAAACATCCTCCACTTGCCTTTTGGGAAACTGACTAACGTTGAGAATGGTTTGTGATAGACCACAAAATGATGTGGGCCCTTCCCTCCTCCAAATACACCACTTGCAATGGAACGGTGTTGGTCAACTTTTCATGGCTGTAACAAACACCCGACCTAGTAGACTTATAAGGAGAAGGCTTATTTTGGCCCACAGTTTTGGAGGTCCTATTCTCCGACTAACTGGTTCAATCACTTTGACTTGCAATGATGTAGGGAGGGTGAGAAAGAACATAACCACCCACCTTGGGACCAGGATGTCAAATAGAGAGGAAGAGCCTGGAGTCTCAGAGTTCCCTTCAAGGGCACTGTCATAATGATCTAAATGCCTCCTGCTACCCATGCCTCTTTAAAAGAACTATTTTATTTTTTCCTTTTATTTTATGAGTATATTGCCTGCATGTATGTAAGTGCACCGGTCATGCAACGCCCATGGAGGTCTGAAGAGGACGTCGGATTCCCTGGAACTGGAGTTATGGGTGGTTGTTAGCTGCCATGTGGGTGCTGGGAACTGACCTCCAGGTCCTCGGCAAGAACAACCAGTGCTCTTAACCTCTAAGTCATCTCTCCAACCCCAAACACATGGAAGACGTCTATAATTTCCTTCATTTCTTCTTTTCCTTTCTTGTTTTTTAAAATTTATTTATCTTTGTTTTATGTGCATGAGTGTTTTGCCTGTGTGCTGGATAGCTTTAGTGTCAACTTGACACACCTGGGTGGAGGGAGCCTCAAATGGGGAATTGCCTCCATTGGCCTGGCCTGTGGCCATGTCTGAGGGGCATCTTCTTGATTGTTGAGTGACGTGGGAGGGCCCAGCCCACTGTGGATGGTGCCACCCCTGGGCAGGTGGGCCTGTGTTGCAGAAGAAAGCAGGCTGAGCAGGGGCCAGGGGAGCAAGCCAGTAAGCAGCGTTCCTCCATGGTCTGTGATCCAACTCCTGCCTCCAGGTTCCTACCCTGAGTTCCTACCCTGGGATCCTGGATGAACTGTGACCCAGGATGTAAGCTAAATAAACCCTTTCCTCCCCAAGATGGTAATGGTCAGAGTGTTTTGTCACAGCAATGAAGAAACAAACTAGGACAGCCTGCATGTATGTATGTAAATACACCACATGTGTGCAATGCCTGCAGAGGTCACAAGAGGCATCAGATCCCCTGGAACTGGAGTTATGGATGGTTGTAAGCTGCCAAGGGGGTGCTAGAAACCAAACCTGGGTCCTCTGCAAGAGCAACCAATGCTTTTAACCACTGAGCCATTTCTCCAGGCCCCTGCCTCTTAAAGTTTCCATCATCTCTCAATATCATTATGCTGGAGACCTAGTTTTTAACACATATGTCTTTAGGGAACACTCCAGATCCAACTCATAGCCTTGCCTTTGTGACTTTTCCATCAGGAGGTAGCATCTTCTTTCCTACTCTTGAAGCTGGCTAACTGTTATAATGCGTTTCAGGAAGACAAATGGAGTGGAGGTTGGGGTGATGGCTCAGGTGGTAAAGGGTGTGCTTTGCAAGCGCAACAGCCTGAGTTCAATCCTCAGAAAGCCAGATGTGGTAGCATGCCCTTGTAATCCCGGGGCTAGGGAGGCGGAGAAAGGTGGGCCCCCGGAGCTTACTAGCTAGGCAACCTAGCCTGTTATCAAGTTCCAGTCCGGTGAGAGGGTCTGTCTCTAAAGGAAGAGAGTGCCTGAGGAACACCACCTGGGAATGCCTTCTGGCCTCTACATGCAATCATTCACACACACGTACAATTGCACCTACACACAGGCATATGCACAAGAATGCAAACCTCACATCAATATGGACCTTGGACATCAAGAATCTTTGCATGCTTCTATACTCTATGTCTTTGGACCATTCATAGTCTCCATGGCAACAAGCCTAGGCTACTCTCATGGAGCATGAAAAAAACACATGGAACAGAAGTTCACCTTTCTCTGTCTGATTCCATTCTGGTGGAGCCAGCCCCCAGCTGACGCAGCAGCTGACTATGGTCACAGTGGACATAAACTCAGCAGAGATAAGCAAAGCCACCCAGCTACGGCCAGCCTAAGCCTACAGACTCAGGAATGAGACAGATGACTGTTGTTTTAAGCTGTACAGATGTTGTATGGCTTCTTGTGCATTGGGAACTGACTGATGCAGGTTCCTAGTTTATCTGTAGAACCATCCACCTTGCCTGGTTTGTTCTCAAATACTCACCTTTGAACCCTTCCTTCCTGGGATCTTTGAAACCATTCCTTAGAGCCCCAAGGACCTAAAACTAAAAGCTGAAAGAGAAGACCTTGGGAGACGGGCTGAGCTGCCATCGGCTCCCCTCACAAAAGCCTTGTAAAGCATATTTCTTTTTTTCAACCTTGGATGATTGCCTCCAATTCCTTTGTTTCATAAGCTATTCTTCCAAAGAGCAGTGATGGCATTGATTTCAGCCTACAATTGCTGGTGAAATATTAAACCCTATTGATTGGAAATTCAGGATTAGTAGCAAGTCAGGTACTCGGCACATTCTGAAGAGGAGCAATTCTGTCTCTCGGTTGAAGAACGGTGGTGGCCCCGCGTGTGCGGACGTTCTGAGACATCCTACAGAACAGCCTTCCATTCTGTTCCCTGCACACCCCCACTTATCTTTTCTCTGTTCCATCTCTTCTTATCTTTATGTTAACTCACCTTTTTTCTCTTCCACATGAAGCATTCATTTTTCTTACTGTAGTAAGTGCCAGTGTAGGAACACATAATCTCTCCATTATCCATACATTGAAGGGTGTCATCGTGGTTCCTTACAGCCCAAAACAGCAGCAAAAACCCCATTGACTGGGCCACAATTCAGTAGAGCCTGTTTTCCTTCAACAATCAGTCTTCACTGTTTCTTTGATGTCTCATTGACAGCATGACATTGTGTCCAACACTCCCATGAGCTTAAAGCTCATCCCACAACATGACTCTAAAATGCTCTCAGAGAGCAGAACACCATACTGCTATAAAAAAGTAGCTTTGAATGACTCAAGAGTTAAGATCATTCATAGGCTGTCTAAAAAGTCAAGTCTATTTGAAAAGGAAAAATGTGTAAGGGTGTGACAACCATTGGAAGCATGCTCCCTGACTCTCAATTCAGGGCGTCACTGTTCCTAAAATGTCCGAAAGACAATCAATCAAACATTTGGAGTAAAATGTAGGCAGCAGTGAGCGTTCTCATTTCATAGACACCTCTCTACACAATGGCTATATTCAGCTTAAGAAATGGTAATACTAATGTGTTATAAATAAACACCCTAAATAGAACCTTCTTCCCCTCTTGGTATCCACTGTTCAGAATCCCTCTTCCTCCCTTCACCGGAGCTACCCCCAGTGTCTGATAGATTGATACTCTGACTCCTCAAGTCTATGGAATCCTTGATGCCTTTAGTTTTAAGTCAAAACCCTAGTTACTAGTTAAATCCCATTATAGGTCTTGGTATTTGTTTTCTAGAAATCCCCTAACACATAACAATGGTGTAGCTTAAAAACAGACGTTTGGGGCAAGGGGGAGGGGTCACTAGGTAAAGTGCTTTATGCACAGCATGAGAACTTGTACTCAATCCCCAGCACCCACATAGAAAGGTATGCATTTATAATCCCAGCACTGCTGGAGAAGGGAAGCACGGAGACATAGGAAGATTCTGGAGCTCACTAGTCAGTCAGTGTAGTCAGTCAGTGAGCTCCAGGTTGGGTGAGCAGTGAGAAACCCTGCCTCAAAGAAACCAGGTGGAGAGTGAGGGGGAAGTTTGCAAAGTTCATTTCTGACAAGCATGCACACACATGAGAGAGAGAAACAGAGAGAGACAGAGAGACACAGAAAGAGAGAGACAGAGAGATAGAGCGACAGAGAAAGACAGAGAAAGATAAAGAGACAGAGACAGACAGACAGGCGACAGGCAGAATTGACCCCGAGTTCTGGGGCCTGGAGATCTCAAATTCAGGTGCTAGGCAGGCCATGCGGCAGGCTCTTTGGAATGGCTCTCCCTTCCCTGCTTCTGGCTCCCACTCTCTGCAGTGGCTCAGGCATTCTTTTGTTTCTTGCTGTTAACATCCTTCAGGCCCCACCTCCATCTCCATGCAGCTGGTTTCCCTCTGCCTCTCCATATGTCCCCCTCTCCTCATCTCATAAGGATGCAAGTGATTGGATCTAGGGCCTACCCTGCTCCAACATGACTGATGGGTACTTGGTAAGTCCTGAAGGTATCATCACAGCTGAAAACATGGGCCTGAGTATTTAATAGACAACTATTTAACCTGAGTATCTTGAATTTGGGCATTCGGGAAGAAAAGCTATCTGAAAAAAGTGTGTAATGATAATATTCCTGGTAAGAATTTAGGGTTGCTTTTATATTTTGGTGCCTTATTAACTTTGTAACTTTTAAAACCTAATACCCTCCAGGTTCATTGATAGCCGTATAATCCCTAACATCAACTATAATACCAGACCAGTGTGCATGTTGAGACCTTACAAAATCCACAGTTTCACGAACTCACTAAGAAATCCCAAGGTTGAAGTGAATAGAGTTAAAGGCACAGAGTCCCTGGCTGTGTGGCCCTCACAGGGAGTTGTTCCAGATTTTCACTGTGTGTGGTCTCCCCCTCCCTTCTTTCAAATTTTTTAAGTATTTGAATTCTTATTTTTATTGAATTTCTGTGATTTTTATAAAATATAATTTAATGGTATTTAGATCCCCTCCCCTATCCACACCCCCTTTACTACCCTCTGTCCAATTTAATGTACCTTATTATATATATGTATGGCTTACAGAGTTTAATTTGTATCCCCAATGTCCTTCAATATGGGTCCATCCACTGGAACCCGGTTAACCTACAAACACTCCTATCTTTAAGAGACTGTCTCTACACCTTCCAGCAGCCACTGGTTGCCACAATTTCCTTAGGTTGGGTTGGGGTTTCTTACCCGCTTCCCGATGTCTCTGCTGGGATCTTGTCTGGTTTGAGTTTACATGGGACCTGCACATGCTGTCACCATTGCTGTGAGTTCATATGAGTAATTGACCAGCTGTCTGGAAAACTGTTTCCCACATATGAGTACAATATATTTTCATCATATCCACTCCCCCCAACTCCTTCCACACATGCCCCTCTCAAATTCATGCCCTTTCCCTTTATAATTATTGGTTTACATATATACATTATACATATTTAATTTGGGGGGTTAAATTATTTTTATTTTATGTGTATGAGTGTATTACCTGTATGTATGTGAGTGCACCCCTGTTGCGCAATGCCCACAGAGGTCAGAAAAGAGCATCAGATCCCCTGGAACTGGAGTTACGGATGGTTGTTAGCCATCATGTGGATACTGGGAACCAAACTTGGGTCCTCTGGAAAAGCAGTCAGTGCTCTTAACAGCTGAGCCATCTCTCCAGCCCCCTCTGTTATATAGTCTCCTAGGCCCAATTAGTGTTGCCCATATGTACTTGGATATGGGACTGACCACTTGGGCATAAACAACCCATCAGGTGGCTGATCCCTAAAGAAAACTGGTTCTCCCTCCTTCAGCGGCCACAGGCTGCCTGTAGCTCTTCACCTAGGGATGAGGCCTATGTGTCTTTCCTCCATCTGTGCTGGTGTGGTCTTGTGCATGTCTTTGCAGGTAACCATATTGTTGGGAGTTCATGGGTACAGCGTTGCTGTCACATCCAGACAACACCATTTCATAACAGTGCAGTCCCACCCTTTTTAGAGGAACTAGCCCAGATAGTTGAGCCATCACCTTTAGACCCTCTGGTGGATGCCACTCCATCATGGCCAGTGTTAGTGGGGTTCCCACAGCTCTCATCACCAGGAACTGACTGACTCTGCCCACTGTCAATATATGTGGGACTTGGGAGAAGGAGAACTCAGAATCAAGGGGGTTGCAGCTACCATAAGGTCACATGTCCATCTTCCAGTAAGATGGAGCCCATGGATAAGAACTCTCCTCTGAACAACTCATACTGACTGAAAGAGTATATAGAAGACTCCAGTCAAGTCACATGTCATCAGAGTCAAATGGGAACTGGCTACAGGTATACTCAAGTGAAATCTGCATTCTAAGATCAATAAGGATGCTGTTACTATTGTTCAGACATTTATTGTGTGCTTACTGCATACTAATCACCCCTCTCTTAACTCCCACGGCAACTATAATGAAGATAGTTTTCAAATCAGGGAAAGAAGGCACAGAGGAATAGAGAGAGCTGCCTCAGACTATGCTGCTAGTGACTCATGAGCTAGAGCTCTAACCAAGCAGTCTAGTCTGGGTCCTGCTCTGTTCTCTTAACAATAGGCCACACCTATGTGCGGTCAGTTATTTCTAGACTCCAACTCCCAGTCCACTGAGGATTCCCTAGATGATCCAGAAATGTCTCAGCCAGCAGACTGTCTGTGAAGACCTTAAGTTGGTTCAGCCTAGGAAAGAGAGACACTGTGATGTCTGGACGCTAAGACAGCCCTCTGACCCCATCTGAATGCCTGTTATGTCCCAGTGAATCTCCTCCCCTCACCCTAAAGAGGAGCAAGGTTCCATCCCACAGCATCAGACATGTGGCTGCTGGCTCTGAAGAAGCTTTGTTTCCATGTCATGATCTACCTTGGGAGAGGGACATGTGACAAGAGACCAGCAGGGGTCTCTAGAGCCAAGGGCCTCCATCCTGCAACCACAACTAACCAAACTCTGCCCACCACCCTCAGCTTGATGGACAACCCTATCTCAGATGAGCAGGTAGAAACATCTGGCACCTTGACTGCTGCTGCCTGTGAGCTCCTGGGCAGAGAACTCAGCAGACCACATCCAGATGTGACTCATGGAGTCGGGTGTGGTGGCACAGGCATTAATCCCAGCACTTGGGAGGCATAGGCAGATGGATCTCTATGAGATGAAAGCCAGCCTTGTCTACATAGCGAGTTCCAGACCAGCTAGGGCTACAGGGAGGCCCCGTTTCAACAACAATGACAACAACAGCAAAAACAGATATGACTCATGGAAACTGCGATGATAAAGATGTGTTATTTTAAGCTACTGGATTTGTTCAGTTTCTTACGTAGCACGGAAACTTAATATACTCATGTTAAAGGAAACCGTAGTGAAGATCAGGCCTAAAACAATACATGAGCAAACAAAGCCAGCAAACTCATCAGACTGTCCACCTACATGACGAACACCTGAGGGGAACCACTAAAAGGAGGAATGATCTGCTTTGGCCAGTTCCAGAGGATTCTGTCTATAGTTGTTGGCTCTGCTGCTCCTGGGCCTGTGGTTTGCAGAACTTGTGTCAAAGGCTGTTTACCTTGTGGGGGACAGGAAGCAGAGAGAAGGAAATATAAGAAATGACCAAGGTACTATCTCCCTCAAGACAGGCCCCCGGGTGAGGTGAGCTGCTTCCTCAGCTGGAACCCACCTTCTACGTTTCAACATCTCCCAAAATTGTCAATTAAATTATGACTCCATCAGGGAACAGATCGACTGACTACATCCTCAGATCCAATCGCTCCTCAAAGCTCAGCAGCTGCCAACCAAGAACACATAAGCTTGTGGAAGACATTTCACAGTCACCATAACAGTTTTGCTTCACGAGGAGACAAAATCTTTGCTTGGTTTGCAGACATATGCAATAATCAAACATTCATGTGTATGCCTGTATTAAAGAAAAAAAGAATTTATCAAAAGTAGCTGACATATGTTTAATTGTATAACCTGGGACTTCCCAGCAGGAGAGGCCAAATAAGGGGAACTTGCATAGCTATAACCCATATTTTTTCTTTACTTTCATATTTGTCCTATAAAGCACACCCCTTGAACTCCCTCTGTTGAACTCCCTCCTCTGGCTAGAACTCCCCAATTCAGGAACTGCTGCTAGTTCAATACACTCTATAAAATAGTGCTATTTAACTTTTTTAACAATACCAACAATGACAAGTTCTGCACAGGGTATCCCAGACTGGAAGGACAACTCCAAGGGTTGGGGGGAGATGCCCAAGGAGACAGGAGAAAGAGAAACTCCCCTCCCCAATCAAAGCACTTATTTTGCAGCTGACCAAGATCTAGTTCTGACCTTGACAGGAAACCTGACACCTTACTCAACATTTTCATAGACGTAAGGACACAGGGAATGTTGGAGCAAACACTCATAAAGGAAACACTATATGCACTTAGGGAGACATTGGGGTCTTGGAATTTCCCCTACTGACTTGTTTCTCTATCTAGAAAACCCTGCTCCAGGGCATTCTTTCCCAGCAGAGGCTAAGTTATTCCAAGAAATTAAAAGTGGTTTGGGGGCAGGGTAAAAAGGTCTTATTCTTTTAAGCATACAGGAAACATATGTATAGGGTGGAACACAAGGAGCCCCACAGTTCATCAAAGACAATTGGAAGGTCTTAAAAACCTCTTCATGGGAGTTGGAGAGTGGCTCAGTGGTTAAGAGCACTGGCTGCTCTTGCAGAGGACTCAGGTTCAATTCCCAGCACCCGCAGGGCAGCTAACAACCATCTGTAACCCCAGTTCCAGGAGATCTGATGCCCTCTTCTGGCTTCTATGGGCATTGCAAGACATAGGTGCACTTACATACATGCAGGCATAACACTCATACACATAAAATTAAAATAAATAAATAAAATTTTTAAAAAACCTCTTCAGGAAAAAGAGAATGGAACTAGATGGGCAAACACTAATAAGAGCACACAGGCAGGCCAGATGGACGATGGAGGCACAGGCAACATTCCACCTTGTCCTGGCTGGTAAGGGACATGGCATGCTTACTTTTTGTTCTAATTTCATTTCTGTTGCTTGACAAATACCATGACCAAAAGCAACACAGGGGAGTAAAGGCTTTAGTTCAGCTTTACACACCCAGGCCAGAATCCAACATTAAGGGAAGTCAGAGCAGGAGCTCAGGAAGAACTTGCAGGCAGGCCCACTTCTTACCCCGCAAAGCAGCACCTCTCACAAGGAGCAAACTCACAGGCAAGGACTTACAGCAAAAAAAATGGAGGAAAGCTGCTTGCTGGCTTGCCCCCAGGCTTAGACTCAGCTCGGTTCCTTATATAGTCCAGGACCATCTGCCCAAAGACACTACCGCTACAGTGGGGTAGATGCCCCTACATCAATTAGCAATCGAGAAAATGCACTGACATGCCCACAAGCCAATTAGATCTGGGTCATATGTCAACTGAGCCCTTCTTAGGTGATTCTGGTTATGATAAATTGATATTTAAAACTAGCCAGCACACTTTCAAAAACGCAGGATCACATGCTAAAGATCTACACACTTGACTGTATTTGAATACACTACACCAAAAAGCTGCCTTTGCCAACATTTAGAAAACTAGAATCCAGAGTTATGATGCTTCTAGCTAAAGATGTGTGTAATTTACAGACTGCAAGATACCAGAGGCTATCCCAGCTTCCTTGCATGGTCAGACCTTTCCTAGATAAAAGCCTAGAGTCAGTGCTAGAGAGATGGCTCAGTGGTTAAGGGCACTGGCTGCTCTTGCAGAGGACCCAGGTTCAGTTCTCAGCAACCACATAGCAACTAACAACTGTCTGCAACTCCAGTTCCAGGAGATCTGACGCCCTTTTCTAGACTCCACAGGCATTGCACAACATGGGTACATTTACATATATGCAGGCAAAATATTCAAACATATAAAATGAATAGATAAATGAAAATTTTAAATAAACACAAAAATCCCAGAGTCTCAGCATCTCATTTAGACAATGGGTTAAATAACATAACCTACTTCAAAGTACTACAGTGAGATAAAACAAGTTTAAACACACGGAGGACTTAGAACAGTGGGAACTACACACCAAAGATTTGCTGTCCTGGGTTTATTGTAGCTCTGTCTGTCTTGTCTTTTCTCTCTTTCCTTTAAGCTTCCGAAGAACAAGGGCAAACACAAGCAGTTATCTCTCCACAGCCCTCACTGTGGGAAGCAGGGAGAGCTAGAGGCTCCCAGGGCTGTGGTTGGAGCTGTGGAATCATTACTTTCCTGTGGCATTTTGATACAGTTCACAATTATTGATCTTGGTTTCTGGGAACAATATAGTTACATATTAGATACTTTCAGACCCAATTTTGTTTTCTCCTATACAGATTAAATAAAGGGTCACAGCTTCCCATTCTTGACACAGAGGAATAACCAGTTGGGGATGCAGAGTCTGGGCTGCTCATTTTACCTCTGCTGGCCTTAACTGGGGGATCTTAAAAAAACATCACTTAGAACCATCCCACTCAGAACCACTGGCTCCTCCTATCTGAACAATGAGGAAGCTGAGCTCAGTGACCTCCTATCCTCCCCAGGCGGTTACATAATCAGTCATTACGATGGTGAAAGTCACCATGATTCACCTTTTAACGTGTGCAAGTTACAAGCCAAACTTTATGATTACTGACCCCTTCAGTTTACAGGACAGGTTCCCAATTTACAGATGGGGAAACTGAGGCACAGAGGATCCACCACTGGCAAGCAGTGGAACCAGCATCTCTATTCTTGAGCATAACAATAATAATGCTCCCTCAATGTTTATCAGGACCTGAAATACAAAGAAACGTTCACTGTGTTTCCCAGGGTGCAGTGTGTGTCAGTCCCAACACCTCAGCCTCTCTGTGACAACTCTAAAATAGTTCTTTGCTCTTCCTTCAAGAAGTAGTTCAGAGCCGGGCGTGGTGTTGCACGCCTTTAATCCCAGCACTTGGGGGGCAGAGGCAGGTGGATCTCTGTGAGTTCAAGGCCAGCCTGGTCTACATAGTGAGTTCCAGCACAGCTGGAGCTACAGGGAGACCCTGTCTCAAAAAGACAAAAAAAAAAAAAGTAGTTCAGAGTGAACCCATCCCTGGAGCCTTTCTGTGTCTTCCACCTGCATCCCTTGCTATTCCTGTGCGCATCTTAGTCCTGGGCTCTGAGTGGTGGTCATGATGTTCTGCATGGCCACTGTCATTTGTATGAACTGTTTCATCTCCCAAATAAGCAATTAGTATTCCTAGGCCAGTCACTGTTTTCTTATAACAACATATTCCTGCGGGAGCCCTCAGTAGAGTTCAGTAAACATCATCACGGTCAGAGAGGACCCTGAAAGAGTGCATCCTCCACTAATAAAATCTATTGGTCTAGCCAGCAAAATGGGAAGAAGGGAAGGAAGCCAGTAAGCTTGGTTCACAGTACGGGAGCTAGGGAAGTGGCCCCGGAGGAGAAACACGCTTGTTCAGAAAAGACAGGGGAGCTATTTCTACAACAGAGTGTGAGCGCTACGCACCAAGGTTGCCATGGGAACCTCCTGAGGAGCCCTGGCCACCTCCCTCCAGCCTCACCACAGCGTCCCTGGAGGAGAGATATATCATCACCAATGTCATTTCCATGTTTACCTTTTTGAAATATTAATGACCCTGCCTGGCCTTTGCTCTGCTGACCATGGACACTGTACCTATCCCTAGAGGAAGTCAGAGCAGAATAGATGGACTCAAGGCCCAGATTGAAATTCCATCAGGCCTTTGGATCAATGTAAATCTTTTATTGTGGTGGCTGAGACATGGTCCAGTTCTTCCTTCAATAATTCCAGAGGCTTGGTGGGAGTTGGGTCCATATGACAGAATTCTGTCTGTTCTGCCTCCCAAACTGTCTGTGGAGCAGAGGGCTCACCACAGCATCAAATGCCTGTAATAAATGAGTAGCAACTTGATGGCAGCAGTGGTACCTTTGAGGGCCATGTCCTCACCCCGGATACGGCCAACTCCTGCCTGACGGGAAGGCCAGCGTCAAGATGGCACAGGAGCCCACATGTAAAAGAGGGCTGCATCTTCTTAGTGGGCATTTAGTTTGAGGCGCTGTGTCTGTCTGCACTGCATCAGCAGCAGCTGTCAGGAACGTAAGAGCACATTTCTGTTGCCCCTGATATCTGGAAATAGCTGCCAAGCCTATACCAAACAAAGCCCTCAAAGGAGGGAGAGGGGCCAGACTCTATGTTCTGGCAAAGCCTATAAAAGCTTCGTGTATTCAAAGGAAAAGATTGATTGCAAAGACAGGGTAGAAGCCATGTTTAGTAAGGCTCAAAGTACCTGGAGCCATCTGACATCAGAAGGCCAGGGCCAGAGCAGAACAAAAAACATTTGTGAAAAGGTGAGATTGTTTACCTGAGTCCCACCTGAGCAGCTGCGTCCAATGTCCTCCAGGAGCTTAGGTGCCTACACACACACACACACACACACACACACACACAACATGTGTACATGGTGACATGCACACACCCACTGTCTCACACACACTGTCTCACACACACACACACACACATAAGCACACACACACACCGTGTACACATGGTGACAGGCACACACCCACTGTCACACATACTGTCACACACACACACACTAGCACACACACTAGCACACATATAACATGAACACATGGTGACATGCACACACCAAGACACACCCACTGTCACACACACACTAGCACAAACACATAACATGTACACATGGTGACATGCACACACCCAGACACACCCACTGTCACACACACGCTAGCATACACACATAACATGTACACATGGTGACATGCACACACCCAGACACACCCAGACACTGTCACACACACTGTCACACATACACACACATTGACATGTATGTACCCACATACACACATGCTGATGTGCACACACACTAACATACATTTGCACTGGCATGCATAAGATGATATGGACACACACAATGCATGTGTGTGCACTAACATGTGTATTCCTATCCGTACACTGACACATGTATGATGAAATGCATGCATGCTAAGGTCGTTTCATGTGTGCTGATATATGCACATATTAACAGAGGTGGATTGACACACACTTACCGACATGTACACACACATACATGTAGCACAAAGGAAAGGCACCCTTCTTCACCCTCACATCAGAGCCCAAGGCCCACCTTCTAAGGTCCCGCACCTGCCTGACTTTGCTCAAGATTTTCTTTGGCCCTTGTAGTCGATCCAACCACAGACATAGTGAATTGATACAGACAACAAATTGATGCCTCCAGGAGCGGCCCCCACCCAATGACTGGTAGGAGGTAGCAGACAAATCCACCCAGAGTTGGATAAAACTAAAGAACTCTGGGAGCATTGAACTATAATTTCCCATAAAAATAATTTATACACCCAGAATTTTTGTCTCAGGATCTGCTTCTCAAAAGCACTAAATTTAGTTGTATATTACACACACACACACACACACACACACGCACGCACGCACGCACGAACGTGCATATTGCTCTCCTGTTCACAGGTTTTAAATTGTATTACAATTTCCAGCTATATTATCTTGTATTATATTCATACCAGCTTTATTTCTGTTCTTATTCAAATGGGGAAACTGAGTCTCAACAAGGCCAAGAAGCCATTAGAAGTCACATATTGGATTTAAACCATTATTAGCTGCTTCCAGTGCTTTGGGTTTTTCTTCTGACCCTGTGCTACTCTAACGTAGGCAGACCAAGGGAGGGCACACCTCCAAAGAGCACACTTGGAGTCCGTGTGTCTCTTTTAAGAGTTGAAACTGATGTAAGGGAAGAGCCAATAAGAACACAACTTTGGGATGAATTAATCCCTCCTCATCCCCAGAAAATCTCTCCCATCATCCCCCAGCACAGGCTGCAAACAACAGCATGCGTTCAACAGATGAGGAGATGGATGGGTCATTAGACAGACCCTGGAGAGTCATCATCCAACCAAAGATTGTGTAGACTGGTTGCCACCTGAGCATTATCAAGGCTACAAGTAGCACTTATTAAATGTGCATGGCATGTTGCTTCTTGCCTGTTTCCCAGCACCAAAGACAAAGTAGAGTCCAGGTACGAGTGTCATATACAGCTGATGTAAGTGCGCATAAAAATTTGAGTAAAAACCAGCTCAATCATTCACTAGGGGACATGTTAGTGCATCAAAAAGTATCATTTCCAGGGCTGGAGAGATGGCTCAGTGGTTAAGAGCACTGGCTGCTCTTCCAGAGGACCTGGGCTCCATTCCCAGCACCCATATGATGACTAACAACCATCTGTAACTCCAGTTCCAAGGAATCTGACCCCCTCTTCTGACCTCTGCAGGCTTTGCACGACATGTGTGCGTGTACATGCATGTAGGCAATATAATCAAACACATATAAAAATAATAATAATAAATGAAATTTTGGGGGGTCTTTTTGAGACAGGGTCTCCCTGTAGCCCCAGCTGTCCTGGAACTCACTATGTAGACCAGGCTGGCCTTGAACTCACAGAGATCTGCCTGCCTCTGCCTCCCAAGTGCTGGGATTAAAGGCGTGCACCACCACACCCGGCTAAATGAAATATTTTTTAAATAGTTTGGTTACATAGTTCCTTGTGATCCCAATTCTGTCTACCAAACCCATAAGGATTAGATGAACTATCCATACATCAGGGCAGCCAATGACACACGCAGGATCTGACAGCATGGCTATGCAAAGATAAGCATCTGTGATGGTTAATAATGACTGCCAACCTGACAAGCTAAAATTTCCTAGAAAATAAACCTCTGGGCATGTCTGTGAGGAAGTTTCTAGAATGGGTTAACTGAGGTGGGAAGACCCACGGCAAGTGTGGACAGCACCATCTCATGGGCTGTGCTCCTGGAGTGAATAAAAAGGAGAGAATGAGTTGAGCACCAGCGTTCTCCATTCCCTGCTTACTGACCACAGACATGTGACCAGTCACCGCCCCCTTCCCTGCCCTGTTGAACTATATCCCCTTGAACTGTTAAGCCATCAGAGGCCCTTTCTCCCTCCAGTTGCTTTTGTTAGGTATTTGATCACAGCAGCATGAAAAATAACTAATACATTCTTTATTCCTCCAAGTCCCCATGCCATAAGGTTGGATTACCATATAGAGTCAGGTGGATTCCATGGGCCTCTGACCTTAATGTCAGCTCTTTCGGAATGCTGGCACTGACTTCATCCTTCCAGCTGTGAACGAACAGAAGCAGGTGGAGAGGAGCTGCCATACCTGGCATTCTGGACAATCTACCTCTATTATTGCATTTTAATATCCCAATAGCTGAGATTTGGTTCCTATGGAACCAAAATTCAATTAAAATTCCAAAGTCTTTTTTCCCTAGATGCTCTCTGCATGTGGCCGTTGATCCAACTATCACTACTCTTTTTTTTTTGTTTTATGTATATGAGTGTTTGCCTGCATGTATGTAAGTGCACTACATGCATGTAATGCCTTAGAAGCCAGAAGAGGGTGTCGGATCCCCTGGAACAGGAATTAGAGTTGTTAGCCACTATGTGGATACTAGAAACTGAACCAGGTCCTCTGTAAGAGCAGCCAGTGCTCTTCAACTACTGAGCCATCTTACCAGCTTTGCTATCAGAATTCTTAGTAAAGTCATCCCACCACGTTGTGCATCATCTAACTACCTGGCCTGCACTTTGGCATCTGTTCAACTTCTCCACATACGAACAGACCCACAGTATCTTCTACCTTGTTTTTAACCCTGGATTCAACTCTCCTAGCACTGACTCTGGAGTCACAGCAGCATTACAAGAGAGATGTGCATTCTGGAATTCAGACTCCATAAAGGTAGCACCACGTAATACTTGACTTCCAGACTGAATGCATGACATCGTTCTTGCTATGGAACAGGGCTTCTGCATATGCTGAGGAGTATAAAAATTAAAATTCAGGACTATGTCAGAATATCCAAAGGATGAAGAAACATTTGACCAGACAAAAAGTCTTCTATTTTAAGAAAATAGTGTAATCTACTTACATTTACCTTGATTATAGCTCATTCATTTGGATCACTTTTTGCTATTTTTTTTTCCTGTATTTTTTCCTCCTTCCTTCCTATCCTTTGTTCCATGTTTATTTCTTTTTATCCTTTTCTCTTGAGTTCATATGTAAGTTTGTAACATACTTCTCTACCCTCATTACTCTGCTATTAAACATAATTAGCAATATACTATCATACTAAGATCATCAGAATACTTTTCATATTCTGATGATAACCAGTATCTCGACTCTCTATACAAGATGAGAATCTTAGACATCTCTAACTTCCTCACAAATTCTGATTTGGGGGCTGGAGAGATGACTCAGCAGTTAAGAGCAATTATCGCTCTTGCAATAATTCCTAGTGCCACAGGGTGGCTAACAATCGTCCATAACTCCAGTTCCAAGGGAATCCAGTGCTCTGTTCTGACCTCTGCGGGCATTGCACAACACAGTGGCACTTACATACATGCAAGCAATACACACTTACATAAAAAAAAACAAAGAATAATAAATATTTTTAATTTCGCCTTTCTATCATCCATGAGATTATTTTCCAGTATTCTAATTTGTTTCCACTTTACTTCCCTTAAATATTCATGGTGTTCTTTTCATAAATTTGCAATATAATTTTGCCAGTTTTCTAACTTGCCCTGGCTTCTTGCTGCCTTCCAGAGTCCTTTTTCTTCTTTTGACTTTGTTTTGATTGTTCAGATGGCGTCAGTCTTTCTATATATGAAAATACCCTTGTTTTCACATTCATTTATGTCGAACGGCTATTTCTTCTGGGCTGAATCATCCACTTGTGGAAGGAAGAGGGAGACTCACAAGGTTTATGTGATGGTTAGCTTGGCACAGCCTAGAATCACATGAGAAGAGTCTCAATGAAGGATCATCTCCTCTGGGTTGGTCTGTAGACATATCTGTGGGGAATTGTCTTAAGTTAATTGATGTAAGAAGACCCAGCCCACCATGGGTGGCACCCTTCCCTAGGCAAGGCTCCTGGACTGTACGAGAGTGGAGAAATTGAGCAAGCAAGCAAGAAGTATGCACTCATCTCTCTGCTCCTTTTTAAAGACGTATCTTATTATTTTAAATGTGTATAAGCATTTTGCCTGCATGTGTGTAAGTGCACCCATGTCCTGTAATCCCCATGGTCAGAAGAGGGCATCAGATTCCCCTAAAACTGGAATTATAGACAGTTGTTAGCCACCATGTGGGTGCTGGGAATGGAAACCAAGTCCTCTCCAAGAGTAGCCAGTGTTCTTAACTGCTGAGCCATCTCTCCAGCCCCTTTTCCCCTAAGCTGCTTTCCTTGGGATATTTTATCACAGCAACAGAAATGTAGCTATGGCAGCTTATGAAACTCGTAAGAAACTGACAAGACTCAGAGGCTCACGAAACATGCAAAACTCACAGGCCCTACTGAGGGAGAAGAGGCACTTCAGATGCCCCACAGTTTTGAAGGGGACTCCAGAGATGAAGCCTTCATGAGCCATCACCCATTCAGGAAGGAAACTTTGCAGTGATGCAGCTGCCCAGGACACCCACATGCTTGTAAGTCACCCCAGTAAACTCACCAGTTCACCAAGCCAGACTCAGAATAGTTTTTCTAGTTTGTTGTTGCCCCTTCTAGCTGGGGTAGAAAATTTCTCCCTTCAGAAGGTAATACAGTAATTTCTTCTACAGCAGGGAGTCAAACAATCTTGAGAGAATTCTGAGGGGGATTAAAAGGAAGGAAGTGGTGGTAGGGTCTCTTCAAGCTGTATTAATTCATATAAAAACTCTCCAGGCCCCAGAATGATCACTGAAGTACAAATGCTGATACTTTCTCTTCATCAGTTAGGAATAGGAGCCAATCATCTCCAACACCTATTATTGACACAGAGAAGTCTGTCGTCGATCTTAATGCTTCAATTCACACTTGTGAAAATACGTGTCTTGGGCTGGCAAGATGGATCAGTGAATAAAGATGCTTGCCAAGCAAGCCTGGGGACCTGAGTTCAATGTCAGGAGCCCACATAAAGTTGGAAAGAGAAAACCGGCTCCACAAAGTTGTACTCTTTCACTCTTGTGCTATGACACATGTACCCACTCATACCCAGAGAATAATAAGTAAAAAAATCATATTTAGACATCCTCTCCTATCTGCACCCCCTCCATAGCCTACCCAGAGGGTTTCACACATTCTGTCCTATATGTTAAGGCCTACTGAGTCAAGCTTGTGTGCTCAGGTGTCCTCCAGTGTGAGTCCATCCACTGAAGCCTGTTCAGCCTGTCTAGCATCGCTCCCTTAAGGAAGATCAGCTCTCCCTCACCCAGCAGAGATCAGCTGCCAATAGTTCCTCAGTTAAGGTCAGGCCTCCCGCCCATTTCCCCAGCTCTATGCTGGGTTTTGTCTGACTGAGTTCGCATGAGTCTTGTGTTCTTTGTGACTTCACCTCTTGCTGCAGGCTTTGGCTGTCTCAAGGAATGCAATGTCTTTGCCTATCTAAAAATAAGTGTGTCTAACTATGTACAGTGAGCAGGAGATAAGCTTGTTTTGGCATATACTGTCTCCTGGAGACATCTGACTTCTATAGCCCAGATTCAGAACTGAGCCTTGTGAAGGTAATT
The DNA here is from genome assembly GCF_000622305.1 of Nannospalax galili. NCBI lineage: Eukaryota > Metazoa > Chordata > Mammalia > Rodentia > Spalacidae > Nannospalax > Nannospalax galili. The sequence goes on along the minus strand of NW_008340872.1, from coordinate 947,436 downwards.
CAGCTTTGGCTCCTCTGATCCCATGGCGCCCGCCAGTTCTGGGCTGGTGTCTGCATTCCTTTCTATGTGACCTTGTTTGTATGGACTTCTTAGTTCAAGCCCTAGCTGGTGCATTGAGTCTCATATCCACAGGCCATACAGACCAGTGCATTCTGCTTCCTCTCCAGCAACTCTTTTCTACCTAAGGTCAAGTATAAAACCCATCTGGGACCCAGTGGAACTTCTGACCTCTATTTCAATGGCAGGACAGTCCTTATTTCTGGTGTTCGGGGTCCCCTCAAACTACCACCAGATCCTGAGCTTGCGGCTAGACGTCCTCCTGTTGTGCTGTGTACCCCAGATTCCTGATACACTCCATAATAACTCTGACTTCTTGCCTCAGGCCCTGGAGCCCTTCCTATCCCAGACTCTAGCTCACCTATGGATTTTCATTATTTTTAAATTTTAAAATATTTTTATTATTTTTATTTTTATTTTATGTGTATAAGGGTATTGGCTGCATGTAACCCTGTCATGCAGTGCCTGTGGAGGACAGAAGAGAGTGTTGAACACCCTGAAACTGGAGGTACAGATGGCTGTTAGCTGCCATATATATACTGGAAACCGAACCTGAATTCTCTGTAAGAGCGGGCAGTGCTCTTAACCACTCAGCCATCTCTCAAGCCCCTATTTTTTTAAAAACATTATAATAATACAATAGGCTTCCTAATTATCTTAGTTGGCCATTTGAGCAGAAGTTGTAAAGGAATGTTGAGACTTACAGGAATTAATTTGTGGTCAACACTTTCCATTCAGCCTTTAATTGAGCACCTCTCCAGCTGAGCATCTCTGCATCACAGTCCCAGACAAACAAACAAGCAAACAAAAAAGCAGCACAGTCCCTAAGGCAAAAACCTAAGCTCACAGAAATGACTGGTAAAGGGAGACACAGCGTGAACAAGTCATGAACGCAGCTCTGTCTTTCCTGAGCTCATCAAAGGCTAAAGGGAGTTTCTACCTCTGCGCTCCGACCCCAGGGGAGACGGTTCACGGTAGCAGAAGTACTCTTTTTCTTGGAAACACAGTTTTGAGAAGAGGACTCTTTCTTCACAGTTTCTCTTGCTCACCCGGCTCTGCTCAGAAATCCTGAGCATTCGTGTCTGTAGGCAAAGCCGAGTGAGCCGAAGTCAAGCCGCTCAATAGTGCACAATAGAAATGTTAACTGCACTATTGATTTTTTATTATGTTTGTATTGCCTGTTTAATTTTATTTTCTCTGCAGGAAATTTTTTAATCAGAAATCCAGTTATTGAAAAGCCCCACAAGCCAAGCAATACTGATGAGACCAGAGGAAACACAGGCATTAAATCTGCCAGCTCTTCCCCCCTCCGCCCTCACTCACCCCCAGCCACAGTTCAGAACCGAGAGCCCCTCCATTTCCAGCTTAGAGTAAATGCGCGTGACCTTCAGCTCCACAGAGGTTAACCTACTCTGATTAACTTTTCCATGTTATTCCATTAAATAAAAACAGTTTTGACACCCCGAGACTAAAGCATCCTCGAGATAACACAATAACCTTATGCAATCATTCCAAATTGGATTGTAATAATTCATTTAGGTGACCATACATATTTGTTATATGTAATATTAAACATCACAAAATGAAATCAATAGAAATGTTTCTTGTTAATGAAGATATACTGGGCTGTTGTGTGTGGGCTGCGGACTCAATACCACAGAAATCTTATTTGTATTATAAATTTCAGAGTATCCTGAGAGTTACAAATGAAGATAGCATTTCTTAGAAAAGTGATGGCTGGTCATTTAGAAAATTATATCATAAATTTTATGTTATTTCTTGGTCTTTCAAGGTCTTTGCATAACAACATAGTCCTGTAATTCAGGTAAAAACTTCTGGCTGAGTGATTGCATTCAACTGCTTATAAACGAACTTTTACCTAAACTTGCACTTTGAAATCATAGCTTTCAAAATAATTTAGCTTGATCTGAAAATCTATCCCATAATATCCTAATATACACATCAAGCTATTTTCTTCTTCTTACCATGAAAATTGAAATTCAGTAGAGATAAATAGGTAGGAATACATGCAGATAGATTCTAGGCATTGCTTTTAAATTTTTTAAATATTATATTTATATACTCATTTATTTGGGAAGGTAGGCACTTGCTATGGTGCACATGTAGAGGTCAAAAAGCAATCTGCAGGAATTGTTTTTTTTTTCTCTCCACTGTATGGGGGCCCTGATAGCAAATGCAGGTTGTCAAGCTTAATGGCAAACATCTTTACCCACTAAGCCATCTCAATGGCCCTGTAGGCACATACACACACACACACACACACACACACACACACACACACACTAATGAATGAGACTGCAACAGTATTCCATTAGAATGCTATCTAACCACATATTAAACTATTAAACACATGATTAACTGGGCATGGTGGCTCACACCTTTAATCCCAGCATTTGGGAAGCAGAGGCAGGCAGATCTCTGTGAGTTTGAGGCTAGGCTGGTCTACACAGAGTTCCAGCCCAGCCAGAGTTACATAGAGAGACCCTGTCTCAAAAAAAATTTTAAGTTAAAAACAAAATAAACAGTATTATAGAATATAGAATGTGTTCGTTTATTCATATGAACAAATACAGTCAGATTATTTTGTGTTAATTAAACTCGGTGTTTTAAAAGACCAATTTAAAAATGTCTTTCTGGAGTTTGAACAATATTGCACTGAAGTTTCAGTGAACAGTTGGTAAATGTTGGCAATAAAGATAAAGCATTAGTGAAGTCACAAGTTCTGGCTCTGTGTACACTCTGTGCCGTCACTCACATTCTGTACGTGTAGGGAGAAGTTAGGGCTGAAAAACAGCCCCTAGGAACGACCACCCCTAGGAACAACCATCCCTAGGAACGACCACCCCTAGGAATGACCATCCCTAGGAAGGACCTCTCTAGTGAGCAAGGAAGAATATAAAACACAAATACAGTCATTTGTAATTAATTAATTATCTTCCTGGAAAACACAAACTGAAAACAGACCCCTAAACCGGGAACAGCATCTTTCTTCTCCATTCATGGTCTGTTTCCTTGATGCCTTTTCTTGGATTTTTCCTCTGAATCCTCTTGAACTCTCAGTATCAGATAACCATGGGCCCAAAGCAACTCGTGGTTCTGCTTCAGCTGACAGTAGGCTCCACCTGCAGTCCACCTCTACCCACATCCTCTGTGAGCCCACTGGGTGGGGATGGAGCCCACCTCACAGCACTGAAGGACCATCTTCCGGGAGAAGGGCTGGTCTTGACTTTCCCACAGTCCTACAGACTACATGAGCCTCCATCCTCTCTCAGGATGTTCTTGGCTCTTGCATATTCACAGGACACTGTGCCTCCAGTGCTTGGCTATTCAGATGTCCCTGAGGGTAATTTCCTTCCACATACCTGAAACATTCATCCCCGGGACACACTGTCTCAGAACAAGGATCTGATTCCCTGCTCACGTCTTCAGTTCCCCCTGATTCCAACCTGAGTCTATGGTCCATTCTACCTCTGTAAGAGCTTCTTTCTACCATCGATAGGAATCCAGATCTTCTCCCTTCCTCCTGGCTCTGCCCCCAAAGTGACAACACGTCATAATCTGCCAATCCTAAAAAGACTTTCCTGGATTCCCCTCCCTCAGTACCTGCTAACTGCTAATCTCTTTCCTTCCCTCCCAGTGAAATTTCTTTATTAGCAGCCCATGCCTCCCTCCCTTGTAACCCTCCCTCACATTCCCCAGATCTCCAGGACCACCCCATGAAACGACCTTGGCCAAAATCCCCAAGGCAAAGGAAGTTCCAAACCTACTCAAATGTTTCTTTCCTTATTTATCCCCATCTGCTGGATTCCGATTTTTCGTTAACAATTTCCATCACATGAATCCCTAGCTCTTGTCTTCGTTAAAATATTTCCATCTCCCTCTATCGATTCCTTTTTATAAAAGTATATTGTAATGATGACCTGTTTCAAGCATATATTTGAAAAAATACAGAGACTAATATATTCATCTTTTACCCTCTTATTTCCTGGTCTTTGGTGGCCTTGTCCATTGTCTGATGCCCCTGTCTCCTCGATAGTGTTAAGCTGTGAGATCATCCTCAGATTTCCTACTGATCTCTAGGTCTCTGGATCCATTCACCTCTAACCACCTCCACTAAAGCCCAAATGATGGTCAACCAAGCTGATCTTCTCACAACCCATATTCCTTCTCCTCCTTCTTACATGTGTGGATTATTGACTGTGTTGGAAACATTCACACTACGTGATATTCTCACTATGAGCAAAGTCTTGCTATCAACTGTCAGATGGGACTTTGTACTCCGTCTCTGTCTCCCAGCCCGGTCATCCCTGGAACCTGACTCTAGTGCATGCTCCATTTAGTGTACAGGCTCCTTTATCAGCCTTCTCTCTTCAGTCTTAACCTACCATCCCCCAATTCATTCTTTACCGATCTCTATACACACTGTGTTTGCCCAACTAAAATCCTATCTGGTCTCTTTCTGATGTGGAGGCTTTGGGGTCCTCCTGCTCTTGAACACACCATGAAGCTCAGACTAGAATACAAGATAACAGAAGTTGGTCATTCCTTATCTCCCTCCCACAAATTGTCTGATTTTTTTTTCAGGCTGAAAAGCCTGTCTGTCCACAATTTCATGCTCCTAAGGTGACCTCTACCCATGACTCTAAGTCATCCTTCAAGGTTTCACTGGTGCGAGTCCTCTGGTCACTTTACCGTGCTTTCAGATCTAGGGCGGCACTGTCCCTCTGCACATGCCTCTGCCATGTTCCCCTACACTCCTGCTGTTTCCTCATCACCCTGGCCATCTGCACATGCCCAAAAAGCAGGGATTGCTCTGGTCTCTCCCTGACCTGGTCATAGTGCAATATCCTGCCTTGAGTAAGCGCTCCATAAGTCCTCAGCATGTCTCGACTCAAGAACTTGTTCATTTGCACAGCGATGGTGTTCTAAGATTTAATCAGAAATCAATAATGCAGTCAGTGGTTGTAAAAACACAATATGGGCACAACATTCAGGGTAATTCAAACATTTAAATTCAAGAGCTATCACTTCAGTTGCTTTAAAGCAAGTCAAATGATGTTAGCATTATAAATTACTCCAGTGTCCTCCAGAGCTATTACTTAGTAAACCAGAGGCATATCCTCATCTGGACCAGACCTGATATCCAGACTAGTGTTTCATCAAACAACTTGCCAGTTGGCACATAAAATTAACCATCAAACAGATTGATTTCCTGTGAGGTAGGGAGCTTTCTCTTTACCTCAAAACCTAGTGAAAGCTTGAAAAAATTTGCACATAGTTCGATTCTCTGAAGAGTAGGGTAAGAAAGACTACCACCTTCACACCCCTAAAGGAGACCATCCAAACACCCATCTGAAAGACCTGATCTTGCTTTCTTTTTTCTTTCTTATTGACACTGATAGGCTTGTGTTTGAAACTGTCCATGAAATTTGGAAATATAAGCAATAGAATTAGGATTTGAACTATGACCCAAGAGATCAAATCTTGACAACTCAGTATGTTAAACTATATTAAAATGTATGACTCTGGAGGAAGAGATCGATATATTTCGTTTTTTCTGCTTGTAAAGAGTCTGCATGAGGGATAGTGAGAAATAACTGTCCTGAGAGCATGGATGCATCCTGGGTTTCCAGGACTCACAACCACCAGGTCAGTCATTCTAGAAAGGCAAAATGTGAAGGGCTTCCAGAAGGAATATCTGAAGCACACATTTGTTTATTTTAAAACCAAGAAAGCATTTGTCACTTATGACACTCCAATCACATGACTGCCACTGTAGGCCTGCCCCCAAATCCTCGCCTAACTCACTGTGATATATGACTGTAAGCTCCATTTCTCTTAGCCTGTGTGCCATGGCAGGTCTTGTCAAAGCCTGGAGATTAGAGACAAGGGCCCGGGTTCGTATTCCTTCCATGCCTCGGTTTTGAAATGCCTTTCTCCTCTACCTGTAGCTGCAAAGCTCCACCCCCCTTTTCCCTCCTTCCATCCATTCAGACCTAAAGAAGGGGCCAAGTTCCCTGCCTGTTCATCCCTGGCTGCATCGCTGGCCCTCTTATAACCAACAGAAGAAACAACTAAATATCAGGAAAACACGTATGTCCTCAGAGATAAACCAGCATCACTAAGGGGAAATTCTTGTTCTTCTCCCCAGTGTGTGCTATTTTTCTTGGACAAGCTCTGCAAGAAGCCCCGGCCCCCGCCCTAGCAGTGCCCTCTTTGAACTGCTATGCCCTTTCTCTGCCTGCTCTGGCCCCGTTGACATCTTCTTCATCATGGTTGCTTTCTGCCCCTGTGATCGTCCTCTTTTTCCTTGTTCTCTTTAATCACATTTCATTATCTCCAGATAAGTAAGCTTTCTTAGTGGAAAGGCCACACCAGTGCAGAGAAGCCTTGTTACCAGATATACCTGTTGGACATCACCAACTGGAGTGTACCAATTTATACTAAACTCTGTTACTGTTGTACTGATAGAGAAAACACATACCCACAATCATCCAAGTACGTTTGAGACCCGGGTTCCCTTCTCCATGTAGCAATAATGGCAGAAGACTTTCTGTATGAGAAGCACACAGAGGGCTCGAGAGATGACTCAGCAGTTAAGAACGCTGGCTGCTCTGGCAGAAGAGCCCAGTTCAATTCCTAGCACCCGTATGGTAGCTAACAACCCTTTGTAACTCTAGTTCCAGGGGAATCTGCTCTTCTGATCTCCACAGGCATTACATGACATGGGTGCACTTACACACATGCAAGCAATACACTCATACACATAAAATAAAAATAATAAATAAATTTTTTTAAAAAAGCAGAGAGGGGCCTCCGTATTTAGTAAAAACAAGTGATTTGCTTTTGTGCTGTGATTTCTTAGCTAATTGTTCCTCAAAAACTTCTTTGATTGTTAGGTTGGCATTGCATGGTGCTGTGGTTTGAACTTGTCCTTCAAACTTCATGCACTGGAAGTTTAATCTTCAAAACACAACGGTTTTGATAATAACAGGTGGTCAGATCCTGGGAGCTTGGAAAGAATAAGTTGTTGCAAATTTGATTACTATAAGAGTGGGCTCCTTATAAAAGCAAGTTCTGCCCCATTTGCTCACCTATGAGAACAATGTCACCAACTTCCATCTGCAGCCGTGTGATGACAGTGAAGATTCTTGACAGCTGTTGGTACCTTGGTTTTGAACTTTCCAGCCTCCAGAACTGTGAGAAATGTTTCTTTCCTTATGAATTTCCCAGTCTGTGGTGTTCCGTTATAGCAGCACAGACAAATAGGACGGGATTTTGACTTTCACATGATTTTTTTTTTCAGTTCCTTACAACCAGGCAAAGTAAGGACAGTCTGTGTCTGGAGTGTCTGAGGCCCCATGTGAACAAGATGGACTTTCCTTTCTTTGAGAAATCTGTGTAACTAGTTGTTAGACAGGAGCCAACAGAAAGCAGGTGTTAGGAACAGAGGTCAAACTCCTAAAACTACATTGGGTTAAGGACTTCCCTGTCTCTTCAGAGAAGCCACTGGCTGCCCTGCATGATGGTGGCTCTTATGAGAGACACTGGTGGGCAGGAGGGAGGATAAGGCCTTCCACAGCCAGGTCCCTGACATGCAGGCAGAGGGATCCCCAATGATCATCTTTTCTTCTCAGGAGGGAGCTGAGACTCTGACAGTGAGCAGCTTGTGGGGATCCAGTAGCCCACACTCTTCTCCTAGACACATATATTAATTATATTTTTCACTGTCACATAATACCTGCCAGAAGAACTTGAAATAAGGACATTTATTTTTCTTTAAGTTTCAAAGCTTGGACCATCAAGGCAGAGAGCTCATGGTAGCAAAGCTCTCATTAGGTCAGATAGGAAGCAGAACATAGACATAACAGGAAGGGGCCAGAGCAAGACATATATACTTCCTGTCCTAAGTGAACTACTGCCTCTACTCAGGGCTCCATCTTCCACAGTTCTACCACCTCCCTGTAGTATATTCAAATTTTGAATTCATCAATGGATAAATCCGTTCCCTAGATCAGAGCCCTCAAGATCTGTCTCTGGAAACACCATAACAGATATTCCCAAAGGTGTGTTTTACTACCTCTATATGTAATCAAGTTGATAATCAGAATCAACCATCCCCATGTGGGAGTCAGTGCGGGGCAGGAGCCTCTGCCCAGGCATCTGAAGTCAGTAGTTCCTAGCTTACAGCTTTTCCATCATATTTGATAGGTTGGCTCATTTTCCATCTGTTCCTCCAGGTGGGAGCCAGCCAGTGTGAAAAAAAAAAAAATGCCCCTGACCTTGGGATCTTTGAGGCTCAGCCCAGGGCTTGGGTCTTTAAAGGCAAAAGCAATGAGCCCTGAGTCAACTAGTCTGGGTCTCTAACTGACTCTGTGTCCATGAGCTTCATTGCCAATGGCTTTTGCACACTGATTAAATGCACTAGGCTTCCCTGTGAGCTATGATAATGGCCTGTACACTGGTGCAGTAGTGGCATGAATGACATGGGAGTCACCAAATGCTTTCTAATTAGATTTAAGGCCTGTCTCACAAAATGAAACCCATACCTGGTACAATTACCAGGGCTAAGAACCTGTGACTAGGTAGTTCATGGACCCTGGGGGAAAACCTACTACAATTACTCTGCTAAATGGACATGGTATTAAACTGACTCCTAATGATTTATCATTATACCCATAGATTAGCACATCTCTCAACCCACATTAGAGAAGCTTCTTTTGCAGCACATGATGATTAACACAGAGACCTACAACTGGTCAACATGCAGACCATAGAGACACTGTGAGAGTGCTCATCCCTGTATGGGACACCTATATGACACCCTCTCCTCCCAAAGCTCAGGGTTCATTGCAGAATGGGGGCAGAAAGACTGTAAGAGCCAGAGGCAGCGGATGACCACAAGAAAACAGTGTTTTTCAGACACAATGGGGCAGTTGCACATCTGAACTCACAGCGGTTGTGACAGCTTGCACAAGACCTGTGAAAGCTCAAGTCAGACAAAATCCCAGCATGGAGAGGGAAGGTTGGCAGGATGTCCCAGCCCTAGCTGAGGAGCTACCGGCAACGGATAGCTGGTGAGAGAGGGAGCGTCTGTTGTTTTGAAGAGTCTGGCCCCTGGTAGGTTGACCATGCTCCACAGACTGCCACAACCCAAGAGTATGTGGGCAGCATGAATTGAAACTTGATTGGTAAAAAAATCTTAAAAAGATGGCACAAAGTTGGATGGATAGGGAAGTGTTATGGGCCTGAGAGGAGTTGGGGTGAGAGGTGGTAAATATAGTCAAAATACATTGTATGAGGCCAGGGGTAGCAGTGCACACCTTTAATCCCAACACTCTGGAGGCTGAGGCAAATGGATCTCTGTGAGATACAGACCAGCCTCGTCTACACAGTAAGATCCAGGCCAGCTACATAGTGAGACCGTGTCTCAAAAACAAAACCCCAAAACAAACGACACAAACAAACAACACTGTATGAAGTTCTCAAAGAACTAATTTAAAAAGAAAGAAAACAAAACAAAATTTTAAAAAGACCCTTTTATTTCTTAGGCTGGCAGACCCAACGTCTTTTTCCACCTTTAGAAGCATGAGGTTTATTTTAACTCTTTTTTTTTATTATTCCTTAATAGCTTCATAGACAAAATAGAGAATTCTGGCCATAGTTACTCTACACCAGGCTCGCTCAGCCTCTCCCACTTCTAGCAACTGCCGCCTGCTTTCATATCTTATTTTATTTTATTTTATTTTTATCTACTAACTTTAATTAGGATTGCTTACATGGACATGAGCGAAGGATGTTTATTGGAGCAAGAGCAATTGATCAATGGTTACACCACTGAAGAAAATAATACCTCCTCTTCCAGAAACTTTAACCGCAAGCGGTCCTTTCAAGGAGGGGTGGGGGCCTCATGAGGCCCCTCCCTCATCCTCGATGGGATGTTGATGAGTCAGTCTTGTGCAAGTCTTGTACAGACAACCACAGCTAGTGAGTTCATGAGTACAGGCCATGTCATGTCCAAAAGACATCTTTGCTCAGCACATCTTGTATTACCCTTTTGCCCCCCTTTCACGTGTTCCCTGAGACTTGAGGGGATGATAGAAATGACCCATTTGGACCGAGCACTCAGCAGACACTTATTCTCAGCACTTTGACGGACTATGAGCATTAGCCACTGTCTACTGCCAAACAATGCTTCTTTGATGAAGGCCAAGGGTGACGCTAATCTGTTGGCATAAATTTAAATATTTAGAAGCATTTTTGTAAAATGTCCTTTTAGCAAAACAAAGTAATAGGTGCCCACCCCCCACCCCCCAGCCTATGACTTTCCCAGCCAGGAGCTCTTAACAAGGTGAGACATGAGTTTCTCTTGTTGAACAGATCTCAAATCCAATCAAAAAACAGTTGGTTTACCCCCATGAGATAATGCTATATTATACTGTAATATTATATTTATAGATTGTATACCTAAGGTTATATATAAGCATCAATATAATAAATATATAATATAATAAATATAATACCATGCCATTATTGTACCCATTGGCACATCTTGCCTGGCAGGCAGGTCTTTATTCACAGCTGGGAAAAACACTTAATGGCATTTCTACCCCACCACCACTGTCTTTTGGCTGGGAAACGTCCTCACATAGCCAGTGGAGGCTGACATCAAACCCATGAGAGCTCATTCCTTTCCATCCCTGTGGGACTGCTAACACAGCTGAGATGTTTGTGCCACCCCCTACTGTGTCCCCTGACTATAGGATTATCTTCTTTCTAAAGACCTAACCTTTGCTGCCACCTGGATAATGACAACCTACACCAATTCAGCAGGTGGCAACGGGGCTCCAGCTTCCTCCCCTACCTCAGAAGATAAGGCTCCACCCTGGCCAGTTTCATGTGAAAAGGCTGAACTCCATCAGAACCTGGTCCTCATAGGGACCTCATTGTGTCCTTTATCCTTTCACCCCATCTGCCTCTTCTTGCTCCTTCGACTTGGATGACACACAATGACCTTGGACCCATTTTATCTCATCTTCCCCCTCCTGTCCTACTTCAGATCTATAATGACTTTCTCCATTTATATCAGTCAAGGACACTGCAGGCAGAGAACAGGCTGTACCCAGAGGTCTCAAGTCCCTGTTTCCTTCCTTCCTGTTTGTACACAGACTTAAGAGCACTGGTTATGCTGATATATTTATACTGAATTATGAAAGTTTTATTTTTTTTCTAAGCACTCAGTTCCACTTCGTGTGTTGCATAGCATTCTGCATAGGGAACCCTGTTTTCAAACTGCTTGTCTAATATTCCTGCTTTATTCGGCATCTCTTGAGGCTAGCCTTATCTCACTTGGCACACAACTGGGTAACTCCTGAGCAGAGAAAGATCTTATCTGACTTGCCAAGAGTCACCCAGCCATTCAGTGATACAAAATGTAAGGACCCATCATGAAAATCCTGTCTCTCAACTCTTGGCTGGTCCCTTGGATAGTACAAAGGAACTCCGGAGAGAAAGGGAGATGATGACGTTCATTCTGGTACCAAGAGGGGTCTGGACCTTGAACCCATTCTTGGTTATGTTTGTAACATCAAGTGGTACTCTTAGAAGAGTGAAAAATATGAGAGAGAAAATGGAAAAAGTTGTCAGAATATCTTGTTAATGTTCTTGTAGATATATAGATGGTGGGTGTCTATAGTATAAATTTTAGGGGGAAAAAGCAATTTTCTGAGGGTCTAATAAATTTCAGCCAAGGGTAATGAAATCGAGCACAGTGATGTCATCTGGTCACCTTTGTGCTGTCATTACTTCATGGTAATTGATGTGCACCTTCTCCTAACATTGGAATACATGTGCTCCAGGCATGGTGGACAAAGGCATCTGCCTCTTCAATGCATTCTCTAGTTTTAGCTTTCCTGTTTCAGCAAAAGCCAAGAGCTTCCAGCTGTCCCTTACATCCCATCCCTATGCTGTCCCTAGCTCTGTTACTTGATTCCACATACAACTCATTTATGAGACAGGTTACAACACTTGGGAAACCTTTACAAGTTACTCACCAAAGGAGACACTCCAGAAAGTCCAACTCAGTTGAAATCCACAGAACGGGCTCACTGCCAAGCTCCCTCCCTCTGCACACAGTGGAAGACTTGGGAGCTTCATTTTGTTTTGTTTCAGCAGGCTCTGGACAGATGTTTCTGTGATTTAGGTAAATACAAGTCTAGCATCTCTTCTCAAACATAGCTGAAGAAGTCAGCAGAAGTAAATACTTTGTAAACTGGGTGCTCTGTGCAAAATGCTATCAAACACACCAAGTAGAGATAGGTGTTTAGAAAAAAATTAAACTTTTTCTAATTCACAAAAAATATACCAGCATAGCCAGTGCTCTGAAGCCTGGGTACAGATAGGAAGGCAATGAGAAAGAGGGGACTTGGGGGACCTCTGGGGTACAGAGGTGTTCTTTGCCTAAGGTGTTCTTGACTGGCATTGATGATCCTGAAACAGGACAATGTCTACTGGCCTGCACATCTGAAATAAATGGAATAGACAAGTTCATAGGTTCTAAACATAAACAAATGCTAGCTACTCAAATATGACCATTATACAGTTTCTGAGGGTAAGGACTTATCACGCTGTATTCCATATAAGTATATAATTGCTATATGTCAATTAAAAAGTTAAAGGAACAACTTAAATGCCTCCATGAACTCCAACTGCACTGGTTGGCGGGGGCCAAAGGTCAAAGGACTCAAACATGTGGTCTCTCTAACTTTGTGAAGTTGGTTATCTGTTCAAGGTCAAGAGTAGATGGAGTTCTTAAAGTCACACAGACTGGATCAGATGAAAAACTAATTGCTTTGAGTTCAAGGTTTAGGCACTGTGTTTGAGAACTACACCAGATGACTGAGCTTATTAGGGCCTCGGAAAGAAAAGATCACAGGATTGTTGGATAAGAGAGGATGTTCCAGGGCTGGAGAGATGTCTCAGCTGGTCTTGCAGAGGACCCAAGTTCGATTCCCAGCACCCAACATGACGGCTAACAACTGTCCATAACAGGAGGGATCCCACGCTCTCTTTTGACCTCTGAGGGCATTACACGTCACGGGTGCACTTACACACATACAGGCAATACACTCATACACATAAAATAAACATAAAAAGAAAGAGGGTTTTCCTCACGGTCAGTTCAACAGAGCAAATACAGGAGAAGGTAGGAGTTTACGGTTCATCTTTAGAGACCTGATACAGGTTGACTTATTTGGTGGAGAAAGTTGAGAACAAGGACCAGGTTACAAAAGGCCTCTTCATATCACGTGATGGTGATTCACCAAAGATGAAGTCAGCATGCCCACGGGAGCCAGCTTCACAGAGACAATGGAATGTCTCCTGCCTCAAAGGTAGTCGGCCTAAATTATTTTTGATCTATTGGCACATCTCTTATGATCTACTAAAAAATTAAATTTTTCATTCATCTTTTGTATTCAACAAGCCCAAGTTGCAAGCCTAGATTATTAATGATGTCAGACCTTGTATTACTAAAACAAATGCGTAGACGTTCCATTTCTGATGACAAAGGGAAAGCCATTTGTTTCAATCACCGACGACAATCTTATTAAACATTGCCAACTAACTGTCAAGCTGGCTGGTCACCAATGCACCGCTACAGAACAAATGGAATCAGAGGATTGTCAATCTTCAGAGAGTGTCACTGTCCCCAAAATAATAAACTTAGGGGGAGATAAATCTGTTATGACTTGGACACTTTCACTTAACTCTGGACTCTTCCAACTCAGCATTTCCATAATCCTTTCCTGCAACAGCGAGGCTGTTTGCCGGTGCTGGAAAGGGTGGGCTAACGGGACCTCACCTGCTCACAAGTCACATGCACGTGCTTGAAAACTGCCTTAGCCCTTCAGGAAAATAACTTAGTGAAAGAGACAAAATGGCCCTAGTTTGGTAGAATAAAATCTACCACATTTTCTTACAACTGTTTCTTTGTATTTTGGGCTTTCAAGTTTTCATACACACATACAATGTGTCTTGGCCATAACCATTCCCCCACTTCTCTCCAGTTCCCCCTGCCCCCCAATAGATCTCCCATCTGCCTCTTAACTTCACATCTTTTTTATAACCTACTAAGTCCAATTAGTGCTGCCCATAAGCACGTGTATGGGGTGATTCACTGGGGCATGGATAACCTACCAATCCCCCAACGGGCATGCCACCCCAAGGAAAAGAAGCTCTCCCTCCCTCAGCAGCCATCAACTGCCATTAGCGCCTCAGCTAAGGGTGGGGCGCTGGGAGCCCCTCCCCTTTCCATGGTGGAATTCTTAACTTTCTTGTTCTTGTGGGAGTGACCATAGCTGAGAGAATTCAGTGCATCCGTTTATAACATGGAGGCCTTGCAGAAGAAGCGCAGTTACACTCCTGTGTTTTCTTCTGCCATGTTTGTAGTGCTGCCTTTTTATTTTAAAGGTATGTTTATTCGTGTGTGTGAGTCTGTTTGTATATACACATGTGTGTACAGGTGTTCAGGGAGGCCAGAAGGGGATGTTGGAGCCCTTGAAGCTGTAGTTCCGGGTGGTTGTGAGCTGCCCGGTGTAGGTGCTGGAGAGCAAACTCCAGTCTGTGGTAGAGCAGCAAGTGCTCTTAACTGCTGAACCTTCTCTCCAGCCCCAGTGCTATCTTTTATATCTAGGTTTTTCAGTTATCTGGAGTGTACCTTTGCAGAAGATATAAAGTTGGAATTCTGTTTTAGCTTCCTTCATACAAAGACGAAACTTTGTTAGTAACAACAGAGGGAAAAACTAGCAATGTTCCTGCAAGGGGTAGAGCAGGAGTGGTAACCACCCATAACCACGTCATTCCACATAGCTTAGAAATAGTCAACTACTAGAAGCCACTGAAAAAATAGAAGTGACAGAAGCAGAGGAAGGGGTAGGACAAGGCCTAGTCTATTTTGTGCTTTTATTACTTTAATACTATTTATTATTGTTGTTGTTGTTGTTTGTTGTTAAATTTATATGTTCCAAAGCCACACTTGCTCTGAATCCACCCCAAGCCAATCCTGACTTCTCCAGCTAGAGGTCCTCTTAAATGCTGCTGATTCCCACCCACCTATCATAACCACATTCCTTCCCTGGGGAGTGACTTTCCAATGTGCATACTGTCCTAAGCACATTTCATGACACTTTAGAGACGGAAAACCATCCAGTAGGAGAGAATGTGGCCTTGGAATGAGGATCTCAGGACCAGTGAAGGAGGGATTGGCTAAAGAATGTCATGTTCCTTTCCTTCCCCAGAGCACATGTATCATGAGTGTGTGGTGTGTGTGTGTGTGTGTGTGTGTGTGTGTGTGTGTGTGTGTGTTTGGATTATGTGCATGTACATATGCATGTGGATGCATATGGATGCATGTGCACAGGGAAGCCAGAGGCTGATGTGGGTATCTCCCATAACTCTGCTTTATCTATTGAGACAAGGTTTCTCACTGAACCCAGAGCTCACTGATTAGTTATACTGACTGGCCAATAAACGTGGAGGATGGACTTGTCTCTACCTCCCCATCACTAAGGTTAGAGACTCATACGAACACACCTAGCTTTTACATGTGTATGTACAGGGATCAGAGCTCAGGTCCTCAAATTTCACAGCAGGCACTTGACTGAGTAATCTCCCCAGCCCTCATATGTGCTCTTTCTGAACAGAGGACAGAACAGCCTCCAGTTATTCTGTAATGATTTATGTCTGCATATCTATGACACTCTTCCCTCCCCAACTGATTTTTTTCAAACAGCATATTCTTCTGCCTAGGAAGTCCAAATTGCCCAGAACCATCACAAATAATTGCACAGGTTCTATATGCAGAGATCCTGAAAATAACGTATACAAAAGTCTTCCCGTTTAGTTTCTACAAGGGACATCCCGGGGCTATACAAAGAACAGAAGACTAAGGAGCTGAATTAGGAATGCTGGTTGTGACCCTGAACTTGACCTTCCACCTCCCTCAGCTTCAGTTTCCTATAAAAAATCTGCTTTATTCCCCTCAATGAGGTGATGCAGACTGGTAATCCCAGCACTCAAAGGTGAGGCAGAAGCATCGTAAAGTCCAAGGACAGTCAGAGCCTCAAAGTAAAATCCTGTCAAAACAACAAATGCATTACTAGAGAGTCTCCAGCACACCTCCCGTCGTAACAGCTCGGAAATCAAGCATAACTGAAGGCTCTTCGTGAACCCTATTATACCAAAATACCTAAGACACATTTTAAGGGCAACAAGAGAACTTCACTAAAATTGACTAGCATGCAAAGAAATTTGTTGTGAGGTTGATTCTTTTCAAAGTGTGTCTTTGAAATGTCATCAGCTGGTCAGTAAAGAGCTGAAAAGGGGTCAAGATCTGGTGAGTTCACGTTACAGTCCAACTACGTTCAACTTACAAAAAGATTAATCCTTAATTTTTTGTTATTAGACCTCTATAATATTGCCAGTTCATTAGAGATGTATTGTGCTTCATAACTGTTATCAACCCAAATATTTTCTATCCTGGGCGGGGGAGCGGGTGCTGACCTGCCCTCCTGTATACACAAAGCATCCCTTACGACCTATGTCATAAATCTTGCCCAAGGCAGCTAACAACGTCTCTAGACCTTTCTAACCATTTGTCAGATATACCTGGAGAAGTCCTATCCCCTGATCCCTGAACTTTGTACTCCTGGCTAAGCAAAACCAGGAGATGATCTTTGTGACTTTTCACAGTTTTCAGAAAAGGAGGATGTAGTTTTCCCCACCTGCAAGGCTGCGCAGCTATGAGACACAAACAAAGACTGGCCTGGGATTGGTCCCAGAGCTTTGCTTCAGTAGATAAGCAAGACCTCTACCACTGTGTCACATCCCCAGTCCTGTTTTACTTTGTGACATCTCATTATGTTGCCCAAGTTGGCCTAGAATTTGTTATGTAGCCCAGATTGGCCTTACACATGCGGTCTTCCTGCCTCAGCTCCCATGATTGGTCATTTCTGTGCCTTTATATTTTTTTTTCTACAAAGAAGGAGAAAGCATTATAAGTTAGATTAATGGATATATTTAGTTGTACAATGGATGTATTTAGTTGAGCAATCTGCCAGTTGCTGGGCATTTCACTGACAGCAACTTTTCGGTGCTATGATCAACCTGAAGAAGACAGAATCAAAAGCCCAACTCAGACACAGTGAAAGGGAAAATACCTTCAGTCAAAAGAACGAGCCTTGTATTACATCTACACACATAACTCTTTGGGTCGATAGCTGAGTGGAAAGTTGGAGTTCTTTACTGATAATGAGAAGGAAGAGAGAGGGGTGAAGATTCCCTGGGACAGTGTAGATTAGAACAGAATTCTGAAACCTAGGAGAGTCCCCTAATCCCCAACTATTTATTTCCCTCCTTAATTCTCCCTGTTCTGCCTTCAACCCAAGCCCTAGTGAGAGACCTTACATTCTCCATGGAGACTTGCACAGGCTGCCATCTGGCTCCTGTCCGTGACTTCACCACCTATGTACACTGTTCTTCCATTATTCCTGCAGCTTCTAATGTTTCTAGATCCTGGCAATCCTATTTCCTAAAATTTCTCCTATTTTCTAAAAACTTGGTTATTTGGGGTTGAGTTAATTATGGCAAATTCTGTGCAGAGAGTTGAAATGCCCTCACCTCTCCAACTGAGAGTATTGTTGGCTGATTGCTAAGGATAGCACCTAAAGGCCAGAATGCAGAAAAGCTGCCCCTCGACAGAAGCAGAAAATGGAGATCAGACCTCTGGCTCTCAGTCTCCTGCTTCCATCCCTAATGGGATCAATTCCAAGTCTCAGCTCATCCCCAAAGTGGACAAGTGTTCATCAGCCAAAGATAGCATGTCCCAGCTCTGTCCCTGGCTGTGTCTTACTGCAGGAAAATCAAGAGTTGGCTATAGCTTTTCTTGTAATTAGGAATTAATGTCTTCACTACCAATTTATGCCACTTAGAAAATGGAATATAATTCTAGAATCCCCTCTCCTTTCTCCCTACCTCCTGTAGTTTTGGATTTTAACTATCTCCCAAAGGCCCAAGTATATGATGTGAAAGCCTTGGTCCCAACTAGGCACCACTGGAAAGGGGAGGACTCTTTAAGAGGTAGGGCCTCCTGGAAGGTCTATAGGTTATTAGGGGCAGACCTTTGACAAGACTGTGATCTCTGAATGTCTTCCTTTTTTTCTTTAGCTCCCTAGCTATAAGATAAATGGGTTTTCTCTACCCCGCACTGATGGAGTCAATGCATCCATCCATCATCGCCTCTAAAACTCTGAGTCAAAAATAAACCTTCTGTCATTGGAAGTTAAGATCTAGCTAAAACACTACCGCCATCCTAACTCAAATCTTCAGCATGTAACAAAGCTCACTGCACTCTACTTAATGGAACTTTCCAATCCAAATCAGCCTCTACCTTGATCCTCTACATTGAGAGCACCAATGGCCAATTACAGAGCCTTACTTACAATGTGAGCATTCCTTCTATAATGAGGTCTTCCTCATTCAGAATCTATTCAGAGTAAAACACAAGCACACACATCCAACAATCTGGCAATAACCTAGGACCCCAGGAATAATGAACAGTAATAGATTCTAATGTATTCAGGACATGGGATGATAGGCGATCATTTAAAAGAATGCAATAACGGCATACAGAGGTCCACTGCGCATGAATGTGTATCTACAAGATGGCCCCCACAGCTTCACGTGTTGAATGCTTGGTCCCCAACTAGTGGTGCTATTTTGGAAGATTCCAGATTAAACCTGGCCCCAGGCAGTTTCTGGTTGTGTGCTTTCTGGATACCATGAGATGAAAATCCTCCCCTGCCACTTGCTTCCTCTATCATAATATTCTGCCCAAGTTCACGGGGGGAAATAAACTCTCTGAAATCATGAGCAAAATAAGCCTCCCTTCCTCCTCAGTTGTTCCTGTCAGGCATTTGGTTGCAATGAATCTAAAGCAACTAACACTTATGCCCTATTTTCATGTTCCATAGGCAACAAAAAATTTAGGAAGAACACACATGGACACTTCCAACCTATATTCATCGGCCTGTGGAGAAGATCAAGGGAGACTAAGGAGGATTCTTTTTATTTTGTTACTGTTTTATAAGCGTCTATGTTATTTAAATACATGACCACAAGTGGGTATTATTACCTTTTATATCTAAATCCATTAAGGATTTATGAAAGCATTTATTATCTGAGGGCTTCATTTATAAATTGTTCCCACTATATTTTTATTTGTGATGCATTAAATGTCTATGTATAAATCTAAAATTTTAAAATACAATGTCCTGTAGATGATTTACTTACAGAATGCAGTTGATATAGTAAATTCCTCTTTATATTTTCCCATAATGCCTTGCATAACACCTATCATATAGTAGATGGATGCTATATATTTATATATACATACAATTTTGTAGACATAATTTTGCTACCAATTTCCCCAGTTAATGAGCATAATGAAACATGGATGGGACTCTAAAATAACTTGCCTAATGCTATACTAGACCATATATTTTACTGTAGCTTTGCATGTAGGCTTATGTAGCATATGTGACTATGTATGCAATTAAATGGGAGAATAACCTGGATTGTGTTATTATTGGCAAATATGTCTTGATCACTGATGTGAGAAACCCACATCACCAAGGGTTTCACAAAGGACAAGAGTCGTTCTAAAGGGAATGAAGAATTCTGCTTGGAACCATGTGAACACACTGGCATTGACTTGTTCCTGTGAGTCAGAGCCACTTAAGGAACTAAACACATTGGCAGGAATCCCCCTTCTTATATGGAGGCGCTTCACCTTACTTAGACTGAAGCAAAGGTTCTAAGGATCTGCAGGGGATTAAGAAATAAAAGTCCAAGCCCCAACTTGCTATACAGAATGTTGATGTCAGCTACCCACCCCTGAAAGCCTGCCCTGGGAATAACAGGAATTAGGTGGTACTTAACTAAATATTTAAAATCTTAGAAAGGCCAAAACAATCACCAGAGAAAAGAACAAAGAAAAGCAAACTCTGTCTTTACCCCACATCAGTCGCTCACTCTCCCAAACCCCAGATAGCCAAGAGGTAGGAAGTCCAGAAACAGAATCGAACATGTCTAATCTCCTTTATAACAATGTTCTTATTTTAACCCATGTCATCAGGGGAAATAGCTGCAAATAGTGACAAATACAACATCAATAAACATAATAATAATTGATTTTTCCAGAGATGAAAAATTTGAAATTAGTGGTCATTCCCCGCCCCCCAGGGCATTGGTTGATAAATTTAATGTTAATCTTAGTCTTTCAAAGGCATCCTCTCTGCTTATCTGCTCTGCCGGACTCTGTGATGGGTTTTGTGGTTTAGGACCCTGTGGTTCAAGCATATTGCACAGTTCTGCAGTTTTAAAAAGAATCCTGATTGTGTAAGGAAGGCTGCAGCCAGCAACAAGAGAAGTGGAGACTCAGGAGGCAATTAAGTTTCCTGAAACTGGGTTCTGGGGTGTCAGATAGAATGGAAGGCCAGTAGCTGTCTTTGAGAGAAAAGTTTTTAAGAAATACTACCTATGTTTTCCCAGAGTGCCCAAATTTCACTGAATTAAGTTGAAACTGTCAGTGTGGAACTACATTTTCACTGAATTAATTCAGAATTCTCAACAGAGAACAGAATAATGTTCAAGGATTTCTGACTTCTTCTGTGTCTTCCTTTCTTCCTTCCTTCCTTATAAAATATCAAATTAATAACAATAATAAAGTCTATAAACTACTCCAAAGCTTAATGATCATATTTACCTAGGAGACAAATGGAACAAATATCATTGTGACCTGTTCTACACATGAGTAGGGTAAGACACGTGGGAAAGGGGAGTGGTGGCTCTCAAGACTCTATAGTGACTGACTAAACCCAGAGACATGGGTGGATCCCCCACCATTTGAGTCCCAGGCTTATCCTCTTTCTATAGTTAGCCAAAGAGATCTCCCATCAACTTCGTCAGTAAGAACTGTGTCCAATGTTCCCATCACCCGGAAGGCCTCTTGCATGGAGTCCTGTGCACGGGTAAGAAATCTGAGTCCCCTCTCACCTCCAACCCTTCCAAAATGTTATGTCACTCAAAATGATGTATTTTATCACTGAACATGTGAGAGCGGGCTGTGTCTGTATCCTTAGGGTCTCATATTTGTTAGGTCTCGATATCATCAGCAGCACAAATGCACCTAAACCATGTGTTCCACAAACATTTGGTATGTACCTAACACTACCTGCCTGGCCCTTTTCCTTTATAGTGGCCCTAACTTTTCTGTTGTAACCTTGCCTTATCTAGGCCACTCTGTACAGAGTCATTTATTTTGTCTTGAGCCCTGCATAGTAGCCTTGTTCCCTGCAAATCTACTAGAGAGTGGTGGTTTCCACATCGCTCAAACGTGCATACTTTGATCTTACCCTATCCTTCCTCTCTGGCCCAACCCAGGGATCCCACAATTATAGATTACAATTGCCTAAGATACCTCTTCTGGATTTATGTCTAGACTTAAGCTTTTATTACCGTTCCCAGTCCAAGAGTACCCCCCCCCCAATTACCCAAACACTGCCTTAAGCAGTCTTGTTTACCCCCAAGGCATTGATCAAGGGAAAGGAGGCAACAGGACATGCCTGGGGACCTGCATGAGTAGAAATAACTTCTCTGACACTGCACACAGAACGACTCTCCCTAACCAAGGGTCAATAAGAGACACAGCACTGAGTTACCTGAAGGTCAACTCCATAGGCCATGTTGACATCAGGCATCAATAGAAGATGCTAGAAATAAAGGCAAAGCTGTTCATCAAAGGAAAATAAAAACTATCACTCTAAGCACTTAAGAATGCTTTCCTTTCATCTTTTCTTTTGGGTGCTGGGACTCAAACCTGGGACCTTGTTCATGCCAGGCAAGCACCCCAGGACTAAGCTACATCTCAGTCCAACAGCGCATTTTGTGAACTTTTTTGTATCCCATTAAGCTGTGCATTCCTACAACATATCAGAAGCATAAGGGAGATCTCTTCTTTCTTATCTTGTGCCTTTCGGAGGTGCTGAGGCAGAGATGCTGGGAATTCAAAAGCCCAGCCATCGATGGGGAGGGCTGGAGAATCCAGTTAGAGTGAGAGATACAGCCAGAGTCATTGAGTCATGGTCCCTAGGCACAGGCCCCATTTATAACCCGTTCTTTAACTTTGTTTATCTTCGTAGAGATTCGCAGAAGCCTCTCACTTTCCAGCAGTTGGGGCCCTATAATCATTACTTGTCTTCGGAGAGAATGAGATTAGGTGACTTTAATTCCTCTTCTCAGAAAGTCTACCTTGTAATAAATGGCTCTTCGGTGACCTTTGTCTGGGGGGGTGGGGGGAGGATTGCATTTCACTGGTCCCTCTCAGCCATGGTGCTAAAAGAACAACCCACAAAGGTGGCATCCTTCACACTTGACCTCAATCACGAACAGAACAAGACCAGGAGGGGCTCACCTTTGTGACTGTGAGTCCCATTCTCTGAGGAATGGGCCTCTGTCTGGGAATGATAAAAACTTCAGAGTTTATCAGCTTGGATATTGCTAAGGCAGTCATATCCAAGACCCACAAGGCAGGTGACTTAACCACAGGTATTTCTTCTTTTAGGGTTGTAGAGGTCAGAAGAGGAGATGACTGCTGTCAACAGGTTTGGGTTTTTGCCTATAAGGGAGGGATGAGTGGCATCAACTCTTTCCACCTCTCTCTCTCCCTCCCTCTCTCCCTCTCTCTCCAAATTTCTCTTTTTAATGAGACCTACAGTCATATTGGGGCCTACCCTAACTACCTCCTTTTAACATGGTTCTCCCTGTAAAAAGAAGGCCACATGCTGAGGTACTGAGGTTAGTACTGAGGTACTGAGGTTAGTCTTTCAGCATATGTCATATAGGGACACCATCTAACCCATTTCATGGCTTAATGAAACTATCCTAGATTCCAAGCAGAGAATAGATTTTGGTAAGAAGTAAATACCCTTCCCCCGACTACAGCAACTCAGCATACCTTGTCCATCTTCTGTGTGACCTGCACTCAGCGTTTGGCTCAGAAGTGGCCATCCCACAGTTCCCAGTCAGCCCTATCTCCCCACCACTGGAGGACCACAGTGCTGTCAGAGAAGCCTCTTACTAGTAAGAAGATATGCCTGAGGGTGCCACCTTCAGCACCATCAGAGGCAACCCTCTGGGGACCCCTGGCTCCGGAAAAGGTTCTCCCATGGCCAGCCTTATTCATGGGACCTATAAACACCAACAGCCTGTAAGTACCCAGTGCCTACCCCAGCTTTCCTTGGCTAGTGGCCTCCTCCTCTATTTTTAAAGACAGTAGCATAGCACCCTCAAATTTTTTTCTAGCTCCAACTCCATTTGTCTTTTCTATGTAAGGGCCCATGTGATGTGAATGGTCCCACTCAGATAGCCCAACCTGACCTCTTATCTCAAGGTTACCTGATGAGCAGTCTTAGTCCCCCTTTACCAACTACTATAACATGTCCATTGGTTTGGGGATAAGGGCATAGATATTGGAGAGACAGAGAAATGCTCTTTGACCATAGCAAGCAAAGACAAATCCTTTCCTATAACTGATTTTTACGGTAAATGTTGTAAGAATGAGGTTGGTATGCCCAAGCACAGTGACCAGAAGTCCCCACTGGGTTTTTTATTGCTGCTCTTTGTGTTTTTGTTGCTGTTGTTGTTGTCATTACCTGAATGAGCCAGGTATGGTGACACATACCTGTAATCCCAGCACTTGAGAGATAGAGACAGGAGGGTCAGGAGTTCAGGGTCATCCTTTACTACACAGAGATTCTAAGCTTAACCTAGGCTACAACAAGGCCATCTCAAAAAGCCAAGAAAGGGGCCAGAGAGATGGCTCAGTAGTTAAGAGCACTGACTGCTCCTGCAGAGGACCTGGGTTCAAATCCCAGAACCCACATGGCAGCTAACAACCATCTCTAACTCTGGTTCCAGGGAATCTGATGTCCTTTTCTGACCTTTATGGGCATTATACAACACGGGTGCACCTACCTACATGTAGACAATACACTCGTACACATAAAATAAAAATAACAAATTTTTAAAAGCAAAAAAGAAGTGGGAAAGGTACCTGAATAAGAATAGACTGGCATTCAGGGGACTGAAACGTGGGGAGAATCAGTAAGAACACAAATACAGACACTTGTCACAGAGTCAACAGATTTTAGGGAAGTCACGTAATTAATGTCAGAGATAGTGAGCAACAGGATGAGGGCATCAGACTGAAAGTCTTAATTATAGAGTGTGCTCTCTCCAAGTTTAAGGAATCCACATTCCTCATTCCATAGTCTTTACCCCAGGCAATCAGTATTTAGGAAGGATCTTCACAGGAAGTGGTGGACACTGACACTGATGAGTAACTTAGTAGCAAGCTTGCACAGTCCCAGAAGGTTCTTGCCAGGGAGCTCAGTACCCTCAAGTCAGTAGACTTTCCCTCAGCCAACCTCTATTCAGAGCCCTGTGATCCAGCACCATCAGGACCAGGACTGAACATACTCCCCAGGCCCTGGTGCTCTGACCGTCACAGTTCCTTCATCCAGTTGTCTGGTGTGAGACATCCTCAGCTGAAGCAAGCTATTCTATGACCCCAGTGATGGACCTAGGAGCCAAGAGGGAAGATGAGACGTGTCGCTGTCTTATAGGAAGGGAGTTCTAGCTCTCCCCAGAGGAATAGCTTACTTAGACAACTTGAAAGATTCAGAAGGACCTAGGGCTCAAGATTTTGAGGGCACCAATCTAGATGTCTCCAACTGGACAGGTCTGGGACCAGAGCGACGTGAGTAAGGCACCTAGGGAGCAAAATTCCTGAACAACAAATCCTGCCATGTACGCAAGGGTCAGGGGCTGGGGGCATCTCTTTTTATGTTGCACCCTCAGTACCTCACAGGCCTCACCCTAGTTGCTGATCTGACCTTGAAACAGATTGCCCTTGCTTGAAATCTAACCTGTTTTAGCAAGGACCACCCCCCGCCCCCGCAACCAGGAGACTGTGTAAATCAACTACTAGAATAGAACTCAAAGCACTGGAAAAGTGGTACAGAGCCAATGGACCGTGCTAACCTATCGACCCTTCTCATAGTATGTAGAAATATGGACAACTAGGCATTCCAAAGGAAATCACATTGATGCACTACACGAAATCATTCTAGTCAGGTCAGATAGCAAGAATTAACTGGAACACGGGAGGCCATGGTAAAAGCACGTTTGTTCCAGGGGATGAAAGGTGAAGCTCGTTCACAATAATGTGTTCTACCACGATGTTCTTGTATGTGTATAACACACCGTGATCATATTCACTTCTTACCCCTCGGGTCTCCTGCCTGTTCCTTCCTTTTTCCAAACAGTTTCCCTTCTACGTTCATGTCTGTTTGTAAATCTAGAGTCTACATATGAGGAAAAAAAGCATGTAATATTTGTCTTTTTGAGTTCAACTTATTTCACGTAGCATGACGACCCATGTATTTATTCACAAATGACATCATTTCCTTCTCCTTTTCAGCTTGATAGTACTCCCTTGTGTGTGCATGTCCATGCGTGTATGCATGTGTGTGCATGTGTGCATGTGTGCATGCGTATGTATGTGTATATGTGTGTGCATGTGTGTGCTTGTGTATGAATGTGTGTGTCTGTGTACATATGTGCATCTTGGTATGTGTGTATGTGTGTTTGCATGCATGTGGGTGTGTTTATATGTGTATATAGGTATGCGTGTGTGTATACCCCATATCTTATTTATCCGCTTGTCTGTTGACGGGCATCTAGGCTGACTCCATAACTTGACTATTAAGCCTCACTAAAACATGGCAGCTTAAAAACGATGACCAGTCTTTTAGCTCATGATTCATTTAACATTTGAACTGGGCGATTCTTTGCTTTTGCCTGTCCACACTTAACTTTAGACTGAGTGAGGGACTGTCTGGTTTTATGTGGCCTTGACCAGAACATCTTGTCTCTGTTCCTTTCTTTGCTCCTCAGAGAGCTATCCTGGGCTACTGGAGTCTTATTCACAGGTATCTCCAAGGATTTAAGAAAGCACAACAGTACATAAGACCCTTGGGCACTCATGCTGGGCTCAGAAATGGCATATATCACTTCACTGCATTCTACTAGCCAGCGTAAGTCACAGGGATGCCTCAACACAAGAACAGAGGAGGCAGGCTCTCCGCCGGAGGGGGGGGGGGCTGGTACTGCAAATTCACACTGCACAGAAAACAGATCCAGAGAAAGTGAAGGGTGGTAGCCATTTTGCCACCTACCAGTTAGCTGGATTCTATGTGAACCACCATTTGTTGAAGGGCTCAAAGAAGAGCGGCCCCTAAGAGAGAGAGGGCGGGGAGAGCCTGACCAGATGTCTTGGCTAATTATTTCAATGTAAGAGTTGGGAACTCCTGAACAGATCTGGTAGCTCTCCTCAGAAGTCCAACAGGACCAAGAGATGCGAGCCAAGTCCTGAGCTTCAGGGTACCTCACTCTGAGTGACCTCTGTGTGTCTGCTTCTGCCTTCTTTGAGAGTCCATTTAGAAATGACTCCATGGCTTTTCCCATCAGAAGACAGAACAAATCTGTAAACACGTTGAACTGATAGACAATTCATTCAAGCAAAACAGCCTCGATGTCACCTACCCGGCATTCTGCTGTGTGATTTTTATGTCATTCTTTGCTTCAAAGGGAAGAAAAAAATACAAGGGATTACTCCGACTCACAGACTTCCTGGGAATGTTATTAAGATGACGCATCCAGAGAAAGAAACAGAAAGAAAGGACACTTTCCTAAAAATATCAAGACTGGAAGCCAAATGTAGCACAGAATTGGGGAACCTAACCTTGGCTGTGAACCCCTCAGACAGTGGTCAGTATGAGCTTGGTGGTGAAGAGGATGGGGTGATAAGCCCTGGAGCCCGGGTTTACCCTCAGGGTAACCCACCTCATGAGAGCGCTCACTCTCTTTGGAAAATTGGCGTTCAGTGAAGCTTAGCCTAATCCTCTGAATCTTAAACCCACTGGCTTTCATTCCCGAACTTTCTTCCCTGTCCTGTTCCTTTTCCTGATTACTGTGTTTATACTTTTCTTTGCACTCTCCCAGGAAGGAACTTTCAAGCCATAATCCCTCCTCAAGCTAAAATGACAGAGAATCAGACCCTGCAGACCTTTCAGTTTTACTCCTTCCGTTTTAAAACAAGATGAAAACCAGATATGATGTTCATATCTATAATCCTGGCACTGCACTTGGGAGACTGAGACAGGTGGACTGTCCCAAGTCCCAGGTCAGTTGGAGAGATTGTGAGACCCTGCCTCAACATACATACATACATACATACATATGGAGGCTGGAGAGATGGCTCAGTGGTTAAGAGCACTTACTGCTCTTACAGTGATCCTAGGTTTATTTCCCAGCATCCATATGGCAGCTAACAACTGTTGATAACTCCAGTTCCAGGGAATTTTACACCTTCTTCTGGCCTCTGAAGGCACGCATACATGTAGGCAACACATATAAAAATAAATGAAAATATTTTAATTCTATATATATTTATATAAAATCAGGTAGATTTGTAAGCAGCAGAGGTGTAATTATCACCTAATCATGGTTCCAAGAATTTGAAAAGGAAAAAGAAGTTGGTGATTAGGCTTCTCTTTCCTAAAACACCTTTAAATACGGATTTAAGCAGATGAGAGTCAGGCAGAAGGAGCTGACGGCTCTTTTAGGCTCCAAAACACAATGGTTCCGAGTCTGAGGAGCATTTAGAGGGTTCCAGCTCTAAACCAGTCTGACCTTCCTAAGTTAAGCTCCGCCCTGCCTGGGAATGTCAAGAAGGCAGTGTCAAGCGGCACTCACACTAAGGACAGCTCTTGGATATGAATCAGTAAGATGTTCTAAATTAAACTTGCTTTAATGAGTTTTCCGATTTAAAAGGACCAAACGTGGTGACAGCACAGCTTGCTGGTGACAAGCGTACGTCCACTATACATCCTGGGTTGCTGCGGGTTTTATGCCGACCTCCCATTTCCAAAATCCAGAAGTCAAAATCTTAACCTCCAGCACCTCAGACAAAGTCTCCACTGTGGTACACAAGTTCCAATGCAGTCATTAGGGTGGGTCCTAATCTGATATGACTGGCAAAGATAGATGTTGGGGTGATGTGTCCACAAGTCAAATACTGTCCAAGACAGCCAACATCACCAGAATCCAGGAGCGAAGCCTGGAACAGGTTCCTCCTCCCAGCCCTCAAGAGGAAGCAATGCAACCAAAACCCAGACCTTAGACTCTGTGTGTGTGTGTATATGTGTGCACGTGCATGAGCGTGTGCGTGTGTGTGTGTGCGTGTGTGTGTGCATGCATGCATATCTGTCTGTCTCAGACAGGGTTCCTGAATCCCAAGTTGGCCTCGTGCTTACTATATTGCCAAGTTTGGTCTTGAGCTTCTAAGTCTCCCACTTCCATCCCTTAAGTGCTAGGATTACAGGCATGCACCACCACACCCCTCCGAAACTGCAAAACAATAAATTGCTTTGTTTAAGCCACTCAGTTTATGACACTTTCTTACAGCATTCATGATGTGTTAATACAACTGGTTTCCATGCGTCTTTCTCTGTGACTCCATGCCCTTCCTTTCCTCAGCTGTTACATGTGGATGATAATCACAATGTCTAACCCAAATGGTTGTTAAGATTCACCACAAGGATTCATATGTGGGGGTTGGAGAGATGGCTCAGTGGTTAAGAGCACTGGCTGCTCTTGCAGAGGACCTGGGTTCAGTTGCCAGAACCCACGTCGCAGCTAACAGCCATCTGTAACTCCAGTCCCAGAGGATCCGGCACCTTCTTCTGACCTTCTCAGGCACTGCAGGACAGGGGTGCACTAACACACATGCAAGCAATACATGCATACACATAAATAAAGATAATAAATGAAATATTTTTAGAAAGAATTAATATGTGGATTGGGTTGAGAGGGCTCAGTCAGTAAAGTGCTTGTCAGGCAAGCAGAAGACCTGCATCCAATGCAGAAAGGCCCACGTCCAATGCAGAAAGACCTGCGTCCAATGCAGTGCTTGCCATACAAGCATAAGAACCTAGGTTTGGTCCCCAGAACCCAGGTAAAGTAGGGTGTGGTAGAATGTGATCGGTTCTCAATGCCAAAAGATGGAGATGGATCTCTGAGGCCCTGGCCAGCCAAACTCGGCTAATCTATGAACTCCAGGTCTAGACAGACCCCCATCTCCAAAAACAAGGTCATCCAAGTGTGTGGTGCACGTCTTGAATCCCAGTGCTCAGGAGGCAAAGGCAAGCAGCTCTCTGTGAGTTCAAGGTCAGCCTGGTCTACATAGAGTCTCAGGCCAGCCAGGGCTTCATATGGGACCCTGTGTCAGGAAAAGAAGAAACAAAGTGGACAGCTCCTGGGCACATATGCACATGCATACACACACGCACACTAAAAATAATTAATAATAATAGTAGTAGTAATTTACATGTGCAACGATTTGAATAAAAATTGGTCCAAAGAATGTTGTACATCAATATTTGTTAAATAAAGATTTTAAAAGCCAGCATTCACATGAGACATTCTATAAATTATTTGTGAATTTTTGACTATCCAGCCAGTGCAGCATTAAAGAAAAAATGAAAAATCCTTTAAAAAGCCAAAATGCCATTACTTCTCCCAAACTCTGCTGTGAACTGTTCTAATTGGATCTATATTGTTTTCTTTGCTTTTCTCTCAATAGTGTGATGTGGCAGTACCCAGGGCCTTCAGGTTTCTAATCAATTATTAATCTGGGAGTTAATAATTCATGTTAATTGGTGCTATAAGCGCTTTCTCTGGCAAATGTGAGCAAAGGTCACAACTTTTTAACAGTGAAGGTGAGACGTTCCCTGAGTTTCTTTTTCCATGGCCTATCACAGAAACACTAAGATATAGAAAACAAAATTTAACCAGAGCTGAGAAAGCAAGATAACCCCAAGGCTGAAGGTCTAGATCTCTAGTCACACTCTGGGGACCAGCTCTGCTCTACAGCCTTGCTAGGAGACGAGAGATCCAGGGGACTGCATTCCAGTCCCACAGGAGCTTTCCCTGGACAGATGGACTCAGGCAAGTTTGTGGATCTTGGACAGGGATGCTTGTCATAGTGTTGAATCCTTGTTAATCACGATTTTTTTTCCTCAGAAAATAAAAGAAACAGGGGTGCAGGGAAGGTTTCCTGAAGGATGATTTCTCTAAATTTTAAGACCAGAGGACACTTGTCCACACTGGGGCAAGTATAAAGAGAACTCTAAGCAAACTCCCATTCCTACTGACCACTTTGATTTTAATGAATGTATGTATGTATGCTCTGCGTTTTATCCCCAGGAAGAATTTGAGGTGATTTCTTATTACAGGCCACAGACAGCAAGAAATAGCTTCTTACTTCAGCAAACCTGGATTTCCTTCCCAGCCCACTCCTTTGCCCTGGGCCTGTGAGGCAGCCTCACGGGCCCAGGTGCTGTGGGTGTTTGATCCTTTTTGAGCCTGGATAATTATTTGAAAGGTTCATGTCAAGTCCCAGGCTGATGTGATGAAATAACTTGCTCCCATTTGGAGAATAGAATTATTCCTGATAGCTTTTTACAGCCTTGATTAAAAGATAGAAGTAAAATATGCAAAAAATGAGCTCTAAAGACTTAGGATAAGACTGAAATGGAAACCACAAGCTTAGCGAGTTTCAGGGCCAGAAGCCCAATCCTGTAACTCTTGTTTTTCTAAGGAAAATGTGAACAGCATATGCTTCCTATGGAGGCACTTTTGGGCCATTTACATATTGGGGAACTGCATCTTTGGCAATAGATCCTATTTTTAGGAGTCCTTGAAAGCTTGCCCTTTGAAAATGTTTTCGTTTCTGGCACATATGTGTGCTTTAAGCAGAATGAAAACACAAAGCAAAAAATGAAGAAAAAAATGGATAAAGGAAGGTATGTTTTTTGCAGCCCAACAGGGCACAATAAGAAAGCAATCATTCCGTTGCAACTTTAGAAATGGATTCTTGCCTGAATTTTCCAACTATTTCCTTCTTGATGACTGTTTCTTTAGAGAACTGAGTTAATGTAAAGAGACGGGTTGTTCCTGTGCCAGGACTGAACAAGCAAAGAAGAAAAGAGGCCGTGTTTTCACATAATGCCTCCTCTGTCTCTCCGCAGTTCTTGGGTGGACGTGAAGAAGATACCCATGCCCACGGCGTGTTCTGTGCACATCCTCCCTACCTGACTCTCCATCACCACTAGAGTTCTATTATTTGCAGTCAGTAACAAAGATTCATCCTGTGTCAATCATACAACACAGAGAATCTTTGTCACTTAATGTAAATAATAGCTTCATCTCTCATGAGAAGACATCAGAAGGGCGCTCTTCGTCCATGACTCGGGCGACTTCAGAACAGGCTTCATGGATCCTCGCTGCTTTCTGACAAACTAAGATGCAAGAACTCCAGCTGTGGTGGAAACAGGGTAAGCAGATTGACTGGGGGCAGCGGGGAGCATTGTGTAGATAGATCAGTCTGGAAAGTGTCTGTCATGCAAGCAGGAAGACCTAACTTCAATCCTAGAACATACTTTACAAAGCCAGGCATGGCAGCAAGTGCTAGGGAGCTGGAGAGGTGGAGACAGGCAGATCCTTGAGGCTCACTGGCCAGCCAGCGGAGTCAAACTGGCAAGTTCCAGGCCAAGTAGGAAACTTAGAGCTCCCGTCTCAAAAAATGAGTGAAGGCACCTGAGAAACAACATTGGAAGTTGACCTCCAGCCTCCATACACACACACACACATACACACACACACACACACACACACACACACACACACACACACACACACACACACACACTTTCAGGGGACTTGGGGTATTTCCCTCTTCAAGCCTTCTTCTGCAGTCCAAGACAAACTTCTCTCAAGCCAGATGACCTTGAAGAATCCACACTCCCCCTTTATGTCTACCTGAATCATTCTAGACAGATCCCATCATAGGACAAGAACAAAATATAAAATGGGGGACCCCAGGGCTCATCTGGCAAAGCTCTTGCCTTATAAGACCTGAGTTTGAACCCCAGAAACCACATTTTTAAAAAATTCTTGATATGATAATCTCTGTACTGAGACAGGCATATCCCCAGGGTTCTCTGGCCTACTTGCAAGTTCCAGGCCAATGAGAGACCCTGAATCAAAAAATGGTGGACATGGGCTAGAGAGATGACTCAGTGGTTAACAGCACTGGCTGCTTTTGCAGAGGATTACGGTTCAGTTCCCAGCACCTACATGGCAGCTAGCAACCATCTGTGACTTCAATTCCAGGAGATCTGACACCCTCTTCTGGCCTCCACAGGCATTGCACCTCACAGGTGCACTTATGTACATGCAGGTGAAACACTCAAACACATAAAATAAAAATAAATATGTCAAAATTTTTAAATGATTAAAAACTGGTAGATAGAGCCTGAGAAACAACACTTAAGGTTTTTCTCTGGCCTCCACATGCACATGTGTGCACATTCCTATATACACACGTGTACCTGCACATATATACATACATAGACAGTGAGAAAGAGCTCTCAAGTTCCACAAGAGCCTACTTCAGACTGCCCTGTCTATTCCCACAGTAACTTCTCAGAGAGGGGTGACAGGCTCAGACTTCGAACTAAGAGCATTAAAAACAAGTCTGAGGGCTGGAGAGATGCCTCAGCTTATCACACAGGCATGAGGACTGGGGTTTGGATCCCCAGCACCTACACACAGCATTTGGACATGGTGACCCTGCCTATAATCCCAGCATCTGGGAGTCAGGACAAAGGAATCCCTAGAGAAAACCAGCTATCTGGATGAGCCAGGTGGGCCAGTTCTAATAAAGAGACCCAGCTTCACTACATAAGATGAAGAGCAACAGAAGAAAACCTCCAACCTTCACACACATGTGGACCCACCCACTCATGTGCCCACACACATGTGAACATGCACACACACACATACACGTGCACACACAGAAACCAGGCATGGAGGAGACAGACCAGCACTAGCTCAGGAAGTGCAAGAGGAAAGAGCCAGATCAGAACCCAGCTCAGGCCCTCCACACCGTCTCGGCCGGCCTCCTCTAGTTTGATTAATTCTGTGAGCCTGCTTCTTTATGATTTGTCTTCCTCCATTCAAAGAAAATGACTGACTATATCACACCTGTTCCCGAACTTTTCACCTCCTGCCCCTCCACACTGGGGACACTCTAGTCCTCACTCTAGATGACTCCTGAAGCCCATGGATGCTAAGTTTGTCACTGCTGCCCTTCGCATAGGGGGTCCCAGAGTTCTATTCCCTGAAGCCAAGCTCATGGGGAGAAAGCAGGTATGGGGGCTCAGAAAACAGAACCCCAGAGCCCCACTTCTTGGCACGCTAAGTACTCTGACCCAAAGGACTTTGGACGGGCCTCTGAAACCACATGCCTCTTAACATCTGTCCTTTCTCCCACTGTTTTTTTCCATCAAGGCAAGCTATAGAAATCAGTGTTCATGATCACTGCAAGTCGTCTAGACCGTAGCAACCCTTTCTCCAAAGCCACTCATAAACAAATATCCTAACCTTCCCCAGCCTTGCTGTCCAGGAGCTAGCCACCAAGAAACTCCCAAGCAGCCCTTATCTGACAGGCCAGAAGACCCTCTTTCCAGTGGGCTTCTCTCTGAGGATGGAAGGAATGAAGTCTGAAGAGCAATGCAAGAAGAGTCTGGACCCCGCATTTTGCTGGGCTTCCCTCTCCATCTGTTCCCATTGCATCAGACCCTTCTCTGTCACATTTCTAGCCAGCTGTCTACACCTCCTCCAGTCTAACCCACAAAGATACACAGTTCTGCCTAAATACCTTCACTTCTAAAGTCTCCACATAAGGTTTTGATGAAACAAACCTGCCATGCTTTTCTCTCATTTGTCTTTTGTTACGAGAGTTGGACTGAGACCCTTATGATGGGGTATCACACCTTTCCAGCCCTACACAAGCACATGCTACATTGCCATCCCCACCCACAATCTGTCATCCTCCAGTACATCTTTGGCACCCATAGTTCCCATGTCTGCTTCTAGGTTCAACATCAAACATTCAGACATCACCTCTCCTCAGGCCTGTGCTGACAGTGTCTGTCATCATGACTGACAGTGGCCGAGTCTCATTTTCTTTTCGGTTTTTAAAAGATTTTTTTTAATTTTTATTATGTGTGTACGAGTGCTTTGCCTGCATGTATGTAAATAAACCATATGCCTGCAATGCCTGTGGAGGTCGGAAGAGGTCATCAGATGCCCTGGAACTGGAGTTAAGGATGGTGGTTAGCCGCCACGTGGTGCTAGGAACCGAACTTGAGTTTTCTGTGAGAGCAGCCAGTGCTTTTAAGCCCTGAGGCATCTCTGCAGCCCTGGATCTCACTTTCTTGCTCCACTGCTCCCCACCATGGAACTTGTATCTCACCCCCCTTCCCCCTGATTCCCTAACCCCTGGTCTGCTTTCCCCTCTTCAGGGGCCTACTCTGTGTGGTCTTCCTTTGAACATGTGTGGGCCCCGTCCTCGGGCTCCATCCTCAGCTGTGTTCCAAGCCTCCTCTTCTCTCATCTCCTCTCTTCGAAGACAATGTTCCATCCCAGTCCTGTCCTACCCAATCTACCAACCAAAGTAGGGCTGGTCAAGGCTTAGGGTGCTCTGTTCACTATCTCTCCCCACTCAACCTATCTGCTTCACGACAGGCTGAATTAAAGACCATTTGGGGGCACTCAGCCCCTCCACAACTGTGCTCTGAGTTGAGGTATACAGCATGTCCTCAGTTTTGTTTGCCCCGAGCTCCTGAGCATACATGTTCTTCTAGTTTGGGTAACATTGTGTATGTAACAAATTCCAACACTACAAATAGACATTAAAGTCTAAATCTGTAAGCATTTGCAAATCATGATTATTTCCTTCTAAGTTGTGATAAACATTCTGACCAAAAGCCACTTAGGGGAGGAAGGGGCTTATTTGGGCTTACAGGTCGCATGGTCCGTCATTGAGGGAAGTCAGGGCAGGAACTCAAGCACAAACCTGAAGCAGGATCCACTGAGGAATACTGCTTGCTGGCTCACTCTAGGGCGCAGGCTCGGCTACCTTTCTTATACAGCCCAGGACCACCTGGCCAGGGAAGGTACCACCCACTGTGCACTGGGTCCTCCTGCTTCATTGACCATCAAGATACTCTCCACAGCCATGCTCACAGAATCATCTGATCTGGAAAATCCCTCTACTGAGACTCCTTTCCCAGGTGATTGTAAGTTGTGTCAAGGTGACAGTTAACATGAAGACTAATACTGTGCTTTATGACAAATATGCCATTTTTAAACTAAATTCACTGGACACTTAGAAAGTTCTACTCAGTCTGGTTACCTCTGCAAGCACAATTTTAGTTCTAACCCTTGCTACCCCGGTTTTGGTTGATATATTCATAAGTGTTTAACTGGGTGAATATTTGCATCATTCCATCCCAAACTCTCACATTTCATCACTGATTAATCTGTCTGTTCGCACACACGTACTCACATGTATGTGCAGATGTACATGCACATGTGTGTCCCTGT
This sequence comes from Nannospalax galili, assembly GCF_000622305.1. Classification (NCBI taxonomy): domain Eukaryota; kingdom Metazoa; phylum Chordata; class Mammalia; order Rodentia; family Spalacidae; genus Nannospalax; species Nannospalax galili. The sequence goes on along the minus strand of NW_008340872.1, from coordinate 911,667 downwards.
TTGTGGAGGACCCAGGTTGATGGCAGGAATCTTCTCCAATCACTCTCCACCTTATTCTTTGAGGCAGGGTCCCTCCTTGAACCAAGCTAACCAATATGACTAGTCTAATTAGCCAAATTGCTCAGGGATCCCCATCGCCTCCTTCCAAGTGCTGGCATTACAGGCAGGCTGCCACACTCGCCCGGCATTTACATGGGTTCTGGGGATCTAAACTTCAGCCCTCACACTTACCTGGCAAGCACTTTTTCCACTAAGCCATCTGCCCAGCCTATACCTCTAACCTTTAAGAAAAAAAAAAAAAAAATGAATGCAGATCCCTATGATGGTGGACCTTACAGGCACACAAAAATGTGACAACCTAAGGACAAATTCTTTGCCTTCTCTGCAGAAGAACCAGGCAGACTTGAGAGCCATTTTGGGTCACTCACATCATTTGAATCACAACAGATTCTGTTGAAGGACTTGCCTGAAATCACCTGGTCTGTCTTCTCACTGTCCCCGTTGCTCTCCCTCCAGTGCCAACCTGGATGGCATCACAGGTATCATCTGTCAGTATTCTGGGATTGTTTAGAAACCATCACTACCCCTTCGTTGCCTGTATACACTATAAACCTATGCTAAGGTCTGGACAGATAGATGGGGGCAATCAGAGCCTCAATTCCCAGAGCTCCTTTTTTGTTACCCTCTACCTGAATATATATAACCAAAGACCGGTGCGGTTTTCTGGTAGATTCCATACAATAGAGTTATTAGCATATCAGCAGAAGCTGACTCCAACTCCTAGAGTGGTGTGCAAGCCTATCCAAGGTCTGACTTCCACTGCATTTTAATTATATAGCAAACTTGGTGCTGGTGTGATGGTTAATCTTCACTGTTAACTACACAAGATTTTGAATCACTATGGAAACATATCTCTGGGTGTATCTATGAGTTTGTCTCCAGAAAGGCTTAACTGAGGAGGAAAGACCCAGTCTGACTACAGACTGGGGTCCCAGACTGCATTAAAAATGAGAAAGTGCACACGCCTTTAATCCCAGAACTCCGGAGGGAGAGGCAGGTAGATCTCTGTGAGTTCAAGACCAGCCAGGTCTACATAGTGAGTTCCAGGCCGGCTGGGACTACAGGGAGACCCTGTCTCAAAAAGACAAAAAAAAACAAGAAAGTGAGCTGAATACCAGTATTCATTGCCCCCACCACTCCTTGACTGCAGATGTAACGTGACTGTGACCAGAAGCCTGAAGCCCCTGCTGCCACGACTCCCCCATCATGGTAGACCGCACCCTCAAGCTGTAAGCCAATAAACCTTCCTTCCTGAAGCTGCTTCTCTCAGGTATTTTCTCACAGTAACAAGGAAAGTACCTAATACAGCTAGACGGTTGATAAATCCCCAAGCCCATCAGCCTCTGCTCTGTGCTTCCATAGGAAGCTCTCTCCAGCATCCTCACATCCCCACACAATGCCTTCAACGTTATTCAGCAGAACGAAATGGATTCATTCATAAGCTTGCTCAGATGTTAGAGCAGTGGTGATGTCTTTCTGTGACTGTCTTAGCTCCAGCTGCTATAACAAAATACTATGGACTTAAACCACAGACTTATTTTCTTACAGCTCTACAGGCTGAAGTTCAAGGTCAGGTTCTAGCAGGATGTGGTTTGTGATGAAGGCTGTCTTCCTGGTTTGTGGAAGGTCACCTTCTTGCTGTGACCTTATACAATCTTTTTTCAGTCTATTTTCAGGAAGAGAACCTCCCTTCCTCTTCCGATAAAGCCACCAATCACATGTGATTAGGTCTCCATCCTTACTACCATTACATCCATAACCCCCTGAAAATCCCATCTGAAGACATAGGCATACTGGAGTTACCCTTCAGTATACAGATTTTGGAAGAACTAATATTAATCCACAGAATCCATATCTCAAATCCCCTTAAAGAATGAAACCCACTTTCTATACACAGTAAAATGACTCTCACTGGCTTGACTATAAATCAGCTTTGCTAGATATTTTAATGTAGACATTATTATTTGTGATATATCTTAATAAATTGTATGATGGTGCATTATTATCATTTGATGAGAAGAAATAAAATCATGTTCATGTTGAATATATTTTATTTTGTTCCATGTGAAACTAGTCATAGCTAACCAATTTTACCTAAAATGTCAGATTTATACTGAAATATAATACATATATACATGCATTCATTATCTTTGTTGATCAATCATATAAATAATTTGTAATTTAACTTTGATTTACTTATATGTGCATGCTTTCTTCTAAAGCCCTAATGAAAAGGTCAAATTACTTAAACACTATATTGTATTTTATGAAATTAAGGAAGTTTCACGATAGCCTTCCATTTGTGAATCACCACAGGAAAACAAACTGACGGGCTAATAAAGGGCCACTGCACCTGCCTTTGAAGGAGCCACACCTTTTCCTCCTTCATGAATGATTAAGACTGAGAGAATGAAGTTGCTAGTCTAGAAATGGATGGATGCTGTCAGGTATCATGTTACAAGTTAGATTTTGTTTATGGTTATCATACAGCTCCCACTGACACATACACTGAATGACTGAAAGTTTCCAGAGATCACTAAACATCACTCAAGCCATCAGTGGTTTCTCAGACCAGTTAAAGTCTAATCTTTAGCCTCACAGATATTATGCATTAAGAAAGATGTGGAGTAGATGGAAGGATGGCTCAGTGGTTAAGAATACTGGCTGCTCTTGCAGAGGACCCAGGTCCTGTTCCACCAGCACCCACAAGAGGCCTACCAATTATCCCTAACTCCAGTTCCAGGGGATCAGATGCTGTCTTCTGGCATCTGTGGGTATTGCATGTGTTTGGTGCATTTAAATACATGAAGGTAATACACTCATACACATAAAATAAAAAATATATATATATATATTTTTTTTTGGTCTTTTTGAGACAGGGTCTCCCTGTAGCCCCAGCTATCCTGGAATGTAGACTAGGCTGGCCTTGAACTCACAGAGATCTGCCTGCCTCTGCCTCCCAAGTGCTGGGATTAAAGGCATGTGCCACCACGCCCAGCATAAAATATTTTTAAAAGGGAAAAAAAATGTGTGCATTCCAGATCCCAATTCCTTCTCAAGTTGATTTTCAAAATAATCTGAGAGAACTGCAGAAGCCAGACAGGACGCCCTGGTTCACTCACTCCGTGCTTTGCTTGACTTCCACACGCTCTGAGAGTTCTTGAGTAAGGCGTTGCCGAAGGAGACACCTCCTCAATAGATGAGTCCCTGTACCCCTGATATGGCGGTGCCTTAGGAAATGGCCATGTCAAATGGCAGGCAGACCCGACCTCTGCCAGTCTTGGGAGATGAATACATTGATAAATGTCAAAAGGATTCATCAAGAACTGCCAGTTCTTTGTGATGCCTGAGGAGGTCAGAAGAGGGCATCAGATCCCCCCGGAACTGGGGGATAAGGATGGTTGTTAGCCGCCGTGTGGGTGCTGGGTATCAAACCCAGGTCCTCTGCAGGAGCAGCCAGTGTTCCTAACCACTGAGCCATCTCTCCAGTCCCCTAGGCTCCTAGTTCTTTCTGATAAAAATGAGTTACTGAACTGGAAGATAAACACTCACCCAAACTAGATCCAAGAGGATTAAATTCTGTGGCCTAAGAACTGGAAAACTCCAATGCTTTAGGAAGACCAAGCATGCTATAACACAGATCTCTCTGCCCCAACCTGGCTCCCTCCCCATCGATGCCCATGTTCATGGCAAAGACACCCTCTTCACCAAGACCTGGATTTCACTCTCAGTCTCCTCTCTTGAGGACTTGTTCCAGAACTTATTTTGTCAGACTCTCTTCATCTTGATCCAAGATTTGGACACCAGTTCGTTTTCCCTGCTGTTTTGTTTGTCCTGATTCTCAGAAGTGTGCTCCCAGCTGGGGTGTGACCATGGGCTCGACGCATCAGAAAAGGAAGCCAAACAGCTTGTTCCCTACAGAGTATGCCGTGTGTGTGTGTGTGTGTGTGTGTGTGTGTGTGTGTGTGTGTCTGTCTGTCTGTCTGTCTGTCTGTCTGTGTCTGTGTGTCTGTGTGTGTCTGTGTGTGTGTCTCTGAGCGTGTACATGTGCGTGTGTGTTTTCAGCTGACAGTGGATTCCAGAAATGAACCCTGAAAGATCCTGAAGGAGCCACCCTACCATACACACGGGCCCTCCTGGCATCTCTGATCTCCATTCTCCCTGTTTTCCAGAGCCTGCTCTCATCAACTACCTCATCCCTGCCAGAGGATCTAACTAAGCCACCTTAGCTGTGAAAGACCGTGTTCCTTGCACTGCTCCCACACATGCACACGTGCCTTTCCTTACACGGAATTCATAAACGCATGCAGGTGCTCGGTGCTCCCACACTCATCATTTACAAAGAACAGAAGAGAAGCCCACAGTCTGCAGCCATAACACGGGAAGAGGAGCCTCAAATCCCAACACTGTTTTCTTTGCTCAATTCAGTTAGGGGAAAGAATTGCTTCCCAGTCACTTGTCCACTGCCCCAGACATTTGCAAGGCATTGAAAACTACTAAAAATATTTTCTTATAGAAAGATACATGGCATTTATCTGAGAAAACTTGAACCTAGAAAACTAGACATTGCAAATTCCAAAAAACTACATTTTTCTATACACTGAAAGATTTCTCTAAAACTTTGTTAACTGTGTTTCTCAAACTATAGGAAGAGAGCGCTTATCCTGGAGAATTTCCTAGGACCTGAGGCACCACAATAGAACCACTAGGTAACTTGAATAAATTATACACTGGCTTCTCAATGGCACCTAAAGAGAGATAACATTCTAAAGAGAAGGGCATCCTGATTCTTTTCCATTACAGCCCCAAATAAATACTTCAAATCAGCTTTCTCCTGTTATAAGAGAAATAAAGGAAGGCTAACCCTTTTGGCTTAACAGTGTCCTGCCTTTTTTAAAAGGATGCCTCATACATGCTGAAGAGTCATGTAACCTTAGACTCTACCTTGTACTGAAGGTAATCATTGTTACAAAAACATTACTGGGTCAACAAACACAATTTGAGTATGGACAGTAGTGTCTGTACTATGGCTATAGTTACTAAAGTTGATGAAGGTACTGATTATGTAAATAGCTTTGTTCTTTGGAAATAAGCACTGAAGTTCAAGTGTGAAGGTCTTGTAAAAGCTTTTATTTCCAAAATTCAGAAAAAAGTAATTATTCATGTACATGCACATATATGTAGAGGGAGGGGAGAGACAGAAAGACAGAGACAGAGAGAGACAGAGAGAGAGAATGATAAAGAAAGCAAATGGAATAAATTGTCCACACAGGTACAGCTGGGTAAAGGGTGTTGGCCATGCATTCTAATATTCTTATTATTATAGATTTTTATAAATTTGAAATTATATACAAAGTTAAATTTATAAGAACATATTGTGATTTGAAATTGTGTTTTGAAGAATTGTAAAGAAATAAAAAGAAAACAAGGAAAAATTAATTTCAGGACAATAATTCTCCAAGCATCTAGGGTGACCTCTCTCTGCCTTAACAGCTAGGTCAGGACCAGAGATACGCCTTGGAGCTCCAGTCCCCCCATCAGCACAGAACCTTAGCATGCATTCAGGTTGGCTCAAAACATCTGCAAACAGAGTAAAAGTGAATATCAGTGTGTAGGTCACCTTGGACCAGAATCTGCTTCTTCCTGTTGCTGCTACCATAGGATCAAGCCAAAACATTTTTCTGCCAAACTCCTAGGATTCATTCATCGGGCTTAAGGTTCAAAACCATGAACCTTCAAAGTTCTTTGCTAACCCCTCTGAAATGGCTATATTCCTTCCAGACCAAGGTTTCCAACAGTTTTCAAACAAAACCAGCAATAATTACCAGCAGCAGTGACTTCATTCTACTCTAAACTTTGAACTGTATTAACTCATTTAGCATTCATTTAGTCTTTACAAGGATTATGATTATTTCCATTTGCTAACATAGAAACTAAAGTCCAGAGATTAAGTCACTTGCCCAAGGACACACAGCTATACTTTAATCACTAAACTCCACTTCTCAGCTGTGCCCTCTAGAACTCAGACACTATCCTTAACCATTTGTTAATTATCCCAGTGTCCAGCAAGGATATCACCTGTTTCAGAAGGCAACCCTATAAAACATCTACTCTATGCTACTATTAACTTTGAAAGTTGTATTATCTCATATTTGTCCTTTTCATTGCCAACACCCCACCCAAATGAGCTGGAAAGATTAGATCTTCAACAATTTCTTCATAACCCAAGATGATCTCTCCCCTCTAAATCCACTGTGAATAGCATCTGCCTTCCATGACAATAGCAAATGTCCCACTTCCTCACACAGAATCTCTGACTGGCAGAGACACAGACTGGTTCTGTGGGTTTAGCTAGGCCTGCCCATGGGTTCTAATCAAGAAACTTGGCTGTGTGCAATGACACACACCTGTTGTCCCAGCTATTCAGGAAGTGGAGGCAGAAGTATTATTTGAGCCTAGGAGTTTGAGGCCAGCATAGACAAGAGAGAGAGGAAAAAAAAAAAAAACATTTTCCCCTTATAAACAAGAGATTCAGGGTTAGAGCAATGGCTCAGGGGTTAAGAGCACTGGCTGCTTTTGCAGAGGACCTGGGTTTGGGTTTGGCTCCCAGCACCCACATGGCAGCTAACAACCATCCATAATTCTAGTTCCAGGGGATCCGATGCCCTCTTTAGGCCTCCTTGGGCATCGCACACAGAGGTGCACTTAAATACATGCAGGCAGAACACTCACACAAAAAAACTAAAAATAAACTTTTTTAAGCAGGTTATTCATAGTAGGCTTTCTTAGAATGAACAGCCACTTCCCTCATGGGCTTTTTTTTTTTTTTCAAGAAAAGTTCTAGAGCAATAAGAGGGGTGGTGCTCTGGTAGTCATAAAAATTGTAGCTATTTTGGTTGTGAGCCTGAGCCTTTAATGATCTATATAGCAAGTTCCAGGCCAGCTGTCTCAAAAGGACCAAAAAAAAAAAAAAAATGTAGCTGTTTAACAGCGCTAAACAACACATGTAATACCATTCTCTCTAAGACTCAAGGAACATCATATCATGTAAGAGAGGGTGGAAAAAAATGTAAGAGCCAGAAAATAGGAAGAAGGCTATAAAATTCCATCTTCTAGGCAAGACTCAGCCATTACCATCACAAACTCACAGCAGCTATGGGTGCCTGAACTGGGTCTGCACAAGAATGAGCCCATCAAGTCAGGCATGGGAGGAGGAGGGGCCAGGCATCCCACCCCTCACTGCTGAGCTATTTACTACCGATAGATTCAGGGAGTCACTGGCTTCATTTGTGTGCCCACTGGTGACCCTGCCAGGCTCCAATGGATATTTCCAATCCAGTGGTCACACAGATGGCCCTGGCTAAACTAAATGGGTCACAAAATAAGACCTAAAGTCATGAATCTGGGAAGGGGACTGGTAGAGATGAGGAGGGGGACTGACAGAAGTGGGAAAGAGATAAGAGGGGGTTGGAGGGGAGTAAACAGAATGTAGCGTATACATGGATAAAATTGTAAAGGACAAAACCAGTGAATGGAAGAGCACCTGCTGGATCATCAATGCTGGGAACAGCGCAGCCAGCAGTGAGCTACCAGGCTCAGTAGCGAGAGTCGGCATTTTTCATTCAGTACCAGGCACCTTTCTAAATGATTTACTAGCCTCATCCCTAGGGCCTATGTACCAGTAATATCCATTTTATAACTGAAGCAATAATAATAATAACAACGGTATGATGGCCATTGGGAGGCCACTCACTTTGTATTGATCAGCATAACTCGCACAGAAAACAGATCTAAATCCACACAGTGGTCCAAAAAACACGTTTGGTTCCCCCCCTTGTTACCCCCCCCCACGCTCGGGTTCCTTGGAGCACTCGTTGGACCACATCTCACTGATGGAGGATGCACAGACCTGAAATATAACATCGTCTGTGACCAATAGACAACTGAGCGGCTTGGTGAACATGTGCACAGCTTTCTACAAGGGACACAGCAAAAGCCTGAGTCAAGTGGGAGGACAGACAGCAAGAGAGCAATGGAAGTCCATGCCCACCTGTCCAGGGTAACAATCCAATTTCCCTTTGCCCCGACCCATGCACAAAGCCAAACCATACTGGCTCAAACACCAGGAGCTATCAGTCCTCTGGGTCTTCTAGGCAGGCTCGCTTTCCACAACTAAACCAGAGAAGAGATGTGGGCCAGAGGTACATGAACTTCCCCTGACTCACCTGAGCTTTCACCTGAAACAAGCCAAGAGTTGACACACAGCAGGGCCCTGAGCTGGGCAGGGCCTCCTGTAAGATGAGACGGCTTCTGAGTACAGCTGTAGGGCTCAGCCCTCTGGAATCCAGCTCTGGTTCCCACCACACCTTTTATTTGTTCACCAGGTCACAGAACCTTCCTGAAGTTCAGTCAGACACAATAGGACTTATCTGACCATAGCTAGAGGAATCCAGTAATAGAGGGGACAGAGATGCAGGCACTGTAGAGAGCTCACTCCCCCTCTTTGCCAGCCATAAACATTCCACTTATTCTGTATTTCATTTGACTGGTTTGTCAGTCAGCCTCTGAGGAAACCCTATTTGGCCATGTTCACTGAGGATACTACTATTCAAAGCCATCTTTAGTACCATCATTAATTCAATGTTTCTCTAGAAATTCACAAGTTGATACATTTGTTTCTTGACATCTTTACGTAATCTCAGAAACAGCAGAAATTATGTCAGTTCAAAAATTTCATTATTCTCAAACACTCTCTTTTTATTTTTATTTTATGTGTATGAGGGTTGTGCCTGCATGTGTATAAGTGCACCCGTGTCACACAGGGCCTATGGAGGACAGACGAAAGTGTTGGATCCTCTAGAACTGGAGTTACAGATGATTGTTAGCCCCCATGTGGGTGCTGGGATTCGAACCCAGGTCTTATGCAAGAATAACCAGTGCTCTTAACTGATGAGCCATCTCTCTGGCCCTCAAATACACTCTTTCAATACTGATTATCTTTCAAGTTAAAAAATATGTTATTTTCCCAGGAAAAATGTTCATTGCAACTAAATAACTAAATAGTACCCCCCAAAAAAAATCTTTTTTTTTTCGGTCTTTTTGAGACAGGGTCTCCCTATAGCCCCAGCTGTCCTGGAACTCACTATGTAGACCAGGCTGGCCTTGAACTCACAGAGATCCTCCTGCCTCTGCCTCCCAAGGGCTGGGATTGGGATTAAAGGCATGCGCCACCATGCCCGGCCCAAAAAATCTTTTAATGTGTCAAATCTCTCTCTATCTCTCTCTCTATCTCTCTCTCTCTCTCTCTCTCTCTCTCTCTCTCTTAGTTTTTTCTCTCTCCACTTAGACCTACCTGTACTCTGCTCTTCTTCCTCATAAGAGTTTTCAAATAAGAACAGAGAATGGAGGAAACTTCCTAAATAAAACTATCCAAGCAAATCCCTGAGGTGTGATATCTGTGTCATTCCATCTGAAATCACCAGAGAAGCATAGCCTGACAGAGTTAGAGAAAATCAGCAGAAAAGACGGTCTAGAAGCCAGTGTCCCAGGTGTGTCTAATGAAGATAGTAAGGTGAGACTTTTAGTACATGGAGTTAAATAAGATCACAAAATTTGATGTGACAGTAAACATAGTGGGAATTTTGCCATGATTAAAATAATCCTACCCTGCAGTTTAGGGAACAGAAGGTAAAATTGGCACGATTAGTTCCATTGTTGTCCTGACAGCCCACTAAGATGAGGTGCCATGTCTCACGCTGGGTTCAGAGAGATCCATCAGACATAACCCTTGCCCTTGGGAGACAAGAAGTGAGACGAATGATACTGTAGGAATGGCTTTTATAATAGGACAGAATCTGGACTAATGCCTTTCACTTAACCTTGCACCAGAAAGCTACTGTTTATAATGCAAATAAGGTCACTGAGCCCTGTACATCTCTTGTGACCTGGGCACCTGCCCTTAATCCCTCAGGACCCCACTTTGACCTTCACCCAAGATAGTGAATGAACGTGGGTGTGCTTGTACAGCGCATCAAAGTGCAGAAGCACTCTGCCTTCTCAATGAAAACAGTGAGAATAACTGAGCAATCTTCTTGACAGTATAAGCATGAAATATTTTAGGCCTAGGAACCAAAGGACTCTATTCTCTGATAAGAGTGGATCCTAGCCTCTACCTCCCCAATCGACATTGGAAAGTCTGTTTTGATTAAAGGATGAGTGGAAAGGAATGGGTGGTTCTCAGAGTGCGGGTCCACTCTTGGCCTTAAAACCCAAAGCTAAGAATCAAGCTGTCTTTATTTATTCAGGTATAACTGTAATGTGGCTTAATTAACACTGCAGGGTCCCCCTGCCGGGGGGAATTGTTGTAGCCAAGGATGCACAGGGAGAGCCCTTGTGGTGCCTTGGGGACAATGGCAGGGATCTTGGATATGTGAGAGGAAACTGCCAACCTATGTATAAGAAGCAAAGTGTAGACAAGAAAACAACAATGCATAGACAGGTGCTGTTGGAGTGGCCAAAGTATGTGGACAGATCAAAGGTCAGGGAGCGTGTGTGGAAGCATCTGTCCTGACCTAAGTCAGAGGCCACATGAGAGGCGAAAACAAAGGACCTTCCACCTGCACACAGTCTAGAGAGGACCATGGGAGGACGGTGACATTCACCTACCTGTGTGGTAAGCCCCTCTCTCAGAATGTAGAGGGCGTCCGGGAAAACTACCCTTATCACATTCTAATGAACCAGGCCGGGCACACTGGAAGAGTGGGAGCAACAGAAATCTAGAAGAATGTTTCCTATACAATCCTGACTTTTTCTTAGCCAAGCAGAATATATTAGAAAACTCATTTTTTTAGAAAATGTCATCTAAAAGTTGTATAGAATTTAGTTTAGTACTGTTCCTCCGGAGAACCCTGAGTAATACAGACATGAAAAAAACTTCACAAAGACTTCAAAGTCAAAAAAAGTAAAATTGGTCACAGTGATATTCTCAGAAATGCCAATTATAATACTAAAGTGCATGAAAGGCATTTTAGGAATTATAAAAAGTCATAAAGTGAAATTAAAATCACTCATTCAGTTACTCAGAAATAAACATTTCCTCTGTAGTAGCTAAGCAGATTGGAGAATAATACACTGGACTCGCTTATTTTCATTTAACATAGCATCAGAATACTCCCGTTTGTTTTTGTTTGCGTGAAAAACATGAGTTTTCACATCTGTAAGAAGTGTCTGTCGTGGGATGACACTAACATTGGCTTTAGCGCCCCCTATTGGTTGAAATACACTATTACTACTCTGTTGTTATGGTCAAAAACACTATGATGAACATTTTCAGTGTATCTTTTGGCCTGTGATAGTCCTCACATATGTCACTCCTTAGCCACTAAGTTACTAAAATCACTGATTTTCTTACTTAGACTGTTGAGAAAATATTCCTTTGCTGGCTCAGGCACTTGCCTAAGAAAAACATTCCAGAATTTGCTTTCAGATATCCTCAATAAAGAAGGAAAAAAGAGATGAAAGCAGGTTCTACTTAGCATACTTCTTACTTGGCCTGAACACAGGAGAACAGATCCAAAGAATTCCTAGACACTGTGGGTGGTTTTGAGAGGCTATTTGTATGATAACTAAATTTGTTCACTTTCTTTTGTGCCAACCAGAAGTTTGGCTAATGAACCCTTTTGCCTCCTCTGTACTTATCTGAGAGATTAGACAATGTTCTATTTTCTCTATAGAAAGGACTTTTTAAAATACAAGTCATAAATATGGGTGAGGAAAACAGATGATAGAAATGTAAGTCATTTTGCCCAGACTCTGCAAATTGCTAAGCCAAAGGAAAACCAGAAATATGGCTGGGTGAAAAGACGGGACTGAGAGCCAGGAGACTTGAGGGGTGTGTTACGGCAGAGCCGATCCCTGGGAAGGGTAAGCAGCAACAAGATACACTCAATGAGCCAAGAACACGGGATGGGCTAGGGTGATGGCTCCGTTGGTAAAACACTTGCCTCACAGGCAGAAGGACCTGCGCTTGGATCCCCAGCACCCACGTAAAAAGCCAGGCATGGTAATGCATACCTGTAATCCCAGCATTCAGTAGAGAAGCAGAGACAGGAGTCTTCGTGGGACTTGCTGGCCAGCCAGTCTGTATGAATCAGTGAGCTGTAGGTTTAGTAAGAGACTCTGTCTCAAAAAGTAAGCTAGGGAGTAATAGAGGGTGGCACTTAGCTTTGACCTCTGGCCTCCACGTCCACATACATGTATGTACAATTGTACACACACGAACACTTAACATACACAAAAGAACACAGATGAGGATGGACCAATGGTCAGTGAACAGTATGTACAAGAGATGGCCCTGTTTTATGCCCAGTCCAAGGATCAAACGGTTGGAAACAGATCTTTTGAGGCAAGCTGCACACAGATTGAGACTTCCCAGAGAGCTATAAGCTAATCTCTGAAAGTTATTATGCATAATGGGCCTAACAAAATCCTCTGTGGATTGCTGAATGTCAGCACAGGCTGGTGATCTGTACTGGCTGGTAAGGGTAAAGCCAGTGGACTTACTGCATATGGGTTCTGTCTAGCCCACAAATCTCAAAAATAGCTCGGGTCCCTCAGAGCCTTGTTACAGTAACAACACTCCGCAGCTGCCTAAGGAAGCGTTGTTCAGCACTGAGGCCCCGAGGGCCTATGAGCAAGCCCAGACACAGGTTTCCAATGGATACACCTGACAGAGGTTGTACTGCCCCAGGAGCTGTGTGTGGTTTTCCAGATAACATGATGTCTTCTCAATGGAAGGAAGTCTGAGAAAGCGCCAGAAGAATGAAGGGAGGCTTTAAGGTGGCCAGCCTTACTATTCCCAGAGGCTTCCAGGCCACTGGCAGCTTGCACATGTGAACTTGTGGCAACGGTGGCCTCGGGCACAGGACCCAAGACAACTCAATCAGACAAGGGCCCAGAGTGGAGTGAGAGAAATGGGTGGCGGACCAGCCCTAGACTAGGAACTACTGGAAACTGATTACTACTGGGTGAGGGAGAATAGACCTTAGTTACGATCTCTAGACAGACTGACTCCAGTGGATGAATTTGCACTGAAGGACATCTGGGTACAAATGCTTGACGGGATGGGACTTAACATGTATGGCAGAATACATGAGATCCAGTGGGGATTTGGGGGGCATGGATGGGAGACGGGGTCTAAATTTGATTAAGAACTGTTGTATAGGCCGGGCGTGGTGGCTCACACCTTTAATCCCAGCACTTGGGGGACAGAGGTAGGCCAGCCTGGTCTACATAGCGAGTTCCAGGCCAGCTCAATAAATTTTTTTTTTAATGTCCAGCTTTGCAGTGAGCCAACCAATGGTCGTTTTCTTCTTTGCTCTTTCTTGTCCAGAGTCAGTCTTTGCCACCGCTGGGCATCGGAACACCCACTGGAGCAGAGCATCTGTGGAGAGTGTGGAGGCTCCTACTTGAGGCCAGAAAGGAGAAGCCCGTGGCCCAAACAAGCTCAAGTAGCGGCCTGCTCTCCTGGCTGGGCTTCCTCTTAATTTTCTTTGGCCGGCTCTCACTACCTGTCTGAGAGCACTGCAATGCAGGAAGGAAATTTTTCAAGAGATTAAACTATTATTGTTTCCTGTGCGGCTGTCTTCGCTGGTGTATGGGAGAAAAAAGAAAGCTATAAGGGTACTTGAAAAGAGATTTGTCTGAATAGCAGGGTTGTTGTGATTCAGTCCCCCTCCCTCCAGGTGGGATTTGGCCAATTTCCTCAGGAAAGTGGTTGATTAGGGCCCATGGATTTATCCGTGGCCTAAATATAAGATGTCATAAAGGTGATTAATGGTGAGCTCACCATCACAGGGAGTTAAGAGTTTATAAAAGCTATTTTTAACGGGTTGGAAGAAGGAAAACCTCATTTGTCAGGTTGCCAGCATGTTTCAATAGTTAAAAACCTCTTTGTAGCCCCGATAGTTCATGTTACTCACTGTTAAAGGTCGGTTGTGTTTTCTGATTTTGTGAGTTTGTTTTGAAAAATTGATTCAGTATGTTTTGCTGTTTATACAAAAGTACACAGGGGAAGGAAAAGACGTAAAATGTGCTTCCACCAGGACGAGTGACTGCGGCTCCTGGCAACACACGCAAGAATCCTGTTTCTTTTTTCCGCCAGCCTCAGGAGGGAGAAGGGACTTTTCTGTTTATATCTCCACCATATAAATAGCAATCGATGGAGAGTGTGTCTGAGACAGTTTTCAGAGGCCAGAAACAACTGGCTTGGGATTCCCCGATGAAGAGAAAGTGTGTGACGGACTGAGGACTCCTAGCAGTGTGTGGTGCGGCTTGGGCATGTCAGGTTACCCTGAGATGCTTCAAAATACTGCTTTATTGTGATAACGATTCCACACTCTAGGTCCCCATTATAAATATCATATTTTCTCCCCAGTCACAAACAAACCAACTTTGTCTAAAGAAACATGTATGATCAGCTCCTTTTTAAAACCCAAATTTCCTACAAAGCGTCTACTAAATTCTCTGGAACTGCCATTTACCATAACATAAATATTACTGGCAACTAAATAATAGGGCAACACATAATGGTTATTCAAAAGTTTGACATTTTTGCTTAGATATCTGGGTACTTAATGGATGGTGGAATAGGAAGGTGTGCAACTACTCTCAGTTGCAGTCAACAGTTACCATTTCCTGTGATTTGCAACATTTGGAAGGAGACCCAATGCAACACAGGGAATCTGATGCTGTATAGGATGTTCTTTAATTCCTTCTCTACTCTGCTGGGAATGCTGACTGCAGCTCCATGCAGGGGTGGCAGGTATGACTCGGACTTTTCATGAGCTCCCCCTGGAGCCTGGCAGATATGAAAACTCTAGCAATAGGAGATGAACTACAGGATCTTATGTGCGTGTCCACTTCCTCCCCAGGGTTAGGTGGAGGTAAATTATTTCTCCTATCACACCAGAAGCACAGATAACAAAAAGCAATAATAGCCAACTGGAACCTTCTGTTTAGGGGTATACAAGAACAGTTTGCTTTCATAGCTCCTTGGCCTGAATTTACTCTTAGACACTGTTACAAAGAAAGCTGGGAAATGTAGTTTTAGCTAAGCCAGCATTGCAACTCCAAAATGGCAGGGTGTCCACCACTAAGCAGAATAGAGGGCGGAGGACAGCTGTGGGACAGTAAGGGTTTCTACGTGTGCTGTTTTAAGCCATTGTCTCATAGGGGTCCAGAAGAATACGTCATGTCAAAGGGTGTGGCTGGGAGTGGGTGTGATGACACATGCCTTTACTCCTTACAGTTGGAAGGCAGAGAGAGGTAAGCAGATCTCTGTGAAACTGAGGCCAGCCTGGTCTAAAAAGCAAGTTCTAGGCCAACTGGGGCTACATGGAAATCCTGTCTTTAAAAGAAAAAGTAACTGGGGATGGAGAGATGGCTCAGCAGTTAAGAGTACTGGCTGCTCTTTCAGAGGACCCGGGTTCCATTCCCAGGACCCACATGGTAGTTAACAACCATCCATAACTCCACTTCCAGGGAATCCAAAGCTCTATTCTGACTCCCTCAGGCAACACAGGTGCACTTACATACTTTCAAGCCATACACCCATACACATAAAAATAATAAAAAAAAAATTAGTGTGGCTGGGGAGCCCATAGGCCCTAGAGGAGAACCTATTACTATTATTTTACTAAACTGATATCAAACTGCTTTATAAATACTTGTCTCTCTACCCACTGATTAGATCAGCTCTTGGTCTTCATCACAAAATCTTCTTTTCTGCAATGAACAACAGTTAATACAGAGACCCACAATGTGTCACAGTACAGAGAGTCTGTTTCTGAGGCGTGCTCCACCATAAACGGGAACGTGTATATCACATCCTGGCCCTAAGGCTCCAGGAACGGCCAGGAAGATGGGGAGGAAAGATTGTAAGAGCCAGAGGTCTGGGAGGACTGGGGTGAAGCAGTGTCTTCCGGACACCACAGGGCTGTTGCCCCTCATAAACTCACAGCAGCTGTGGTTACCTGCATAAGGCCTGCATGACATCAAGTCAGCCAACACTCCAGCATGGGGGTGGGGGAGGTCAGGAGGCCCCACCATTATCTGGGGAGCCATGGGCAGTTGACGGCTGCTGGGAGAAAGTCAGTTTTCTTCAGGACTATGGCCCCTGTAGGTTGACCATGCTCCAGTGGATGGCTTCACACCCATGAGCATTTGGCTAGCAAATTTTGGACTCAATCAATTATAAAAAATAAATTTTAAGAAAGACGAACAGGGCATGGTGTTAAGAATGGGATATGTGGTGTGATCTAGGAGGAGTTGGCGGTGGGGATAGGGGGATGGGTAGGCTCAAAATACACTATATTCCTGTATGAAAAGCACAAAGAATGTTTTTTAAAGTGTCAACCAGCAAAGTACTGGTTGCCTGGAGTCATGTCTACGTACAACAATGGATAAGGCAGGTAATCATTATCACCCACTAAAATTGTATAATTACCCACACTTATTTAGGATATATATTTATAAGGAAAATGTTATCTATTTCCCATTTGATTTTCTTAACATTTTTCACTGTTTTAGTTAAATTGATATTAAATTAAATAGCAACACAAGCTATAAGGGATTCGTTCAAAGGGTTGAAGAGAATTTAAGTGCAGGAAGAGGGAAACGAAAGGGAAGAAACTTCAAGTCCGCAAAGCGCGGACAGAGAGCTGAGCAAGAGGCGTGGCCTGACACAGGCTTAGCGGCTGCTGCCGCTGCTTCGGGCTGCTTGCCCAGCGATCCTGTCCCCTCTGTGTGGTTGTATATCACCACTCATGTAGCCATGACACCGAGCAGCCTGCGTTCCCTGGCCCTGACCGGCTCTCCACTAATGTTGGAAACGGGAACCATTCATTTGATTTTAAAATAATATCTGAAGCTCAGGAACATTGAAAGGTCGCTTGGCCTCAGCTAACCATCACGAGGTCTCAGACTTTGACTTTCAACAACACTTGGTCTTATATAGATGACCCAAAAGTGAGAGTTGGTGGTGTTCATCCTACAGGGTTAATTTTTGTGTTATCAGCAACAAACTCATTTTCACAAATACTTGTATGTGACTGACTCACCACACATTTAAATTACACTGTACATTTGGGTTGGGGTTAAAAAGAAGTTTGTCAAATGTAAACTTAAATATTTCAGAATACTTGCAAAGTTGACATCCTCCCATCCTATGTTTTGTTGTTTTTCTTCCTTCACACTTAGAATCCCCCCCCCCAAAAATAGGAAGCATTCTGAGCTTCTTGGGAAGGATGTCCTAAGGTTGTCCGTTCTGAGCGATCCCCAAGGTCAGGTGTCCTGAATGCCCTCTTTTCCAAAAGCATTTTGTCTTGGCAACTGAGCATCACTGAGATGAAGACCTTGGGTTCTAGCAATGTCCATAGCCTTCTCTAACTTTATAACTGTTACTCTAGTTCAACTCCTCCTTGGGCCTGGCCCTCGGGATCCCCAGACCTGAACCCTGGCTTGCACCCAGCACAGTCCAGTTGTTCATAAAAAGCAGATAAACAGAGAGAGAATCCTCAAATAGATACAATCCTCAGGTTCCTCCCTCTCCATGGAGGGGCTGTTTTAACATCATAGCATTTGGGGGTACCTACCATACTCCTAATTCAAACTTGATAAATGTTCACCTAAAGACCCAAAGCCCAAATTTCACATAAACTACTGCTGTGCAAGTAATCCCTGAATGGGTTTCCTAAAAGTATGTGATTTCTCTGTTCTAGTTAGTTTTTGTTGTCAATTTAACACAATCCAGAATGGCCAGAGAAGGGAATCTCAACAAGGAATTATCAAGACCAAGTCAGCCTGCAGGCATGTCCATGGGGAAATACCTTGATTGTTAATTGCTGTAGAGAGATCCAGCCCATTGTGGGCAGCAGCAAATCCCCGGCTTGGGGCCCTGAACTGTGTAAGAGCGAAGAAAGCTAGCTACTCAGGAAAAGACGCGAGCAGACAGCACGGTACATTCGTTTGCCCTGCTCTTGGCTGTAGATGTGGTGTGCCTGCTGTCTAAGCTCCTCTGTGACTTCCTGCAGTGATGGACTGGCACCTGGAACTGTCAGCCAAATAAACCTCCTCCTCCCTTAAGCTGCTTTTTGTCAAGGTGTTTTATCACAGCAACAGAAATGATATTAGAACACTCATATTCCACGTCAACCCCCCAGGGCTCATTCTAGTAAGAAATGGTCATACACTAAAAGAGGGGGCGAACACTTAACCTCAGTAGTAACTCTGCTGAGGTTACTCAAAGATTCAACCAATAGTGGTGCTACTGGAATGAGAAACAGGTTGTAAAACTTCGAGAGTCGGTCCAAGCTGTCTCTCCCCCATCTACAGTCTTTCTTTACATATATGTCCCTGACTCCCGTGGTAAGCAACTGAGGTAACTTCCAACTCTTCAACTCCAGCCTCAGCCTCTCTCTCTTCAGTCTCCACCTCACATACGCAATCCCTGTTGGGAGTAGACACTTGGGAATCTGTCTCAAGCTTGACCACACAAACCTACACCACCTTCTCACTCCAGACCCTTCATTTTCTATACCGTCTTGGAGGTCCCACACCAACCTCCTCAGTAAAGAAGCTGAACATCAAGGAACCATCTACCCTCACATGGTATCTACCTCCAAATAGTTGGTTCTGTCTCAAATTCTTCCAAAATCCACACACAAATGCTATTTTGTCTAGATAACTCTGATATTTTTTCCTGGACAATTTTCAAACTGACATAGACTCTTGCCCTGGACTGCCCATTCTTCCCTTTGCATAAGTTGTTGATATCATTTTCCTCATTCACAAGCAAGTTCTTATGATGAATTTTTGCATGGCAGACATGGTGCTGAGCACAGGGAATACAGAAGTAAGTGGGAAAGTCATGGTCCCTGTCGTCAAGGAAGAGACACAAATCAAACTGTAACATCTCTCCATACACCGTGTCTGTGGATGGGAGAATATAGCCCACAATGATGTCCTCACACTAAGGACAGACAGCATCCAAATACTAGAAAAGACAAGAGGAGGGTTCCCCATCAGCACTTTGATTTTAGCCCAATGAGACCCAGTTGGATTTCTAATCTTTACAACTCCGTTAAGTTGCCAACAGGTATTAATTTTCTATAGCACCACAGAAAACTAATATCAGAGTCTCATAATAGCAAAACAATACAATGGTCTCCTCAGGAGCTCCCCAGTGCCTTGGAACTAAATCTCAGAATCCCAGGCAAGCACAGCACAGGTCCTGTGAACCGTTCTGCCATCAGGCAGCATTCCTTCCTCCTCCCCTGCTCCCAGTGACCTGCTTTCAGTTCCCAAGGTGGCCATGCTCCTCCCCTCTGAGCCAGAACAAACCTTTCCCGCCTTTGGAACACTCAGCTCTTCCTCCCTGATTGCCCAGTCCCATGCCTATTCCCAACCTCAAGTTTCAAGTTAAAGTCATTTTCTCAAAGAAGCCTTACTGAAACCCTTCAGCCTGGCCTTGGTAGAGGCTTCCATTCTCCCTCAACACTCTATTTTTACCAGTCTCGTTTGTTTAATGACCCTTCTCTTCACTTGCCTGCAAAGTCCTGCAGGGCAGAGTCTGGGATGCTTTGGCCCATGGTTGTACGACCAATCCCTAACTCATTGAGTGTGATAGGTACTTTTCTCATTGTTGCAGTACAATACCTGACAATAGCCACTTAAGGAAGGAAGGGTTCATTTGGGCTCACAGTTTGGAGGTGTCGTCTGCCGTGGCAGCAGGAACATGAGGTGGCGGTCTCCCTGCATCTGCAGCTGGGAAGCAAAGCGTGGTGCATGCTGGGACTCAGCTTCAGCTTGCTTTCTCCTGTTTGTTCAGTCTGGGCCCTGGCTCAAGCAGGCACCACCTACATTTAAGGTGGGTCTCCCCACTTCAATTAACCTAAGAAAATCTCTCACACACATTTAAAGTTTGTCTTGTAGGTGATTCTCAATCCCGTCAAGTTGACCATCATTATGAACTATCACAGTGGGGGATCATTATAAACCTTCAAAGTGAATACATGAATGAGAAAGAGAAGACATGACTCTCCAAGCTCATTAACTTTCTAGCATAGAGGGAGAAGGGGGGCTTATGAGCCCCCTCCCCTAACTGAGGAACTATGAATAGGTGATGGCTTCGGGAGAGGGTGGGTCAATTTTCTTTAACAGTGTGGCCCCTGGTAGTTTAACCACACTCCAGTGGATGGCCCCACACCCAGGAATATATAGACAGCACAAATTGAACCCCCATTTAAAAAAAAAAAAAAAAGGATGTGGCACCTGGCATGGTGGCACACACTTGCAATCCCAATGCTCAGGAGGCAGAGGGAGGCAGATTTGTGAGATCAACACCAGCCTGGTCGACATAACAAGTTCCAGGCCACCTGAGGCTACAGGGAGATCCTATCTCAAGAAGATCAAAAGAAAAAAAGAGGATATAAAATGGGGCGATGGAGAGGTAGGGTGATCTGGGAGGAGTTAGGAGTTAGGAATATGATCAAATATATTCATTTCTCAGAGAATTAAAATTATTTTTTAAATGATTAAAAGACTATTCTCTTTCATCTGAAGAGGAGTCCTTACTACGCCTCTCTAATCACTTCTTATCCTCAACAACTACTTCTAAGCTACTGATGTTATGAAGACAGGGTCTCCCTGTAGCCATAGCTAGCCTGGGATTCCCTATGGAGAACAGGCTGCTCTCAATCTCACAGAGATCCGCTTGCCTCTGCCTCCTAAGAACTAGGATCAAAGGTGTGCACCATCACACCCAGTGCGTCTAAAGTATTTTTGACATTGTAACTTGGATTCCTTTACCTAAACCCAAGAACAAAGCCACCTCTGCTCTCCTGGATCTCGATTTTATAAATTGCCGATCTTGGAGTTTTTCCTGGTAACATTCTCTTGCCTTCTAAAAACACCCAGAAGGTGCCAGCTGTACCTCCTGTGACTCTACACTCACTTAGCCCCAGCAGAACAGTCAGTGGACACAATATGACCTTGGATAGGCAGTGTCCAAAACAGCCCATGACCCACAGTACCTTGGACTGACTTCATTCCTCTCAGAAGACAGTCCTCCCTAGTTCCCATGATAAGCAGAGGTGCAGACGTGTTCCACAGTAGTGGCCAAAGTTTGCAGAGAAATGGACCCTCCTGCTGTGTCTGCTCAGCACCTCCCCACTGAACTCTTGGAAAGAAGCTGAATATACAAAGGTTGATTGACTAGAACTTCAACAATGTAGAGAAGTTGGAAAGTTGCAGGTCTAGAACCAAACTATCTTGGGCTATCTTTAACCCCCATCCCCAAAAGGCCATATACTGCCCACCCCTGTATGTGAACTGACATCCACATGACAATTAGATAAATCCTTTGGAATACACAAACAGAGCCCTAGATTCCACCAACCTAAATACTATAATGTTTTCAGAGAATCTGAGTTCTACAGTAGAAATTCCTCTGCTTTACATAACCTACCCACCTGATGTTCCCACCAATGTATTTGAAAAGTGTGTTGATTTGTGAATTCCTTCAGTTTAATACTGTAAAAACATCATGAAACCATTGGCATGTTGGAGCATGGTATTTGGGGCAACCTGAGTCTGTGTTCCTGGGTCATGTTCACCTATACTTAGCTCCAGAATAAACTATCTCTTGTCCCCTGTGAGGTGAGAGCTATATTTCTTGCACCCACAATATACACGTTATGTTTGCATGCCTGTGTGCACAGCATATGTATGTGTCAAATGGCCGACAAAGCCTCTGTGGGAGATGGAATTTCAACTCTCAATTGAATGAAAAGACAGAAAGCTTTGGAGAGGCATTAGCTTCCTTGGAAAGTGATGATCACTTTCCAAGGAAGACTCTTAGGAGCAAACAGAGACAGGCAGAAAAGCAGGGAGAGGCCAGTAGACTAGGGGCCAGGTGTCTGTCCTTGAGGACTCAGACAGAGGTGGGACAGCAGGGCACAAGCCTCCCTGCCAGGTCTGGAGGTCATCTCAGGAGCTTGAACCTACCACGGCTGCCAAGCAATAACTGGCTGTTGAAAATCAAGGGACAAAAGGGACGGCATCCCTAAAACCAAGTGTTGACAGAGAATGGAAGGTCGTGTGATCCCGCCCTGTTAACTCTGTTTCATGGACAGTGTAACTGAGACAGATGAGTCCTTACCACCCCAGGGTCCTGCTATTTCTCTCCCCTCTCTTGCCCATGTTCTTTAAATGGAAGGGACCAGGCTACTAGAAAAGTGCTCCAACTGTCTAAGCTGGAACTAAGGGTTATTCAGTTTTCCAAAAGCAGCAGCGTATGAGGATTGAAAAACCAGATGCAAATAATGATCACAGCAATATGAAAAACTGCCTGTGCTTACAGGCGTGTATGCATGTAAACTATACATCTAAACTGATATGGAAGGGCCTAGACAGATGGCTCGGCAGTTAAGAGTGCATACCAGGCCTGCAGAGGACCCAAGATTAGTTCCCAACACCCATGTCAAGCAGCTCACAACTGCCTGTAACTCCAGTTCCAAGAAGATCTAACATCTCTGGCCTCCATGTGCACCTGTACTCACCTGCAGACAGACAGACAGACAGACAGACAGACACACACACACACACACACGTAATTAAAACTAGTACAAAGAAATCTTAAAATGATGTGGAGACAATGTGGAAGAAAGAGACCTCCTGTCTTGAGGCCATGCAGACCGTGCTGTAGAAGCCCTGAGTCCACATCCATTAAATGGAGAGTGATTATGTAAGGCGGCAGACATCAATGCCTCTTCTCACCTGTCTTTACCTTTCTTAAATTATGCATCCCATCTGCTTGGCCTCTATTTTCAAAAGCCAGGTTTCCTTTTCTTGACCCACATGCTCAGGTATGCCCCTGGGTAGCCCAGGACAGTAACTCCGAATCCAATTCTTTGTGCCCCAGAAACACACTTAGCAGGAATCACATTGGACGTCACCAGGAAATATGGCTACAAGCAGACCCAGATATCTCTGTCTGAGGCTCCACCTCTGAGCTGTGCAGAGTCACCAGGGGAAACTATACGGGACCCTGGAGCCTCATAACACGCCTGACCAGGAAGTCAAACTCACCTCCTGATCAAGTTCAGGTTACTTTCCACGGCTACTCTCCATACTCAAGGAAGACCCCAACTTCAGAAGAACGCCTAGTAAGCACAGAGGTGAACAGAGCTCTTCCCAGAAGGCAACAGTTAGAAAGAAGGGCCACTCTTCAGGTGTGTGGGCCCTAAGACAGTAATATCTGCAACATCCTCTCCCAACCCACCTCACACCCACCATCACCACCACCTGTCACTTTTTGTATTGTATTCCAAAGAAAAATGTAACATTAAGGTGCGAAGGAGTCACAGATTGAAGGGGATGGGGAGGGGCAGTATAAACTAGAATGGAAAAGGTTGCTCATGAGCTCGCATAGACACCACACATCATCTGAGCCCACATGTCTGTGGAGTTCCGATCCATCAGCCAGCAGCAGCATGGGGTGCCTCCACCCCCTCCCCAAGCAATGACATCTGCTTATGGTGACAGAAAGGGTTTATCTTGGACCAGGAGCTACTGTGGATAAGTCGGTTGTTTCCAAACATCATTTCGGTAGCATTTAATGGATTATGTGTAAATTTTAGCTCACTGGTAAACTTCTTGAGAAAGTCATTGGCACAGAAAATGTAGGCCCTGGATACTGGAGTACACGAAATATATGTGTGTGTATGCACACAATAAAACACAGAAGGATATTTATTAAGTTAGCAGCACGGGAAAGTGATAGGAAAGTAGAGGGAAGGACTTTTCCCTAGATACCCAGTGTCTGCAGGAGGCCTGGGCTGGGACGCTCCAGCCTAAAGCAGCTCTCTGTTCTGTGGGTTCTGCGGTCCCTCGGCAGAAGCTAACTTTTCTGGCTCAGTGTTTATAACTGAAGCCCTGAGTGAAATACTAAAAAGAAACTGACTACAGAGGGTCTATTTAGACCTTCCTGGCAAGAGCTGAGTTGGAGGAAAGGAGGGAAAGGTCTGTTTATCTTGACAGAGGATTTCCTTACCAGAACGTGGAAAACACGTTTTGTCAAATATGGTTAACAGTCACCCAGCAACACAAAGAGTGAATTCAGCAGCCTAAGATCCCCACGGAGTGACTGGGAAGGCTGGGATCGAGCCCCTGTGGGCAGAACACATGCTAACTCACGGCCATGTCTTGGACAGGGACAGTGTTGTTGATGAGTTCATAGGAAAATATTATTACCGAATACACTTTATGCCAAGGACAGTGTCATCACCCACTTAACAGGCAAAGTAGACATGTTGAACCAGGAGTGAAGCAGAGGTATAAATTCATCCTTAAAATGTCTTGAAGGATCCAGCTGCCTTTTAAGTGGAAGAACAGGGTTTGACCACCCTGGAACACCCTCCTGGTGCTGTGGGAATGGCCAGCATTTTGAGGAATTCCAGCTAAACTCCCACGTTGAGCCCTCCATTCTCCCTGGGGGTGGGGCCCACAGAGCAGCCTGTGAAGGGAGAGGTAAGGGAATGGCCTGGATGTTTGAACTTGGGTATAGAGGTGCCTTTAGAGTCCTTGCAAACTTCTGCTTGCTGCTTTAAGAATCGTGCCACCATGTAAACACACCCCCATCAGCCAGCTGGAAGATGACACATCTTTGTCACAGCCACCCCATTGTTAGGGGTAGAGGGTTCCATACAGAGCTCTCTGATAGTCTTCTCACAGCCTTCAGATTCAGACCAGGGAAGCGGACTGCTGGGAACTGTTAGTGAGGCACCAGCTCCAAAAGGCACAAAAATCCCCAGGAAACAAAGCAGGCCAGTGCCCCTGCAAAGCCCAACTGCAGAAACATTTTAACAACTTAAATATGGGTAGAGACAGACCCAGACCTGATTATGAACTTTTATCAAGTTTTGGGGAGCTCAGAGTTCTTTCCCTCCCCCACCAGCAAGTTTGGCCACTCTTCCCTGATTGGTCCCATTCTTCACCCTATTTGCATGGCCACATTTGGCCAATCAGGGCCCAACTGGCACCAGCTGGTGTCCTGGCAACTTGGGGTTCAGTGCTGAGGGTGCCTGAGATGTCAGCGAAGGAGAAAGATGACGACCTTCCAAACTCCCGCGAGGCAGGGAGGTCCGCACCTCAGCACTACCCTCCTGAACTCTATCGGCCGTGCCACCAAAGGAGACTCAATCATGTCTTGGCCCCCAAGACTCAAGCTTCATCTGTGGACTGGAATTCATTCTCCTGACAGTTTCCAAGCCCTAGACGTCACGACCACCCACCACCCCGAGGCCTGCCACTGTGGAAGCCTGGGAAAGCTATAAAGCTTCTCAGAATGGCTGACGTGCTCTACAACAGACGGCTCTACTTGGTTTGCATCCCGAGGCTTTCGGGAGCTATGATTTTCTTGGCCATTATCCAGAATTCAAACCTTTTTCACTTAAATCCCATGTCACAATCTGTGAGAAGTCATTTGATCGCATGTAAGGTTGTGAATCCCATATTAAGAACATCCTGTCTGTATTC
Source organism: Nannospalax galili (assembly GCF_000622305.1). NCBI lineage: Eukaryota > Metazoa > Chordata > Mammalia > Rodentia > Spalacidae > Nannospalax > Nannospalax galili. The sequence goes on along the minus strand of NW_008340872.1, from coordinate 886,014 downwards.
TTCTCTGTCTGTCCACTCTATTCTTGGAGGAGGGTGGGACCAGAACCTGGTTGGGGACAGGAGATGGTCTCCACTGACCACCTCAACACCACTAAAACACCAGTCATGTGAACGAAAGGATCCAGATCTGACAACAGCCAGTACCCAGTTAACACACCAAATGATCACATACTCACAAATAACCAGCCAGTATCGGCCAAGCCCATATCAAGCCCCCAAAGTCACCTAACAGAATTATGAGCTAAGTACATAATAATTGATTTAAGCCGTTTAATTTTGGAATTGCTTGTTACATAGCAAAAGCTAACTGATACACCTAGTTTGTCTCTCACAAGAGCTGGCCTAGATAGCACCATAAAGTACTTTATCCTCAGTAAGCTCCTTGTCCACCTGCTTTCACCTTACCCTTGCCACACAGGACCTCTCTCCCTAATACTACCTCCTCTTGCCATCCCAGGGGGACATGTTTATTCAAACACAGGAAGAGTGTTTTAGACGCATTATATCATTACATTTCGTTCTATTTTTATAACAACCTGTGAAATAATAAACATCCCTCTCATTTAACAAACAAGGAAAGGAAGAAGCTTGTCCACAGTGGATAAGTTAGTACACACTCTCTCAGTTCCAAGACTCACATGTCCCCACTTTGTCCCACCACCCCAATGTATTTGTATCTCAAAGGAAGCAGTTGCATTCTGGAGGGAAGATCATGGCATGTTCTCAGTCTATGGACTACATCCAGTCAGACATATTTTCATGAAGCTCCAGTCAGAAGCACAGGTATGTGTGTTCTGGTATGTTATTTATGACCACATCTGTACCATACAGGCAGAGCTGAGTACTAAGTAGGATCAAGACCACATGACCAGTTTCCAGTTTCCTTTCCTGTTGCTGTGATAAACACCATGACCAAAAGCAACTTAGGACAGGATTTATTAGGCGAACACTTCCAAATCACAGTCCATCATTGGATCACAGCCAGAGGAGGAACTCAAGCAGTAACCACAGAGGAACTCTGCTTGCTGGCTCTTTCATAAGCTCAAGCTCATTATACAGGGCAGGCCCACCTGCCTAGGAATGGCACCATCCACAGTGGGCTGGGTCCTCCCACATCAATCAACAATCAAGACAATCTCTCACAGACTTGTCCACAGACCAGTCTGATGAAAGAAATTCTTCAAGTGAAGTTCCTTCTTCCCAGGTGAAGTTTTTGTCGTTTGTCAATTGGACAGTAAAAACTAACCAGCACACCGACAAAGCCAAAAATATTTACAATTTGGCTTTTTATGAAAAGACTTCATTGAACCCTGTCCTGAAGACTGTTGGCATTTGGATACAGTGGCTAAGAATATAGGTTTGGTCTGAGGAGATGGCACAGAGGTTAATGTGCTTGACAAGCAAGCAAGAGGACCCGAGTTTGGATCCCCAGAACTCATGCAAACACTGGATGGACATGGCAGCCACCTGTAAGTCCAGCATTAGAAGGCAGAAACAGGAGACCTTCAGAGCAAAATGGCAAATAAGACTAGCCATATCAGTGAGCTCTGGATTTGATTGAGAGACCTTGCCCCTCACCCCCAATAAGGCAAAAGAACAAGTCAAGGAAAATTCAGGACACCAACCTCAGGCCCACACACACACAGAGACAGAGAGAGACAGCGGGGGGGAGAGAGAGAGAGAGACAGAGACCCATGGCCCAGCCTGCTGTCTCTCTGCGTGTGGTAGGCCTAGCACCCCCAGTGAGAGAGACAGCGGGGGGGAGAGAGAGAGAGAGACAGAGACAGAGAGACAGAGAGAGAGCAAGACAAAGAGAGACAGAGAGAGAGACAGAGAGAGAGACAGAGAGAGACAGAGAGAGACAAAGAGAGAGACAGAGAGAGACAGAGACAGAGAGCGAGACAGAGAGTGAAACACAGGTTGTATTGAAACGCAAGGGATTTAAAACCAGCTCTACCATTTACTAAGCAGGATACTGTAGGAAGTTTCCTAGCTACTCTGAGGAAAGCTAAGCTGCTTCCTTCTCCTTCAGAGACAGTAGACATGTAAGGTTGTTGAAAGGATGAAGTGACCGTGTAGGAAGTACTTAACAAAGCACATGGCACACATTCAATAAATGGCTTTGCTCTCGTCTCTACAAATCGATAGAAGTTTCTGTCTCCTGAAGGCACCGTGTGAACTGAGGATGCTGTTTGTTTGCGCTGGATGTGGTGATGTCCCTGAGCCGCCGTCCACTGAGGGGGCCTGCAGGACTGTCCTCAGAGCCTACATCATGCTCCTGCTTCATCCGACAGAGATAAAGACCTAGCCACCTCTGCTCTGACCCCTGTGGAATTGATGACTCATGCCTCACCTTCTGCCCCAATCACTGTGCTCACCAAGAAGCAAAGAGGAGACCAATGTTCCCTGCCTCCTTCAAAGCATGCTCCCAGTGACCTCACTTCCACTCATCCCCTAAAAGTTCTGCCACTTCTTGAAAACCACAGGCTAAGGGCCAAACTTTAGATGCACAGTTCTTGGAAGACACACAACAGCTCACACCATACACACACACACACACACACACACACACACACACACCTGCCCCCATTGTTCCTGGAAACCTGAGAAGTCAGCACAGCACAGTCTCTACTGCTGGGACTATCTTCCCTCCACTCGCCTGGTGACCCTCGAGCTCGCTCATCTTCTGGAGCAGAGAAGAGAATTACAGCCACAACTTGTCCAACATGTAGTTGCTATAGATCGGTCCACAGTCTGACTCCTTTTGAGAATACTCTGTAGATACTTGCTCTGTACTTTTCCAAGAAGGACAAGACTATTGATGTTTTAAAAGTAAACACAGAAACTGTTGGACGCCCCAGATCATCCACATGATAAAATGAGGGCAAAACATATTCCTCCGTTCCTCTGTCCACATGCATCCTTGGAAGGCACGAGAAGGTCGCATATAGGAGCAATTAGCAGCATGACTGTTGGCCGCGGGCAGTGCATGGTGCATCGTTCAGGTTCAGAATGTCGGCATCTCTCACTGCACATTCCTCTGCAATAATCTTCCAGATAGGACCTAGGCTAAGGAGGAGTGTGCTTTCCTAACTCTACCGGAGCTCTCTTTGGTAGACCAGCTGGGTTCTTTTGGCAGTAGAGGGAAATCTGAGCCCTGTGGTTGTCTTAGTTTGTGTCTCCATTGCTGTGACAAAACACTCTGACCAACACCAACTTGGGAAGGAAAGGGTTTATTTGTCTTACATATCCCGGGTCAGAGTTCATCTGGGAGCCCAAGGTAGGAACTCAGGGCAGGAACCTGGATGCAGGAGCTGGAGCACAGGCCATGGAGGAACGCTGCTTACTGGCTTGCTCCCTGGCCCCTGCTCAGCCTGCTTTTTTATACAACACAGGCCCACCTGCCCAGGGGTGGCACCACCCACAGTGGGCTGGGCCCTCCCACATCACTCATCACATGGCCACAGGCCAGTCCAATAGAGGAAATTCCCCAATTGAGGCTCCCTCAACCCAGGTGTGTCACATTGACACTAAAGCTCTCCAGCACAGTGGTGTATCCATGACAGGAATATCTAAGCCCACATCACAGTTTACTGGCCTAAACTATTGCTGACCTGACTCAGCCCTTACTCCATCTCTGAGTCCCAAAGTTCCTTCAAGTCTTTGTTGATGCGGTGAAGGGCCACCAAAAGGATGTTTGGGTGTACCCCAAGAAAGCAGCCCTTTGTTCTGGTGAAGTAGTGGTTAAAGGCGTGCTAAGTGGAACCGTGAAGATTCTGATGCACAGAATCTCGAGTTCCAGGGGATCCAACACTCTCTTCTGACCTCCTTGGGCATTGCACAATGCAGGTGTACTTACACATGTGCAGGCAATACGCTCATACATATGAAAATAAAAATAATAAATAATAA